>NC_092042.1:71040327-71640327 GCF_003086295.3 Arachis hypogaea
AGAAAAAACCCTTTGATTTTGGGAAAAAATCGTGAAGTTGGGAAAAGAGTACATCAGGGATAGAGTTCGCTTTTAACTGTAGTACCTTTTCATATTACAAGCATGCCACGACCTCGGTAACTCGGTGCCGTTCAGGTCAGTCACTTTATAATAACCTTTTCCTAAGACCTCATTGACTTTGTATGGTCCCTTCCAATTTGCAGCGAGCTTTCCTTCCCCTGATTTGTTGACTCCAATGTCGTTTCTGATCAAGACCAAGTCACTTGGGGTGAATGCTCTTCGAATGACTTTTTTGTTGTATCTTGTAGTCATCCTTTGCTTCAACGCCGCTTCTCTTATCTGGGCTTCTTCTCGGACTTCTGGGAGCAAGTCAAGCTCCTCTTTGTGCTCCTGTATATTTCCGATTTTGTCATGGAGAATCACTCTTGGGCTTTGTTCGTTGACTTCTATTGGTATCATGGCTTCTACGCCATAAACTAGTCGGAAGGGTGTTTCTCTATTGGCGGATTGGAGGGTCGTCCTGTAAGCCCATAGCACTTGTGGGAGCTCTTCAGCCCAGGCTCCTTTTGCATCTTGTAACCTTTTCTTTAGCCCTGCCAGTATGACTTTGTTGGCTGCCTCGGCTTGCCCATTGGCTTGCGGGTGCTCCACCGAGGTGAACTGGTGCTTGATTTTCATACTGGCTACTAGGCTTCTAAAGGTAGAGTCGGTAAATTGGGTTCCATTATTTGTAGTAATGGAATGAGGTATCCCATACCTTGTGATGATATTTTTGTAGAGGAACCTCCGACTTCTTTGTGCGGTGATGGTGGCCAATGGTTCTGCTTCTATCCACTTTGTGAAGTAATCTATTCCCACGATCAGGTATTTGACTTGTCCTGGCACTTGGGGAAAAGGACCTAACAAATCCATTCCCCATTTTGCAAAGGGCCATGGAGAAGTGATACTGATGAGCTCCTCTGGGGGAGCCACGTGGAAATTTGCATGCATCTGACATGGTTGGCACTTTTTCACAAATTCTGTGGCATCTTTCTGCAAGGTCGGCCAGTAGAATCCTGCTCGGATTACTTTCCTAGCTAGTGATCTTGCTCCGAGATGATTTTCGCAGATTCCACTATGGAGTTCCTCTAACACCTCGGTGGATTTTGAGGTCGGTACGCACTTTAACAATGGTGTTGATATCCCCCTTCTGTAGAGAATATTTCTCACCAAGGTGTAGTGTTGTGCTTCCCTTCGGATCTTCTTAGCCTCTTTCTCCTCCTTGGGGAGGGTGTCGAATTTCATGTATTCGACCAAGGGGTTCATCCATCCGAGGTTTAATCCGACCACTTCAAAGATTTCTTGTTTGTCTTCTATTTTTACCACTGAGGGTTCCTGGAGAGTTTCTTGGATCAGGCTTCTGTTATTTCCTCCTGGCTTGGTACTTGCTAACTTGGATAGGGCATCTGCTCTGCTATTCAGATCCCGCGTTATGTGCTTGACCTCGGTTTCTGCGAAGCGCCCAAGGTGTTCTAGAGTTTTTTCCAAGTACCTCTTCATATTTGGGTCCTTTTCCTGATATTCTCCACTTATTTGGGAGGTCACCACTTGTGAGTCGCTGTATATCATCACCTTTGTAGCACCGACTTCTTCTGCCAGCTTCAATCCAACAATCAAGGCTTCATACTCTGCTTGATTATTTGAAGCTGGGAATTCAAATTTTAGGGAAACCTCTATCTGGGTTCCTCTTTCATCTACCAATATTATGCCTGCACCGCTTCCTGTTTTGTTGGAGGATCCATCTACATAGAGTTCCGATGTAGTTGGTTTTTCCTCCTGATCCCCTGCATATTCTGCAACGAAGTCGGCAAGGCATTGGGCTTTAATCGCCGTCCGAGTTTCATATCTTAAGTCGAAATCGGAGAGCTCTATTGCCCATTGAACCATTCTTCCTGCAACATCCGTCTTTTGGAGGATTTGCTTCATGGGTTGGTTCGTACGGACTCTTATTGTGTAAGCTTGAAAGTAAGGCCGTAGCCTTCGTGAGGCTACTACTAAGGAGTAGGCAAACTTCTCTAGTTTTTGGTACCTTAGCTCAGGGCCTTGTAGAAATTTGCTGATGAAATATACTGGATGTTGGCCGACCTCGTCTTCTCTTATCAGGGATGATGAGACAGCCTTGTCCGCTACAGATAAGTATAGGACGAGGTCTTTTCCAGCTACGGGTTGGGTCAGAATAGGAGGTTGGCTTAAGAACTTTTTGAACTCCTGGAACGCCTCCTCGCATTCAGGGGTCCATTCGAACTGACATCCTTTTCTCAATAAGGAGAACAGTGGAAGGGATTTTAGTGCTGATCCTGCCAAAAATCTGGAGAGGGCTGCAAGTCGGCCATTCAGCTGCTGGACCTCTCTCAAACAAGTCGGGCTTTTCATTTCCAGGATAGCTCTACACTTATCGGGATTGGATTCGATCCCTCTTTGTGTTAGCATAAACCCTAGAAATTTCCCTGCTTCCACCGCAAAGGTGCACTTTGCGGGATTTAGTCTCATCCCGTGCAGCCTTATGGTGTCAAAGACTTGTGAAAGGTCTAACAAGAGGTCGACTTCCTTCTTGGTCTTTACCAACATGTCGTCGGCATATACTTCCATTAGGCCCCCAAGATGAGAGGCGAACACCTTATTCATCAACCTTTGATATGTGGCCCCTGCATTTTTCAATCCAAATGGCATGACCACGTAGCAGAAATTAGCTCTGGGTGTGATGAATGATGTCTTCTCCTGATCTGGCTCATACATCGGGATTTGATTATACCCCGAGTAGGCGTCCATGAACGACAAGTATTGATACCCCGAGCTGGAGTCTACTAGAGTATCAACACTTGGCAGTGGATAAGGGTCCTTGGGACATGCCTTATTCAAGTCGGTATAGTCGACACACATTCTCCATTTGCCATTTTGTTTTTTGACTAGTACTACATTGGCTAGCCATGTTGGGTACTTGACTTCTCTGATGAAGCCAGCTTCTAGGAGCGCCTGTACTTGTTCTTCTACTACTAGGGCTCGTTCTGGGCCGAGCTTGCTTCTTCTTTGTTGTACAGGTCAGGACCCCGGGTAGACCGAGAGTTTGTGGGACATGAGCTCGGGGTCTATTCCAGGCATATCGGAAGCCTTCCAAGCAAAGAGGTCGGAGTTCTCTCTTAGGAGCTTAATCAATCCTTGTTTTAGGGTTTCCCCTAGATTGGCTCCTATGTGAGTATTTTTTCCTTCCTCTTTACCCACCTGTATCTCCTCGGTTTTTCCTTCCGGTTGTGGTCGCAGCTCTTCTCTAGCCCTTGTGCCACCGAGTTCAATTGTGTTAATTTCTTTGCCTTTTCCTCTCAGGTTTAGGCTTTCATTGTAGCATTTCTTTGCCAATTTTTGATCTCCCCTTACCGTTGCTGTCCCCGCTGAAGTCGGGAATTTCATGCAAAGGTGGGGAGTGGATACCACTGCTCCGAGTCGATTAAGAGTAGCTCTACCGATTAAAGCGTTATATGCTGACCCCACTTCGATGACTATGAAGTCTATACTCAGAGTCTTTGATTTTTCCCCCTTTCCAAAAGTGGTGTGGAGGGGTAAAAATCCTAGTGGCTTTATTGGCGTGTCGCCCAACCCGTATAAGGTGTCGGGGTAGGCTCTTAGTTCTTTCTCATCCAACCCTAGTTTGTCAAAAGCGGGCTTAAAAAGGATGTCCGCCGAGCTTCCTTGGTCTACTAGGGTTCTGTGGAGATGGGCATTTGCTAGGATCATAGTTATTACCACTGGATCATCATGTCCAGGGATTATTCCTTGCCCATCTTCTTTGGTGAATGAAATGGTGGGGAGGTCGGTGGATTCACCTCCGACCTGGTAGACTCGCTTGAGATGTCTCTTGCGAGAGGACTTAGTGAGGCCCCTCCTGCAAACCCTCCTGAGATCATATGTATATGTCTCTCCGGAGTCTGTGGTGGTGGGTCTCTTCTATCTACATCATCTCGCTTCCTTTTTCCGTGACCATCCGACCTTTCTATGAGATATCTGTCAAGCCGACCCTCTCTAGCCAGCTTTTCTATCACATTCCTAAGGTCGTAACAGTCATTTGTGGAGTGACCATATCTTTTATGGTACTCATAGTAGTCGCTGCGGCTCCCCCCTTTTTTATTTTTAATGGGTCTAGGGGACGGCAGCCTTTCAGTATTACAAATCTCTCTATATACATCCACTATAGAAACTTTCAGAGGAGTATAAGAGTGGTATTTTCTTGGCCTCTCGAGACCGAGTTCTTCCTTTTTCTTGGTTTCCCTCTCCCTTTCTTTTGTTGAGGGAGGGTGCCCAGGTCGCCAACTCAGGTCTCTCAGCTTAACATTTTCCTCGATATTGATGTACTTTTCAGCTCTTTCCTGTACATCACTTAGAGAGATGGGGTGTCTTTTAGATATGGACTGTGAGAAGGGACCTTCTCTAAGTCCATTGACTAACCCCATTATGACTGCCTCTGTGAGCAGGTTTTGAATTTCTAAACATGCTTTGTTGAACCTTTCCATATAGGCTCGTAGGGATTCTCCGACCTCCTGCTTTATTCCCAGGAGGCTCGGCGCATGTTTCACCTTGTCTTTCTGGATAGAGAACCTCATCAAAAACTTCCTCGAGAGGTCTTCAAAACTGGTGACCAACCTTGGGGGAGGCTGTCGAACTACTTCATCGCTGCTTTCGATAGGGTAGTCAGAAAAGCTTTGCATCGCGTAGCGTCAGAAGCATCAGCTAGGTACATCCGACTTTTGAAATTGCTTAAGTCATGCTTCGGATCCGTGGTTCCATCGTAGAGGTCCATATCGGGGCTTTTGAAGTTCCTCGGAACTTTTGCCCTCATTATGTCCTCACTGAAAGGATCCTCCCCTCCTAGGGGCGGTTCTTCTTGCTCTTCACGGGAGTTCCGACCTTTGAGGGAGGATTCTAACTTTAAGAGTTTTCTTTCTAACTCTTTTCGTCGTTCCATCTCCTCTTTTAGGTTCTTTTCGGTCTCCTTTTGTTGCTCCCGTTCTTGTTCTAACTGTTCCAGGCGACTGTGGACTAATCCCATGAGTTCAGTTGCATGGGAGGGTCCCTCTTTCTCTGATTCGCGCCCTTCTGAAGAGTTCACCTTCGGATTTTTTACTCCGGAGGTACCTTCCCTGTGTTGATCATTGGTCAAGTCTGCATCATTATTACCTGTGTCCAGATTCTCTTGTTCAGAATCTGACTCCACATGACCCTCTACGGGGTATCTGTCCGCCATCACTGGTTGATCTCTTGGGTCCCCGGCAACGGCACCAATGTTACGGTGGGTAACCGGAGATTAATGGGCTGGATGGCATTGGTTGGCCCAAACGTATGAAGAAGGAGGCTTCAAGTGGATCTGCAACTCGGGAACTTCCGTCCGACTTGTGTGTGAAAGAATGGGGGGTGGTACCTGCAAAGACACTCCGATGCCTAAGTCACTAAAGGATTAAGCAGGTTTTTGAATGTATTGGAACTTAGAGATACCTGAGGGGTGTCAGTGTATTTATAGTGGTGAACCAATAACCACCGTTGGAGTAGTGCCACCTTTTTAGGGTGTTAACCGTCCCATTATCTTAGGGAGGTTAGGATATGGCTCTTGGAAGTGGTTAGAGAGATTCTAGGGGCAGTTACTCATTTGAATGAGTGTTTATCTGCCAGCTAACCCTCGTACCCGACTTCTTTAGAACAAGTCGTGGTGAGAACCGACTTCATAGGACGAAGGTTGGTATTGGGTGAGACTCAATCAGTGGGATTAGGCCTTTTATTTGGACCTGGGCCTTTACTGTTGGGTCAGGGTATGAACAAATGGTATCTTTAATTTGGAAATGTAATATTTTATTAACCCAAATATTTTTGTTATGGTGGAGACCTAATTAAGAAAATTTAAAATGGTTTAGAGATTTAATTAAAAAAATATATATAGAATCTAATTATAAATTTGGTGAAATTAAACTATAAGAATTAATAAATTAATTAAACCTAAAATTAATTTGTCACATATTTGCATTTTGTTTAATTTTCTTTCTTATTTTAATTTAATGACTTAAAATAATTTTTGTAAATAATAGTGAATATGATTTAAATTAATTCTTTAATATATGTTAAATTATGAAAATATTTGGAAACTATAGTCTTGATTCAGATTGGCTCATTTAAGTGAAAAAATACTTTTTATAAAAAATAAATTACTTTTATTAATTTTTAAACATGTTTAAATACATCTTTTAAAAAATATATTTTTATTAAAAAAGTAAATTATTAGCTTTTTTTTTTTAAAGCAAAAGTAAAAAATGCTTTCAATATTTGAAATTCTTTTCAAAAAATATTATCTAAATGTGAAATGATTTTTGTCTATTAAAAAAAATAAAAAATAAATATTTTTTAAAAGTCAATCCAAACGGGTTCCTAATCCAAAACTCAAAGAATTATAATTTGTTTTTTTTTTACTTTTTAATATATTTATTTTCTTATTTTATATTCCTTAATTATTTTTGAAATAAATAAGTAATCTAATAAACATAAAATTATAAATATTAAATTAAAAATAAGATAATTTTGTAGTCACCAAAAAAAAAAAGATAATTTTGTGTTATTATCTCCTAGCATTACTCTTAAATTATTTCCCATTAACAGACTATTTTAAGTCACGTTTATTAGTGAACATGAGAGATTGAAAGTATTTTAAATCATTAAAGTATCACGCGAGTAACGTATAGGGATTAACTTAAAATACGCGTAAGATTGTGTTGTTTTGGAGGTAAGATATAAGAATTAATAAGCAGGTGTAATTCAATTTCCAAAAAAAAAAGTAATTCAAAAAATAAAAGTTATTTAATATTTAAAAAATATCATGATCATATAATCAAGTGTTGTATAACTTCTAATATATATACTCCCTAACCCTTAAAACTAAATATTTAAAGTGTAAAATTTGTAGAACTATATATACTTATGCAAATAATCCAACTAATAAATAAATAATATATATATTCTTAAAGCACATATTATCAATGAGAGAATGGCAAATTTGGTAGATATTCTTTAACTAAAAGTTCTGGGTTTAAATTTTGAGAAAGGAAAACAAAAATCTTCAGTTGAAAAATTTATACTCCCTAAATAAAATCTCAAATAAATTGGGTTAGAGTAACCAAATTCTTACTAATAGGACTTAGATACATTAATAAAGAAAAAGTCTCTTAAAAAATAATAAACCACATATACAATAATCTCTCTCTCTCTCTCTCTCTCTCTCTCTCTCTCTCTCTCTCTCTCTCTCTCTCTCTCTCTCTCTCTCTCTCTCTCTCTCTCTCTCTCTCTCTCTTCAGTTTTTCAATTTTCTTGAAACTTTTGGCTGCTTGCTAATTGGACTAGTTCAGTTTGGTAGTCATATAAAGTCATTAATGGTAAGTAGAACCATACTAACTCAGGAAAAAATGATGTCAAGATTAGGTACTCAATACGGCAATAACCATTCAAAAGCCTTGTAATGTTAGCTTCCCTAACAAAGACTTATTAATTAGTGTCAAATGCTAAATATATTTTACTTTTGCATTGTTTTCTTGAGTGTCATTTTCATATATAGGTAGACTTATTGGACTGGTGTGTGTACAAGATTGCATGGCGGGCATAGTTCTTGACATATACATAAATATTAATTGGAATTTGTTTTGTAATGAGTCTGAGCTCATTATTATTTTATCATATTTTTAAAGAAATATTAGGGGCAATGTTTTTTAAAATCAATATTAGCCACCATTTGAGAAATACTTTATTTTTATACTATATTAGAATTTAACATTTAGAGTATAAATTTAAAATTTAGGTAAAGTATTAAATTGGTCTTTATATTTGGGCGTAATTCTATTTTAATCCTTAAGGTTTAAAGTGTTTTATTTAAATCCAAAAAAATTTCATTTAGCATCAATTTAGTCTCACAGTGAGGTCAAAGTTAAATAATTAACGGAATTTCCTACACAACAACAGTACAAGAACAAAATCTATAATCCAGAGAACAAGTACAAGTTCCAGAGACACAAAATTAACCGTTAATGCATCAATACATTTATTTATCATTTTCTTTAATTCTATATAAAATATTTTATTTATATTATAAGAAAAATAATAAATAAATGTATTGATGGGTCAACGGTTAATTTTGTGTCTCTGGAGCTTATACTTGTTCTTCAAATTATCGATTTTGTTCTTGTACTGTTGTTATGTGGGACATTCCATTAATAATTTAACTTTGAACTCACTGTGGGACTAAATTGATGCTAAATAAAACTTTTTTGAATTCAAATAAGACACTTTAAACCTTAAGAATCAAAATAGAATTACGTCCAAATATAAAGGACCAATTTAATACTTTATTCTAAAATTTATTATTTGAGATATAGAGTATTGGCCAAGTCTTAACAATGCAAAAAAATGATAAATTATATTTGATGGTATAATTTTTTTTATTCAAATCATCAAATGGCACTGATGAGGACAGGTAACTAAATCATAAGAGTTGAAGTTTTTGTTATTATTATCGTTGTCTTTGACCGCAAGCACACTGCATGAAACTTACAACATTTCCAGTTGCTGTAATATCTAAATTAATTTAAAATTTAAAATTTAAAATACAAGCAAGTGAGATAAGAATATTTGACAGTTAGTGAATATAAAATCTAATAGAGTATATTGTCTCTCTTACATCATTAAAAAATGTTTTATGTTTGCGGAATAAATATTCCGTAACTAAAAGTTTTGGTTTGGCCCCACTAATAGAAGAGGAACGGGATTGATCTAGATATATTGTTAATATAAAAATGTGTGTATATAATAGAATTTAATTATATAATATTATATGCAAAACTTTCGAAGTAATAGAAATAAAAGAAAAACAAATTTTTACGCAACCAGGGGTCATGACTTTTTTTTCTTGTTTTGAAATGAATACTAATGTTTATTTTCCTTAAATACTACATAAAATACATGTTCATGAATTTGAAAAGTAATTCAATATATAACAAAATGAAACAAAAAGTTATTAAAAGTAATCTTTATATTAGCTTTTTTTTTATTTTTCATTTTTAATAATGGAAATACTCGAATTCGAGACCTTTTAAGAGAGGGAATATACTAATTCCAATTGGCTAAAAGTTCATCGTCGGCAAAATTAATACTCTATATATACGTTATTCTTTGTATTTGGGTGCTTTGTAAAAGGAATGTAAATTTGGTTGGACATGAAAATCAGATATTTCTTGTGTTATCCGTCAAAAACTTAAACAACGTTTGAAAAATGAATGTCCTTCTTTTTTGTTATGTCATAAACTATTTTTTTTAAATTTAAACTTTTATTTTAAAAATTTAAACTGGTAGAATAAGACGTACAGATAAAATTTAAGTCAAGATAAATTGAAAGTGAATAATATAGAGAAATTGAATTAGAAGAGAACGAAGAAATAAAATGTGAATTGAATGATTACGAATGAAAATGGTTAGTTTATAAAAAGTATATTCTTTTATATACTATGTCTAAACACTTTTTTTTTTTATAATAGACAAGCTAATAACCTTTTCGAAAATTTATTATAACTATTTAATAAAATTCTAACCTTTTTCTTTTCAAATGAAAGTACTATTATCACTAATATCTCTAGCTAATATCTCCTTTCTTAATTTAACATTACTTTTAGAATAGGGGTGATAAACGGATCGAAATTTGTTGGATTAGCTCACATATATAATTCATTAAAAAAGGTGAATCGGACTAAAAATTTAGGACAACTATAATAAAAGAGAATGTCTAATATGCATCGCCTAATCTAAAGGTTCTGGCGAATTTCAACAGAGCAGGGCAGGATTGCTCGACGGACTTTTGACTTTAAATTATAATTTGGACTATGTTTGATTGATTAGAGACTTGAACATGTTTAATTATATAGTTTGAAAAATATTCGTTTTGCTTTGGACAATGATAGTTTCATTATTTTGTCTCAAAAAATTTAGTTGATAATTATATTTATTAGATATTTAAAATTATAAAGACGTTAATATTTGTGAATTTAAAATTTTTTTTATATCTTCAAAAATGATAAATTTATTGAAATATATGTGAAATTATATTTTTTAATATTTAATAGTTTAATAATATTTAAAAAAAAAGACTTGCCAACCAGTCAATCTGCTGTTAGATAAGACGGAATAGAAATTTGGGACCACCTCATCAATAGATAGAATAGGACGAACTAACTCTTTAAATAACAAACTTTTGGCGGAATAGACTAATCTGTTTTACACCCCTACTTTGGAGTAACTTTAAGTTAGATTTTACATTTATTAAAAAGTTCTACTGATAAAGTTTTTGTGAATATGTCTGACACTTGGTGCATTGCAGTTATCCGAATAATACTAAACTGATATTGATTAATTCGTTCCCTCACAAAATGCAAATCTAACTCAAAGTCGTCTTTTGTCTTGCTATATAAAATTGAATTTATTGTCAACAATATATACTGCACTCATGTTATCACAATACAAAATTGGGATATCTATTCGAATATGTAACTCCTTGAGTAAATTTTGAAGCCAAACAATTTGAGAATCTGCTTCTGCAAATAATCGATACTCTGCCTTAGTGCTTGATCTACTTACAGAAAGAGGATTGCTTTCGGCTGCACCAAGACGCCACTTTGCACTAAGATAAACACCACAGCCATAGGTTATCTTCTATCATCAATATCTGATCCCTATTTGAGTCAAAAAATAAATAAAGCCTCAAGTCAACGATGGAATCAAATAACAACCTATGTTCTAAAGTACCACTAAGATACCTTAATAGCCTTTTTACACGTTTCCAATTAGTAATCAATAGTTTTTCATATATTCACTTAATTTATTTAAAAAATGTCTTGCTAATGTAGCATATTGAAGAGACCCTATAATAGATTTATATAAAGTTGGATCATAAAAAATATCATCACCTTCTTTAGATAACTCAATACTTGTTATCATAGGAGTTGGAACTCCTTTTGATTCAGACATGTCTAGTTTCTTTAATTAACAAGTTAGAGATGTATTTAGTTTGACATAAACGATAAGTACTAGAATCATATTAATTAGCTTCTAACCCTAAAAAGTAACTAAATTCACCAAGAAGATAGATAACTATGATTTGTAATCAAATTTAGTAGAAAAGTATGGTTTGAGACAAGGAAAGCAAGCACACTGAAAAGTTCTAAGGGAAGAATAGTATGGTTTGGGGAGGGTAATCGACTGATGAATTGAGGGAAGATAGACTCTTGCAAGCATAGCAAGTCAAGTTTTTGTGATGCGACATGTAAGATCCAGAACATTTGAAAAGTCTTATTATGATCAAGTCTCAATCATATAGTTATTTACAGCCTTAATTTCAGAGATTATTTTATTAAGGATAATTAAGGCAAGTTTTGATTTATTGAACTTGAGATAAGTTATGATTATTGTCCAATTTTATAATTATTAGATTATTTTCTATATTTAAATTATAAAGTTGGTAGTTGTGAAATAATAAGAATTTTATATGATTTGGACTAAATAATTAATATTTTAAATATTAATATTGTTATTTTGGAAAATAAAAAAACTAAGTATATTATTTCTAATTATTTGGTTGGGACATTTTATTGAAAATAATTTGTAAAAATGAGGAGCAAATAGTATTTTCTATATACAATTAGTGTTGGATTTAATTTGGGTTTCAATTACTATATTATCCCTATTTTTGAGTGAAATTACAAAAATACCCTAACCCTAATTGAATCCACATTTTCCCTTCCAAAAGCCAACCCTAGCTGCAGCCGCCACTCCCTATCAGAGACACAAGCACTCTGTGAAAGAAAAGAAGGGAACGAAGAGAGGAGAGAACATTGTGCGACAGGGGGAAGGAGAAGAGAAGCGGCGCGTCGGAGCCGCAGGGTCTCGCCGTCGCCGTCGCGCTGTGCAGCCGCGTTCTGCACCGTTGTACACCGAAGAGAGAGAGAGGGTCCGCGGAGGGAAGCGCCGTCGTTCCCTGAGGTTGCACCGTCGTCGCTGTCCTTGGTGACCCACGAGCCGAGAGCGCACGCGTGGGAGTGGAGAACGGCGCTGCTGTCGCCACTGCATCCATGTCTTCCAACGGCGCTGCTATCGCCGCCGTGAACCGTGGCTAGAGGAGGGAGCGAGGGATCAGAGGAGAGGTGTGTCGCGCTCTGTTGCAGTTGAGTCGGCCTAGCTGCCTCCGCTGTTGGGGATTGCCTCCGTCACTGTCGCCGGCGAGGAGAGCAGTGTGGGAAGAACAGAACGCGAGGGAGAAACCGTCCGCCATTGAGCTGTCGCGTCAGAAAAGGGGTTCATGCCGTCGGAATTCCCCAGCAGCCGCCGTTGCCTTTGGAAGCCGCCGCTGAGGCCAGGGTGCTATGGTGGCTGCTAACCGAGTCGCCGTTGATGATTGCGTGCGGCTATACTGATTCTGAGTCGCCGTGTTACTGCCAAAGTAAGGAAACTTACTGGAATAGCATCACCGGAGCTGCTGTTTGCTGCTGCCTGGGTCGCTGTGGTACGAGCTGCCATTGATAGAGCTTCTATGTTCAGTGATTTTTGGGAGTTCCGGCTTTGCAGTAAGGGTGTTAAATTTGTGGTTTCTGTCATTTTGGGTTTTGAAAAGATTTTGATGCTACGCGGTGTTTTATAGTTGATCCACCGGAGCTTCTGGCCGCTGCCGGAACTATTGCTGGGCCGGTTCGAAATCACAACTGCCTCATTGTGTTATTTCGGTAAGAAACTATGTTTCGAACAATCTCGCGTTAGTATTCTGTTGTGTTTGGTAACGTGGGATCGAGTCCTGATTATTATGTTACGATTAGTGTTGCTTTGGTTATTGCGAAAGTGGCTGGGAGCTGAGGTTTTGGTTGCCGTAAGTTCGAGTTGAGGCGGAAAGGACTCGGCGAGGCGTTTGGGTTATGGATTTGCGTTTTGAGGTAGGGGCACTTTCCGAAAACTATAGTTTATTATTGGAATTATTACATATGGATACTGATGTGAGACAATGTATTTGGTGATTGTATAAGCCTTATGTGATGTTGATTGTCCTGGATGAATGTAATTATTATTTGGTTTTGATGAATGGATTGTTGTGTGGATTTGTAAAATGAAATGCTTTTGGAGTTGATTCTTTTAAAGCTTTGATATCTGAGTTTAATCCATTGAGGATTGATTTGAATTGAGTTAATTATTTTGATGATGTGAAAAGTCGAATGCACTTTTGAATTCAGCCTGGTTTACTTTAAATGACTTGGTATTGGACAAATGATTTGTTATTGAGCCGTTTCTTTAAAGTTTTGGAAACGAGTTAAATCGGTTGATATTGAGTTGATTTTGAAATGGTTTCCTTGAGATATGCCACTGAGGCGACTGTTGGATTTAGCTTGCTTTTGATTTGATTTCGGGTTTTGAGATGTTGAAAAGGAATGAGAAACGGTTTAGTTGGGACCCGAACCGGGTGGCAAAAGTCCAAGTTTTAGGGGAGGTGCTGCCGAAATTTCCATAAAAATCATAGTCTTGTTTGAAAAGTTATTTAAAAAGGGTTGGATTTGAGAAATTGTATTATTTGATTTATTAAGAGAATATTTATGTTTTCAAGCTTAATTTATTTAATGAACTATTTGTATAGTTTGAATCACTGAAGGAAAGAATGACGCTCTAATATTGATTTCAATATAAAAAGGAGCTTTTAGTGATTTTAAAGGAATCTAGACATTTGATTGAGTAATCAAGTTTGAGGCATTTTGGAAGAGTTAGAAAAATGGATTCCAAAAGGAAACCTGACAGTGGTTTGATTCCAATGAACCAGTTCCATTTCATATGAGTTGATTTTTGGACCGAGTTGGAACTTGTGATTTTGTATGATCGGTTTCATAATAAATTCAGTTTTATTTACTTGAACCGAGAATCTATGATTTTAAGAGTTTCAATGAATTTTAAAGAATTTATATAAGTTGACCTTCCCTAAAGACTTGGGACTCTGGCGAGAAACTTTTGTTATAAAATCCCATTGTTGAATGGGTGATTTTGAATGTTCCCAAAATGAATCTTTAACTTTCCATGGTTTTGGAAGTTTTGGAAAGAGAATGCCGAGAGTGGCTTTGTTTTAAAAAGGAAACTCACTTTTAGAAAATATGGCTTATGAGCCTGAGATGATTTGAGAAACGAGATCTTTAAAGCCAAGGCTGAAAAGAGTTGAAATTTGATTTCAAAGTGAAATGGCTTGAGAAAAGTGATTTATGGCTTAAATGCCGGTTTTATGAATTTGATGATGTTGAATGGTGGAAGTGCTGTTTTGTTATCGGCCGGAATGGCTTTGTATGATTATGAATATTGGCTGGTTCTGGATTGAACCGTGAGCCGGAATGGCTATGTATGATATTGATTCATGGCTGATTGCCGAATGAGTTATGGGTCGTATGGCTGACTATGAAATTTTGAATTTAAGCCAAATGACTGAGATGGATGTTGATTGGTGCACGAAATTGCAATCACACTTTTGCAATCCGCACAACTAACCAGCAAGTGCACTGGGTCGTCCAAGTAATACCTTACGTGAGTAAGGGTCGATCCCACGGAGATTATTGGTTTGAAGCAAGCTATGTTTATTTTATTATTCTTAGTCAGGATTTTAATTAAAATTATCAGTTTGAATTATTAGAAAAATAAAAGAGTGTGAATTAATTACTTGTAATGCAGTAATGGAGAATATGTTGGAGTTTTGGAGATGCTTTGTCTTCTGAATTCCTGTAATGTAATATTCAACTCAATTCCAAAGTGCAAAGTTCCTTCCATGGCAAGTTGTATGTAGGGTGTCACCATTGTCAGAAGCTACCTCCCATCCTCTCAGTGAAAATGGTCCAGATGCTCTGTCACAGCACGGCTAATCAGCTGTTGGTTCTTGATCATGTTGGAATAGGATCCATTGATCCTTTTGCGTTTGTCATCACGCCCAGCAATTGCGAGTTTGAAGCTCGTCAAAGCCATTCAATCCTTGAATCCTACTCAGAATACCAGATACAAGGTTTAGACTTTCCGGATCCTCAAGAGTGGCCGCCATCAATTCTAGCTTATACCACGAAGATTCTGATTAAGAAATCTAAGAGAAGCTCATTCAATCTGATGTAAACCGGAGGTGGTTGTCAGGCACACGTTCATGGATTGAGGAAGGTGATGAGTGTCACAGATCATCACCTTCTTCATAATTAAGCGCGAATGAACATCTTAGATAGGAACACACACGTTTGAATGGAGAAATAGAAACAATTACATTAATTCATCGAGACGCTGTAGAGTTCCTCACCCCCAACAATGGAGTTTAGAGACTCATGCCGTCAAAGTGTATAAAAATTCAGATCTAAAAATGTCATGAGATACAAAATAAATCTCTAAAAGTTGTTTAAATAGTAAACTAGTAACCTAGGTTTACAGAATATGAGTAAACTAAGATAATTGGTGCAGAAATCCACTTCTGGGGCCCACTTGGTGTGTACTGGGGCTGAGACTTAAGCCTCTCACGTGCTTGGGCTATTTCTGGAGTTGAACGACAGGTTGTAACGTGTTTTGGGCGCTGGACTCCAACTTGTAACCTGTTTCTGGCGCTGGACGCCAGACTGCAACATGGAACTGGCGTTGAACGCCAGTTTACATCATCTATCATTGAGCAAAGTATGGACTATTATATATTGCTGGAAAGCCCTGAATGTCTACTTTCCAACCCAATTGAGAGAGCGTCAATTGGACTCCTGTAGCTCCAAAAAATCCATTCCGAGTGCAGGGAGGTCAGGATCCAATAGCATCGGCAGTCCTTTTTCAGCCTAAATCAGATTTTTGCTCAGCTCCCTCAATTTCAATCAGAAAATACCTGAAATCACAGAAAAACACACAAACTCATAGTAAAGTCTAGAAATATGATTTTCGCCTAAAAACTAATAATATTCTACTAAAAACTAATTAAAACATGCTAAAATCTACATGAAATTACCCCCAAAAAGCGTATAAAATATCCGCTCATCACAACACCAAACTTAAACTGTTGCTTGTCCCCAAGCAACTAGATAAATAAAATAGGATAAAAAGAAATTAAGAAGCAATAATATCTCAGAGTTTTAAGTGAAGCCTAGATTCTAATTAGATGAGCGGGGCTAGTAGCTTTTTGCTTCTGAGCAGTTTTGGCATCTCACTTTATCCTTTGAAATCCAGAATGATTGGCATCCATAGGAACTTAGAATTCAGATAGTATTATTGATTCTCCTAGTTTAGTATGTTGATTCTTGAACACAGTTACTTTATGAGTCTTGGCCGTGGCCCTAAGCACTTTGTTTTCCAGTATTACCACTGGATACATAAATGCCACAGACACATAACTGGGTGAACCTTTTCAGATTGTGACTTAGCTATGCTCAAGTCCCCAATTAGAGGTGTCCAGAGTTCTTAAGCGCACTCTTTTGCTTTGGATCACGACTTTAACCACTCAGTCTCAAGCTTTTCACTTGGACTTGCATGCCACAAGCACATGGTTAGGGACATCTTGATTTAGCCGCTTAGGCCTGAATTTTATTTCCTTGGGCCCTCCTATCCATTGATGCTCAAAGCCTTGGATCCTTTTTACCCTTGCCTTTTGATTTTAAGGGCTATTGGCTTTTTCTGCTTGGTTTTTTTTTTCGCCAATTTTTTTTTCACTGTTTTTTCTTGCTTCAGGAATCAATTTCATGATTTTTCAGATCAGCAATAATATTTTTCTTGTTCATCATTCTTTCATGAGTCAACAATTTTAACATTCATGAAATTCAATATAAAAAATATGCACTGTTCAAGTATTCATTCAGAAGACAAAAAGTATTGCCACCACATATAAATAATTAGAATTTTCCTTATTAAGAACTCGAAATTAAATTGCCTCTTTATTCTAAAAATCTACTATTTTATTCATGTTTGATGATGATGAGAAAAATAATTATAGCTTAATTGGAAATAAAATCAAAATAGAGATACTAATTACTACTACTACTATATAACTTCTAAGGTAAATTTCTAATAAGAACAATTATCACAGAGTTAAGGCAAAGATTAGGACTCAACAACCTTTATTTTGGGAAGTGGATGTTCCTCTAGTTTGTGGGGTGCTTGGTCTTTCAAGAGATAATTTCTGACGCTTCAGTTCCTTCAAGTCACATCCTTGCTTTTCCTGTTCCCTTAGGTGCCATGATCTTGATGAGTTTTAGCTCAGTGATCATGGTGAATCACACCAAACTTAGAGGTTTGCTTGTCCTCAAGCAAAAGAAAGGAAAGGAGAGGAATAGTAGGAGAGGCAAATTCGAAATTCAAAAGATATGATGAGTTGAAAAAGATATGAGAAGAATTTAAAAAGATTTGAAAAGAATTCAAAAAGATAGATGAGTTTTGAAAAAACTTAAAAAAAGAGTTGGATTGGATTGGAAAACAATTTGTCTTTATGGATTGAGATGCATTTAATATTTTTGAAAAAGGATTTTAGAAATTAGGGTTCTTAGAAATTAGGATTAAAATTTTTGGGATGAAGGATGATATTTTGAAACATGTTTATGCAAGAAATCATGAATTGAAATATAAAAATTTGAAAATTTGTGAAGGAAAATGAATTTTACCTCCTCCCCACCATTCTGGCGTTAAACGCCCAAACGCTGCATGTTTTGGGCGTTTGACGCCCAATTGCTGCTTCTCCTGGGCGTTCAACACCCAGCTGTTGCTTCTTTCTGGCGTTGACCGCTAGGAAGTCCTTTGTCACTGGGTGTTTTTCTGAACACCTAGGATGCTGTCAATCTGGCGTTAAACACCCAGAAGGTGCTTCTTTCTGGCGTTCAACGCCCAGAAGATGCTCCTTTCTGGCGTTTAACGCCCAGATGGCTACCCTTACTGGCGTTGAATGCCCAGTGGGTTCTTCTTTTGGGCGTTCAACGCCCAAAGTGTTTCTTACTGGCTTTTTTCACGCCAGTGAGCTTCCAAATTCCCTTGTAACTTTGTGAATTTCAAGCAATTGCTATTTTACCTTGAAGATACTTTGACATATACCTGTAAAAATCAATTAATTAACAAATAAACTTTGTAAATGGCTGGGTTGCCTCCCAGCAAGCGCTTCTTTATTATCATTAGCTGGACTATTACTAAGCTTTAATCAAGCCTCAGTTTTGAGCATTCTTGCTCAAAATTGCCTTCAAGATAATGTTTGACTCTCTGTCCATTAACAATGAACTTTTTATTAGAATCATTATCCTGAAGCTCTACGTATCCATATGGTGATACGCTTGTGATCACATATGGACCTCTCCACC
Source organism: Arachis hypogaea (assembly GCF_003086295.3). NCBI lineage: Eukaryota > Viridiplantae > Streptophyta > Magnoliopsida > Fabales > Fabaceae > Arachis > Arachis hypogaea. Next base: position 71,058,723 of record NC_092042.1, read on the forward strand.
GGGACTTCAATTTCCCGGGGAATAATTTGAGCCTAGAATTAAATAGCAGAACTTTCTGCCCTGGCTCAAAGACTCTGGATGACAATTTCTTATCATGCCATCTTTTTGCTTTCTCTTTGTATATTTTTGCATTCTCGAAAGCATTGAGTCTAAATTCCTCTAGCTCATTTAACTGGAGCAATCGTTTTTCTCCAGCTAACTTGGCATCATGGTTCAGGAATCTGGTTGCCTAGTAGGCCTTATGTTCCAGTTCCACTGGCAAGTGACATGCCTTTCCATACACAAGCTGGTATGGAGAGGTCCCTATAGGGGTCTTGAATACTGTTCTGTATGCCCATAGAGCATCATCCAAGCTTCTTGCCCAATCCCTTCTACGGTTAATTACAGTCCGTTCCAGGATTCTTTTGAGTTCTCTATTTGAGACTTCAGCTTGCCCATTAGTCTGTGGGTGATATGGAGTGGCCACCCTGTGGCTAACTCCATAACGAACCAAAGCAGAATAGAGCTGTTTATTGCAGAAATGAGTGCCCCCATCACTGATTAGTACTCTAGGGGTGCCAAATCTGCTGAAGATGTGTTTCTGGAGGAATTTTAACACTGTCTTAGTGTCATTAGTGGGTGTAGCAATAGCTTCCACCCATTTGGATACATAATCCACTGCCACCAGAATATAAGTGTTTGAGTATGATGGTAGGAAAGGTCCCATGAAGTCAATACCCCATACATCAAACAACTCAATCTCCAAGATCCCTTGTTGAGGCATGGCATAACTGTGAGGCAGATTGCCAGATCTTTGGCAACTGTCACAATTAAGCACAAACACTCGAGAATCTTTATAGAGAGTAGGCCAGTAGAACCCACATTGGAGGACTCTTGTGGCTGTTCGCTCACTTCCAAAATGTCCTCCATACTGTGATCCATGGCAGTGCCATAGGATCTTCTGTGCTTCTTCTTTAGGCACACATCTACGGATTACTCCGTCTGCACATCTCCTAAAGAGATATGGTTCATCCCAAAGATAGTACTTTGCATCCGTGATCAACTTCTTTGATTGCTGCCTACTATACTTTTTGGGTATGAATCTCACTGCCTTGTAGTTTGCAATGTCTGCAAACCATGGCACTTCCTGGATGGCAAAGAGTTGCTCATCCGGAAAGGTTTCAGAGATCTTAGTAATAGGGAGGGACGCCCCTTCTACTAGTTCTATTCGGGACAGGTGATCTGCTACTTGGTTTTCTGTCCCTTTTCTGTCTCTTATTTCTATATCAAACTCTTGTAGAAGCAACTCCCATCTGATAAGTCTGGGTTTTGAATCCTGCTTTGTGAGTAGATATTTAAGAGCAGCATGATCAGTGTACACAATCACTTTTGATCCTACTAAATAGGATCTAAACTTGTCAATAGCGTAAACCACTGCAAGCAGCTCTTTTTCTGTGGTTGTGTAATTCTTCTGTGCGTTATTTAAAACACGACTGGCATAGTAAATGACGTGCATGAGCTTGTCATGCCTCTGTCCCAACACTGCACCAATGGCATGATCACTGGCATCACACATCAATTCAAATGGTAATGTCCAGTCTGGTGCAAAGATGACTGGTGTTGTGACCAGCTTAGCTTTCAGGGTCTTAAACGCCCACAGACACTCCTTATCAAAGATAAATGGCGTGTCAGCAGCTAGCAGATTACTTAGAGGTTTGGCGATTTTTGAAAAATCCTTTATAAACCTCCTATAGAATCTTGCATGCCCCAGAAAGCTTCTGATTGCCTTAACATTGGCTGGTGGTGGTAATTTTTCAATTACCTCTACCTTAGCTTGATCCACCTCTATTCCCCTGTTCGAGATTTTGTGCCCAAGGACAATTCCTTCAGTCACCATAAAGTGACATTTCTCCTAGTTTAAAACTAGGTTGGTCTCTTGGCATCTCTTTAGAACAAGTGCTAGATGGTCAAGACAGGAGCTGAATGAGTCTCCAAATACTGAAAAGTCATCCATGAAGACTTCCAGAAATTTTTCCACCATATCAGAGAAAATTGAGAGCATGCACCTTTGAAAGGTTGCAGGTGCATTGCACAAGCCAAATGGCATCCTTCTGTATGCAAATACTCCGGATGGACATGTGAATGCTGTTTTCTCTTGATCTTTTGGATCTACTGCAATTTGATTATAACCTAAATATCCATCCAGGAAGCAGTAGTATTCATGACCTGCTAGTCTTTGTAGCATTTGGTCTATGAATTGTAAAGAAAAATGATCCTTTTTGGTAGCTGTATTGAGCCTTCTATAATCAATACACATACGCCACCCTGTAACTGTTCTTGTAGGAACCAGTTCATTTTTTTCATTATGAACCACTGTCATGCCTCCCTTCTTAGGGATGACTTGGACAGGGCTTACCTAAGGGCTATCAGAAATAGGATAAATAATCCCAGCCTCTAGTAATTTAGTGACCTCCTTCTGCACTACTTCCTTCATGGCTGGATTCAGCCGCCTTTGTGGTTGAACCACTGGCTTGGCGTCACCCTCCAGTAAGATCTTGTGCATGCATCTGGCTGGGCTAATGCCCTTGAGATCACTGATGGACCACCCAAGAGCTGTCTTGTGTGTCCTTAGCACTTGAATTAGTGCTTTCTCTTCCTGTGGCTCTAAGGTAGAGCTTATGATTACAGGAAAGGTATCACCTTCTCCTAGAAATGCATATTTCAGGGATGGTGGTAATGATTTGAGCTCGGCTTTGGGAGGTTTTTCCTCTTCCTGAGGGATTTTTAGAGGTTCTATTATTCTCTCTGATTCCTCCAAATCAGGCTGAACATCTTTAAAGATGTTCTCTAGCTCTGATTCGAGACTCTCAGCCATATTGACCTCTCTTACCAGAGAGTCAATGATATCAACACTCATGCAGTCATTTGGGGTGTCTGGATGTTGCATAGCTTTGACAACATTCAACTTGAACTTCCCCTTTTTGGACGTCAATGAGGGTTCGGCGAGTTGCTAGGAAAGGTCTTCCTAGAATGAGAGTTGCACTCTTGTGCTCCTTCATTTCCAGCACCACAAAGTCAGTAGGAAAGGCAAATGGCCCAAACTTGACAATCATATCTTCAATCACGCTTGATGGGTATTTAATGGAGCCATCAGCAAGTTGAAGACATATCCGGGTTGGTTTGACTTCTTCTGTCAAACCAAGCTTTGTGATAATAGATGCAGGTATTAGGTTGATACTTGCCCCAAGATCACATAGAGCTTGCTTGGTACAATTACCCTCTAATGTGCATGGTATCATAAAGCTTCCGGGATCCTTAAGCTTCTCAGGTAAGCTTTTCAGGATGACTGCATTGCATTCTTCAGTGAGGTAAACTTTTTCAGTTTCCCTCCAATCCTTCTTATGACTTAAGATCTCTTTCATGAACTTAGCATAATATGGTATTTGCTCAAGTGCCTCTGCAAACGGAATCTTTATTTCAAGAGTTCTGAGATAGTCTGCAAAGCGGGTAAATTGCTTATCCTATTCCGCTTGACGGAGTTTTTGAGGATAAGGCATTTTGGCTTTGTATTCCTCAACCTTAGTTGCTGTAGGTTTATTACCTACAGAAGTGAGTTGGGAAGCCTTTTTAGAAGGGTTGTTATCAGCACTTGTATGTGTCTGATCCCCCACTAACATTTGAATGCCAGGGGTGGAAGCTGGAGCGGCGTTAGACGCCAGCTCCTTGCCTGTTCCTGGCGTCTGAACGCCAGAACTGTGCTTCCTTTGGGCGTTCAACGCCGATTCATTGCTTGTTTCTGGCGTTGGACGCCAGAACTGAGCATGGTCTGGGCGTTCAGCGCTAGCTTTCCACCCATTTTCTGGCGTTTGAGCGCTAGAAGTATTCCTCTCTAGGCTCTGATTGTCCTCAGGTGGATTTTGGGTGGTTTGCTCATTTCTTGGCTTCCTGCTACCTTGAAGTGAAGTATTTAATGTTTTTCCACTTCTTAATTGAACTGCTTGACATTCTTCTGTTATTTGTTTTGATAGCTGTTGTTCTGTTTGCTTCAACTGTACTTCCATATTTTTATTAGCCATTCTTGTTTCTTGTAGTATCTCCTTGAATTCGGCTAACTGTTTTGTTAGAAAATCTAATTGCTGATTGAATTCAGCAGCTTGATCTGCAGGACTGAGTTCAGCAGTTACTGTTTTAGCCTCTTCCTTCTTGGGAAGTTCACTGCTTAGATACAGGTGCTGATTTCTGGCAACTGTATCAATGAGCTCTTGAGCTTCTTCAATTGTCTTTCTCATGTGAATAGATCCACCAGCTGAGTGGTCTAGAGAAGTCTGAGCTCTTTCTGTAAGCCCATAGTAGAAGATGTCTAACTGCACCCACTCTGAAAATATTTCAGAGGGGCATTTTCTTAGCATCTCTCTGTATCTCTCCCAGGCATCATAAAGGGATTCATTATCTCCTTATTTGAAGCCTTGGATACTTAGCCTTAGCTGTGTCATCCGTTTTGGAGGAAAATAGTGATTCAATAATTTTTCTGACAGCTGTTTCCATGTCTTTATGCTGTCCTTAGGTTGGTTATTTAACCACCTCTTAGCTTGATCTTTTACAGCGAATGGAAACAGTAGTAATCTGTAGACATCTTGATCTACTTCTTTATCATGTACTGTGTCAGCAATTTGTAAAAATTGTGCCAGAAACTCTGTAGGTTCTTCATGTGGAAGACCGGAATACTGGCAGCTTTGCTGCACCATAATAATGAGCTGAGGATTCAACTCAAAGCTACTAACTCCAATGGAGGGTATACTGATACTATTCCCAAATGAAGCAGTAGTGGGGTTAGCATATGACCCCAGAGTCCTCCTGGACTGTTCATTTCCACTTAGTTCCATGATGGAGCAAGGGAGATGGTATAGATGTTGATATTGTTTATTTTATTTAATTTATTATATAAAGAAAATTGATTTTCGAAATAATAAAATAAAATAAAATAAAAACCGAAATAAAAATAAAAGTAAAATAAATAAAGAAAGAAAATTAACAATTAAAATAAATATTTGAAAAATTTTGAAATTGAAATCTGAAAAAAAATTTCGAAAATATAGTTTAAAACCAGTTAGAAAATATATATTTTTTTTTGAATTTTGAATTTTATGATGAAAGAGAAAAACACATAAAAGACACAAGACTTAAAATTTTTAGATCTAATGCTCCTTATTTTCGAAAATTTTGGAGGGAGAACACCAAGGAACACCAAACTTAAAAATTTTAAGATCAAAACACAAAGAAGACTCAAGAACAAAAGGAAGAACACTAAACTTAAAAATTTTTTAGAAATCAAAGTAATTTTCGAAAATTATATCAAAATTAACAAGAAAACACCAAACTTAAAGTTTGGCACAGGATTAAATCAAGAAAAATTATTTTTGAAAAAGATTTTAAAAAGAAGATACCCAATTGCCAAGAACATAAGCCAACGCTCTAACCAACTGAGTTATAAATGTAACACTTGTTTTGAATAGGTATATTTGGATTATTCCTTTTGGAAGACTAATGCTTTGGAAAAGAACAAGAAAAACAAGAAAAGGCATAGAACAAGAAAAACTAAAAATCAAACAAGAAAAATAAACAAGAACAACTTAAAGATCAAAGAAAAGAAATTCGAGAATTTAAAAGAAAAATATAAAATATGCAATTAACACCCAACTTATAGCAAGACACTAGACTCAAAGAGAAATTAAAAATTAATAAAGAAAAATAATATTTTTGAAAAGAAAATAAAAGACTCTGACCCAATTGCCAAAATCTTCCTAATCTAAGAAATAAAATAAACCTTTAGTTGTTCAAACTCGAACAATCTCCGGCAACGGCGCCAAAAACTTGGTGCACGAAATTGCAATCACACTTTTGCAATCCGCACAACTAACCAGCAAGTGCACTGGGTCGTCCAAGTAATACCTTACGTGAGTAAGGGTCGATCCCACAGAGATTATTGGTTTGAAGCAAGCTATGTTTATTTTATTATTCTTAGTCAGGATTTCAATTAAAATTACCAGTTTGAATTATTATAAAAATAAAAGAGCGTGAATTAATTACTTGTAATACAGTAATGGAGAATATGTTGGAGTTTTGGAGATGCTTTGTCTTCTGAATTCCTGTAATGTAATATTCAACTCAATTCTAAAGTGCAAAGTTCCTTCCATGGCAAGCTGTATGTAGGGTGTCACCATTGTCAGTGGCTACCTCCCATCCTCTCAGTGAAAACGGTCCAGATGATCTGTCACAGCACGACTAATCAGCTGTTGGTTCTTGATCATGTTGGAATAGGATCCATTGATCCTTTTGCATTTGTCATCACGCCCAGCAATCGCGAGTTTGAAGCTCGTCACAGCCATTCAATCCTTGAATCCTACTCGGAATACCACAGACAAGGTTTAGACATTCCGGATCCTCAAGAGTGGCCGCCATCAATTCTAGCTTATACCACGAAGATTCTGATTAAGGAATCTAAGAGAAGCTCATTCAATTTGATGCAAAACGGAGGTGGTTGTCAGGCACACGTTCATGGATTGAGGAAGGTGATGAGTGTCACGGATCATCACCTTCTTCATAATTAAGCGCGAATGAACATCTTAGATAGGAACACACACGTTTGAATGGAGAAATAGAAACAATTGCATTAATTCATCGAGACGCTGCAGAGCTCCTCACCCCCAACAATGGAGTTTAAAGACTCATGCCGTCAAAGTGTATAAAAATTCAGATCTAAAAATGTCATGAGATACAAAATAAATCTCTAAAAGTTGTTTAAATAGTAAACTAGTAACCTAGGTTTACAAAATATGAGTAAACTAAGATAATTAGTGCAGAAATCCACTTCTGGGGCCCACTTGGTGTGTGCTGGGGCTGAGACTTAAGCCTCTCACATGCTTGGGCTATTTCTGGAGTTGAACGCCAGGTTGTAACGTGTTTTGGGCGCTGGACTCCAACTTGTAACCTGTTTCTGGCGCTGGACGCCAGACTGCAACATGGAACTGGCGTTGAACGCCAGTTTACGTCATCTATCGTTGCGCAAAGTATGGAGTATTATATATTGCTAGAAAGCCCTGGATGTCTACTTTCCAACCCAATTGAGAGCGCGTCAATTGGACTCCTGTAGCTCCAAAAAATCCATTCCGAGTGCAGGGAAGTCAGGATCCAACAACATCAGCAGTCCTTTTTCAGCCTAAATCAGATTTTTGCTCAGCTCCCTCAATTTCAGTCAGAAAATACCTGAAATCACAGAAAAATACACAAACTCATAGTAAAGTCTAGAAATATGATTTTCGCCTAAAAACTAATAATATTCTACTAAAAACTAATTAAAACATGCTAAAATCTACATGAAATTACCCCCAAAAAGCGTATAAAATATCCGCTCATCATTGATCCATGGCTGGGACTGAATGAATATATGCTTGAGATACCTGGGCAGTAGCAAGGGTTGTGGTTCGTCCCACTTGCTCCAGGTCAGAGACTGTGACGCCTGGGTAGTAGCGGTAGTAGTGGTGAATCCACTCGCTCCAGGTTGAGCTTTTAAACACCCGCCTGGATAGTAGCCGCAGTAGTGATTATTCCACTGGCTCTGGGTTGAGCGGGTAGTAGCAAGGAGGTTGTAGCTCAAACTTACTTGCTCCGCAATGGGTGTTTCTGTCCATGGTTAGCTACCAGGACGTGTCGGGTTGGCTATATAACCGACAGATGATATCATCAGCCACTAGGGACAGGCATGCATCATATGCATCTATGTGACATTGTTTGGATGTGCATATTGTACTTGGTTTGCCTATGTGATTAACTGCTAATTGTTCTACTTGCTGTAACTGTCTGTTTGTGCTTGAACTTCCTATCTGTGTTTGCAACTGGGACTCTGTTGGATTCTGGTGATTGGTTGTTGTTGGATTGTTTGGGCCTAGGGCCGTGGTTGGAATGAGATGAACTGATTGTTGATTTTGGTTTTGTGTTTCTGGTTTGGAATAAAATATGAAAGGCTATTTTGGTTCCGCATAGATAAACCGTTTTGAAAGACTTTTGAGTTTGAGAATTGAACGGTTCTTCTTTCAGAAAAGATTTCTGACTTTACTTTTATTGTAAACCGTTGTTTTTGAAAAGAGGCATAAGACGATTATGAATCACTGGTGCGGTTATCTTCACGTATCCTATTACAGTAATTCCCAAAAACCCTCTACTGAGAACCCTTTCGAGGATGATGTTCTCACCCCCTACATTTTTTCCCTTTCAGGATATGGGCGCAGAAGTTACGAAGAGTTTATTTAGTTGTTGAAATGCTCTGTATTGCTTTAGATTATTATTCACTATACCCTCGCCTTTATCTTGATATATTCTGTAAGAGGGATAAGAATTGTATTGGATAATGCTTGTGTTACTATTTATATATGTATGTATATATATATGTATGTACTCTTTATGAGTTTATGTAAGTTGTATGGTATCTATAGATGTATGTTATCGGATGAAAGTATTTTGGGAGCGGTATTGCGGTTTAAAGTTTCAAACAGGCTCATATTTTAGTATTAAATAGTATAAAAGTCGTCGTAATGTTCGAGCTATCGGAGTTGTGCAGCCGGAAGCGTGAGCTTTGGTAGTTAGGGTGTTACACGACAGTGCTTCCTTGGGCATGTTCATTTTGTTGATCTGTGTATGGACAAAAAAGGTGCTGGATAATGTCGTGAACAACAAGAAACTTAGTGAATTGCTTCGATAAGTATTCACGACCATGGTCTTAAAGAGATTTAATCTTTAAATCAGAGCAAGTTTCAAGATTTGCTTTAAATTGTAAAAATACCTGAAAGACGTGAGACTTTGAATTAATAAGATAGACACAAATATACCTAGTAAATTCTTCTTTTTTTTATAAAAAAAAAGCTTTAGCCCATGACAGATTTAAAACTGATTCACTTTTAACCCCACGACAGAGTTTAAAGTTGATTTACTTTCAATAAAAAGCTACAACTACATGCTCAATTTAAAAAACGATCCGCCGTCAATTGTACTTAACCCCGAGAGAGTTAAATACCTGTTTCATTTCCAATCGTGCTCTTACAGTCATTTTTCTTCTTTATGTCTTGCTACCTTATGTTCTAATGAATATAAATAGAAAATTCAACGGATCAACAACTCATATTCCAAATCCATTGCCAAGTATATGATTAACTACAATTGAACAAATGGCCAGAGCCACCCATCATCATCGTCGTCATTTTGTTTTAGGTAACATAAAACTATGATAATTTAATTTTTTTGGCTATAAATTCATTTTTTCATTACAGGGCTGCTACACATCCATATAACCATGTAACCAAGTTGGCCCAAACCCAAATAGAATTAGGCACATTAAATGGCGAGTGAAAACATGCGCCAAAGGCAAACGAAACCCCTCCTTTTTTATTCGCGCTTCATTATGAAAAAACGTTACATCTTCTTCAACACGAAACCAATACACGAAACGACTCATTCTCTTCGAATCTCTCTCAACATCACTCAAATTTTAATCACGTTCTCTGCAGAAACCACTACTGGAAAGGAATCGGGAGAAGATTTTGCAAGTAACAACTAGAAACGAACGAAAACTGCAATAGAGACTACCAAAGGTATGAGAAAACTACTGTTTATTTGAAATCATGCAATGTGGCACTTCTCCTACTTGCATTTTAGGTTTACTAGATTGATTTGCTTCGTTTAGTAGATGAAACTATTGTGAATGCATTTTTACAGTATAACTAGGCCTTAGAATGAAATTTATTGTTATTTTCATTCAATTCAATGAATAGTGTAACTAGGTCTTTGAAATTTATTCGGTTTGGTGGCTTTTGTAATTTTGGTTTACCAAGTGAATGATGTTCGGTTCAATGGGTTCCTTTTGTGATAGCATGCAGCAAATCATTTCTTAGCTGTTTCATTATTTATAATGTTTGATTTTGTGCATGAATGAGTTTCGTTAAGGCTGTCCTATATAATGCTAGTAAGAATCTTCAGTTTGGATCCCTTTGAGAAACAAATAGTGTATTTTCCAAATATAAATTTTGTTTGGGACAATTGACATTAGAGACAACTCTTTCACTTTGATAAGCCATACTACTGCAAAATTGTCTCATTATATTGGATAAATTTCAGTAAGAGTTTTTAAAGAAGCCAATTTACAAATGTCATTTTGAAAGAACACCTAATTCATGAAATTTGAAAAACTTTTCTTTTGGAAGATGTTGATTTGATTAAGATATATGTTCTTGTTCTTATCGGTGTGGATAGTTTTAGTAGAGCTTTGCAATTGGTTGTTACTATCTTTAGTACTTCTTTTGCATGGAGGAATACTTTTCTTGTATGGTGGATAAGGATTAGGGTCATAATGAGGTGTTTGGTGGTATGGGGCTTGTGAGTAAGGTGGTTCAAAACCATGTTGAGGAGGTGGTTCATAGGCATGTGGTGGTGGTTGTTGACAATCACAATAAGGGTCACCACATCCATTAGATTGATATGCATTAGGATGAGAGTTATACCCATAAGAATCCGGAGGTTGTTGTTGCCAACAAGGTTGATCAAACCCTTGAGGCTCCACCCATCTTTGATTGTTCCATCCTTGATGCACATCCTCATTGTAGCTTTTATTTCCTACAACATAGTTTGAACCAAACTCATAGCCAAAGTGAGAATTCATAGTAGAAAGAGAAAATAAAAACAAGAGTTAATAGAAAACAAAAGAAACAAAATTCTACAACTAGCAAATAAAGCAAAAAGCAAGATATTCACACTATTCACATATATACAATAGCCAATAATGTAACACCATTGCAACTCCCCGGCAACGACGCCATTTTGATGATTGGTTTCTTGACGGTTTAGAATTTTCCTCAATTGAATGAAATCTCGTTGTAAAGTATAGCTTGTAAACCAACAATAGTCCTTTCATACAAAAATTTTGGTTGTCACAAAGAACAAACCCCAAATAAGAATTAACCGGAGTATTTGCACTCCGGGTCGTCTCCCTAGGAATTGCAATGAAGTGTATGATTATTGGCTATGAAGTATATTTTGGGGTTTTTGGGATAAGAGACATGGAATGTAAATAGTAATGAAAATAAACTAACAACTAACAAAGCTCTTGGTAAGATATGAAAATTAGAAGTCCTATCCTAGTTATCTTCCTTAATTGTGATCACAAATTATCCATTGCTACCACTTAGTTAACCTCTAACCATGGAGGAAAGTCAAGTGGATGAATCAACTTGATTCCACAAGTCCTAGCCAAATCCCAAGGGAAAGACTAGTGTTAGTGGTATCCAAATCAATTAGCAACTTCCAATTGTCAATCAATTAAAGGAATTAGATAACTCAAGCGTCACTAATTACTCTACCTAGGCCAAGAGTGAAGAGAACTAACAAAAGAAATAGAAAAGTACTCTTGGCTAGACATGGGTAATTGAGATTACCATCCTTGTCTACAAACCATATATTGACAATTATGAGAGGCCAACCTATTAAGTCTACTTCCAAAACCTTAAGTACGTAATATCTACTCCTAGGCTTGAAGTACGTCAAATAGTTTTGATCACATCAATCTATAAGTCCCAACCTACCTACTAATTAGATTAGTAGTGGGTTGGCATCAATGAGTATCAAATTGATCACCAAGGGTTCTCAAATCACCAAATCATTGAGACCCAATGACTCAAGGTCACCCAATTCCCTTAGCCTAGGCCAAAAGTCAAGAAAACTACTTAAAAACTAGAGAAAACATTTCATTAAACACCTAGAGTGCAAGAAAAGTAAACATTACCAAATGCAAGAATTAGTGAAACCCATGACTACCACAAGCAAGAAATCAACAATAGCAATTAATATGAACATAAAAATGACATAGAAACATAAAATTGCATTAAAGAAAATTAAGATTCAACAATGGTTTATCAACATAAAAGAGAGTAAAATAAGAAATGACAAGTAAAACTAGAAGAACAAAGATGTAGTAACAAGGAATTAAAAGAGAAAACTAAATCAAAACAAGAATTATAACTTGGATCCAAGAAGAGTTAACTAAAACTACCCTAAAATCTAGAGAGAGGAGAGAGCCTCTCTTTCTAGAATTCTCCCTAAAACATGATGAAAACTAAACTATGACTACTTGGTTCATTCTCCCTTCATTCCTTGGGTTCAATAGCATCAGAAATGAGTTGGATTGGGCCCAAAATGAGCTAGAAATCGCTGGCCACAAGTTGCTCTTTAGTGGGTCATGTGCTCAATCGGCGCGTCCGCGCAAAGTGCACGTGCGCGCCCCTATTCGTCAAGCAACTATGGCTAATTTTATCATTTCGAAGCCCCAGATGTTAGCTTTCCAACGCAACTGAAACCGCCTCATTTGGACCTCTGTAGCTCAAGTTATGGTCGATTGAGTGCAAAGAGGTCAGGCTTGACAACTTTACGGTTCCTTCATTTCTTCATGAGTTCTCCCACTTTGCATGCTTTTCTCCTCACTTCTTCCATCCAATACTTGCCCTATGAACCTGAAATCACTCAACAAATACATCAAGGCTTCGAATAGAATTAAAGTGAATTGAATTTAGCTATTTTAAGGCCTAAAAAGCATGTTTTCACATTTAAGTACAAATCAAGGGAGAATTGCCAAACCATGCTATTTCATTGAATAAATGTGAGAAAAGGTGATAAAATCCCCCAAATTAAGTACAAGATAAACCACAAAATCGGGGTTTATCAGAAATCCGCAATTAATTTTGTGATTGGTGGGCCTAAGTTGAACCTTGAGTAAATGAGATGATTGTTAAAGAATTGGAGATTTAGTGGGTCAGTTGAGGTCCCTGGAGAGTATCCTAAATCCCACATCATACGTGAAGAATTCACATTCAACGAGAAGCTAAATCTTGATTCAAATTTCTTCCTGAATAGTTCACATGGTACGTGGAGTATCCCACATTATACGTGAAGCTCATTCTTTATTCAATTTTCTCCTTGGATTCCTCACGTGGTATGTGGAGTATCCCACGTTGAACGTGGCTTTGAGTTCCTTTAATTGTTGCCTCTATTTGCTCCATTGCCTTGTACGTGAAAAATCTCACATCCCACGCAAAAAGATAATCGTACGCACGCATGCCTCATGCGTACACATGATTGCTCAAAATCTTCTTGTTGTGCATACACATGGGTTATGCATACGCAGATAGCCAACGTCCCACATGAAAGCCTTCACGTCCCACGTCTATTCTCCTATGTACTACGTGAACTTGGGGGTCATACGTACACATGGGTCATGCGTACGCATGATTGAGCATATTTCTCCATTTGTGCATACGCATGGATCATGCGTATGCACGGCTTTCGTTTTGGCATTGCACACGAATGCTCTCGCGTTGCCCATTGAAGTGCATAGTGCCCCTGGGAGTGCATCATTGGTTGGCACACGTTTCTCTTCCCGCATTGCACGTGAAGCTTACTTTCAACATAGGGAGCTCTCTGTTTAGTCCAGAAAGCTCTCTGTTTCCTTCTTCATTCTTGCTCTTTCTTGCTCAAAGTAATTCCTATCTTCCTTTTTCTTTATTTCCACCAATTCTCTTCTAAATTCTCCTGAAATCCATGACTGCGCACTAACTCAAAGTATTGCTCAATTAATCATGAAATCATAATTTGTTTTGCAATAATTCTAAATTTATTGAATGAAATTCTAAGAGAAAAACACTAAAAATACGAACGCATCAAATGCGGCGATAGATGGCGGTGTATTATGAGCAGATGCATGCTGGTGGCAACGACGCTACAAAAGGGGCTCCTCTTCCTCTGCAAAAGAGCCAAGACAATCACCGACATCACCAATTAGATTGCCACCTCAGCAGGTCCATGAGAATGACGATGAAAATGACTATCAAGACTTATAGTCATTAAGGTTTTGATTTAATTTGTTTGATAGCATTTTATATCTTCGAGTTTTACTTTATATACTACATATTTCACATTATATATAGCTCACTATTTTCATGAAAATTACTACTTAATTTTTACTAATTAAGGTTTGACTATAAATTGTTGACTATCGGGTTCAATTAGGTTTAAAAAAGATATCAAAATTAAAAAATTAGAAAATTATGGTTACAGATAAATTTGACAATACTTTTTATTTAATTAAATATAAAATACATGTTACCGTCGGAGTTTTCGTGGGACAAATTCGATGGTAACATGATGGCACAAAACATAATGCTGGCACCAAAATTATCGTTGGAAATTATCTGACGGTAACCACCAAAAAATTTTCGTAAATTTCGTAGTTAAATTTACGACTAATTCCATAGGAAATTATCTTGGGATTAAAAGATGTGACGCTAAATCCAACGATAATAAATATAACGGCGGATTTTTTCTATAATTTTACTGGTAAATTCGATGGTAGTCGACAAATTTCTTGTAGTGATAATAGGGTAATATTTTCGATTTTTTTTCAAAAAATAACTCCTAATATTTAATTTCATTCAATTTCGCTCTTAATATTTTTAATTTGTGTCAAAATTATCTCTAAATCTTAATTTCATCTCAAAAGTTTAATGATAAAATTGAATGAAAGAAAAACTTTAGAGACAAAATTAAATAAAATTAAACGTTGAGATAACATATTTAAATAAAATCGTAAATATTAAAGACAAAAGATAGACTTTATCTTCTATAATATTATATTATTAAAGTCAAAATAAAACAGCCACTAACTTTGTTAATCCTTGCCTACATATATATATATGGGGTTATTGAGAATTGATCATAATGGACCGTTACCTACAAGTGTTCTTCCACTGATAACTCTTTTTGAAAAATTTACATCATCAAAATTTCAAAATCTGTGAAAAAATAACCATATTTTTAATTATTACTTTTATCAATGCCTTCAAATGAGAAATCAACTTGAAAACGATTACGGAGTTTTTAGTTTATAATACTAGTGAATAAACACATAAAATATATGGAGCTAAAAGCAGTCATTATATATTTATCTATAAATTAAATATATATTATTTAATTTATTTTAATATATATTTTATATTTTTATATATATTATATATTAATAACTTATTTTAGTAATTTATTTTAATGTACACTTAATATAAATTGAAAAATTTATAACGTGATTAACCTTCATAAATAAGAATATCCGATTGTAATTTATGAAATAATGATTAAAAATTGTCACTTCATTATATATAATGTTATTTTTCTTAGTAAGATTTTGCTTGTAGTTAAAATTATGGTGGAATATTTTGGTTTTCATGCATTCAATTATAAAAATTTAATAATTAATTACCTTTTTATTTGAACTTTTTTACTTGCAAGTTGCAATATCTTTAAATAAATAGTATCTTATGACACTTGTTAGCAAAAACCTAAAATTATTTTTGATCGTACTACAATAAATACCTTATTTAATTAATCTATCACCTAATAATAACATATAATATAAAAAATTTGAAAGATGTTGTCTCGTCTGTTAATATACTTCTATTTATTAATAGCTTATCAACTTTTAAAATTGATAGCTAATGGCAAACGGTTCATAAAGCATTTATCTACTACTTTCCATGACTAAATCCATTTCTGGAAGCAACAGTGAAAAACAACTTAATTAGTTCGAGTGTTTGAAATACTTTATCGTCTTCAACCTGTACTGTTATATAATTGAATATATATTTTATGTTACTGTGTAGGAATGAATCATCAACTAACAATTTATTTTGGTGGCTTAATTTCTATGCATGTCAGTTTAACTTATGCTTAGCCAATTAAATTGCAGAAAATTAAAACTTATAGTAATAACTATATTTACATATGTTTTCTTTCAACTTAAAATTGACAAAGAATAGTGGAAGATGGTGGAAATTAAAGGGCTAGCTATATATGTTTGAACATCAATTTAATTGAATAGCTCAATTTGAGGACTATAGAGTATGATAAAAATAATAATGATAATCATTATTATATAAGGACTTTCAACCTATCTATGAACTCATTCTTTATTTCAGATTGAATAGGATGATCATTTATATTTGAATATACGACAGCATATTGACCATGGTATATGAATCAATGTTTTAATGAAATTGATCATCACTTAATATTGTTCGATAAATATTGAATATGATTATTTAATTTGTTATTTGACACACATTGAGGACGGATGTTAAATATTGACTGACTTTGTTGTTAGAAGTCATGATGCTAGATTTTCTTTTGTTAAAATTAATGTTAAAAGGTAAAAGCCATTTTGGTCCCTTTTTTTCTTTTATTTGTTTATTTATTACACCGTTGTGTTTAGATTACTCTGCAAAGAATTACTTCTCTTAATTGTCAGTGTTATTTAAAAAATAAAAAAAAGTAAACAGTGGATAGTATTTGACAAATATATACCTAATTGTTAATGTAATTTTGAAATAACCACTTCCAGACATACTATATTCCAACCATATGAAAGGGCTTTATAAAGAAAAAAAAAACGTGAGTATAACCAATAATCATAGTATATATATATAAAAAAATCAACTACTATTCAATCATTCGTATAAAATAATATTTGAACATAAAATACTATCAAAAATAAATGTAATAACATATATATTTATATACAAATAATAATGATTAATTTAATAATTATTTTTAAGTCTGTACATATTATTTTTTTTATAAAAACGATCTATTTTAGATAAAATAAGTTTTAGCTATTAGAGTTATATGTCCAATGTAACTTTTTAGATATATTTTTTGAAATAACTTCAAAAAAAATTTAAAAATAAAAAAAAATTGAGTTTTTTAATAATGTGACACTTTTTCTAAAATATATTACTAAAATAGTACTTTTTGAAACTATTTATTGTCATTATTTTGCCACAATGATATCTGATAGATATATATATATATATATATATATATATATATATTATATTTAAATTGTCACTGCCTATCCTTTAATCTATGAAACTTTATCACTATTTGTGCAAATGATAAGGAGTCCCCTCTAGATCAGGGACATTGCCACCCACACACATCTACTCATAATAGATCACTATCTACTGTCATATTCACTGGATCTGCTCCAACTCCTGCCTGAACTCCTGCCTTAGAGATTCCAACTCTACATTCTGAGCATCCTTCTTTGACATGTATGTGAGGAGTTCATTATACCTTTTTTCTGTCAAATACAGCAGCTGACCCTGATGTTGAAAGCTCTAGGTTAGGCTATGGACTTGCTCATGCAAATTGATGTCCTGGGGACTTGCTAGGGGCTAAGGTGGACGAAGCCCTCAAGGTGGAGGTGTGAATGTTATTGGCAAAGAATGAATTCAACCGCTAAACATGATTCTTGTATAGTTTGGATGTGGTTTGGCACCACACCACATCAGGATCGACTATAGAAGCAGTTGAGTTATTGTCGTCCTCCACACTTGGCTAAGATTGTTGGGTTATGGCCTCCATGTTTCAGGAGTATAATTTTTAACACATAACATGTGAATATTAAGATGACTACTTACATAAAAATCTACAGATCGCTAATTAAAAAATTTCTCCTTGTTCTCCTTTAGTGTATGAGTGTATTTGAAGACCTCTGCAATAGTAATCTCACGATCCAACGATTTAGACTGAACATATTGAACAAACAAGTTAAAATGAGTGACCCTTTTATCAAAGGATGGTTCACCACTACAAGAATAAGGTCAATTAGCTACCACAAAAATAGTAAAAAAATATCGCTAACCTGACAAAAAATATAATTTATGATGGATTAGTTACTACCTAGCAACCAAGTGTTTCCTCGCTAATTACAAGTTGCAGATTAGAGAGGAAAACACAACAATCACTAATTCACCAGAAAGATTTTTAGCGACTAAATAGATAGTCGCAAATCTATCACTAAATTATAAGCTAATTCCATAAAACAAATAGACTAAAAGGTTGTCGCTAGTTAGCAACAAGCTCTACTGCAGTAGACTCATCGGTAAATCCAAGCTAACTTTGTAGACAAAATAGAATGCTTAGTTGACGCTAATTAGCGAGAAATTTTTCCAAACTTAACTCATCGAAAGTTGTCCACTAATATGATCACAAATCTATCATATTTTGTAGCAAATCTATAGCTAATCTTTAAAAATTCTTAATCAATGAAAATTTGTAGGAATTTTATCGCTAAACCAAAGCTATTCTAAATGAAAAAGCAAAGTTAGGATGTAGTTGCTAATTTGCTAGGAAATAATATGTAGTCAATTAGTTGCAATACTATCGCCACTACAAGAAAATCAGCTTTTTACCACGCTTTTAAAGTGTACCAAAAAATACAAAAAAGTGTTGCAATAACTTTTCGCTACGCTTTTTGAGCTATCAACAGACTTTTGAAAGTATCACATCCGCAAACGTGCTGATTGCTCTATTGTCACGCTTTTGTTGATCTATTGGTACGCTTTATTTTTTTGCGACGCTTTTATCTATTGGCACGCTTTTAAACGTGCTATATCCTTATGAAATAAAAAAAATCTGGTACTTGCTTTTGCATGTACTCTAATGCGCTCTAAACATGATCAAAAACATTAACAAAAATATGTGAATATCATATTAGTATTGCGTTAGTAAAATTCAAACCAAATTAGCCATATCAATCTCTTATAGCCAAAGTAGTTATAAAATACATCGGAATGAAAAAAAATCAATTAAGATAGTTAAGTACAGTTGATTAACAATAATATCGCTATATAACTACAATTCATAACAATTAGGAGTCCTTAATAAAAATCATGCTTATTTATTATTCATTCCAAAAGACCGCTTTTTAACCGTCTTGGTAGTGCAACCTCACTCTCTTCTACAATTTCTACAACAAAAAGTATAATTCGCAAACATAATAAAAAAAAGGAAAAGGATGATATTGAATTATTGATCAAAGTAGTACCATATAATTCAGCTTACATTTTCTTGTAGATGAAGACCTACTTGCTCGATAAGAACCTACATTTGAGTAATGGAACCATGATCAAGGAATTACTCTACACCTCTCAACACTGAAGATTGTATAATGGATCTGCAGAAGACTAAAAAGAAGATGATAATATGAAGATATGATATAAAAGCATGTTAATAAAATTTTCAACATATAGATATTAATGGTTATTAGTGGCTAAGAGAAGGGGGGTTAAATCTTAGCCTCATTTTCTACTGAATATTACTTTTGCGTTTTCAAAGAAACTTAGGAGATATTTTTATTTTTGTCTCGTATCGAGTTGATAGACATTTTCATTTTGCTTCCTGAGTAACAGAAACTGAAGTTAAGTAGAGAAGAGAGAGTAACACTCAGATGTATCTTGGTTCAACTACTTGATGCAATGTAGTCTATATCTAGTCTCCATCACAAAAATGATGGAATTTCACTATCTTTCAACAAGATCGCATTCACCAATTCTCCCTAGGATCTATCCAATCCTATCTAAGACAAATCTAGATTCTTACCCAATCTGAACTTGACTAGACCTCAATGTAGCTTTCAACAGCAAAGTACTAACCTAACTTGCAAGGAAATCCATACAAGATCAAGATATAAAATAGAAAGATGTTCAAGGAACTTCTGAGACATCTTATGGCTTTTTCTCACTGTTTAATTCACTGTCTTTTACCTCTCATTGGATTTTTCTTACAAACCTCACCATATTTGCCTTTTTTTTTTCAATGAGACTCAGACAGATTAAACTGAGAAAAAATACTAAATGAGAACCATGAAGGAGAAGAACTCAATTAGCTTGGGTAGCTATGAAAACTGAACTCTGTGTTTTTCACTTACTTTCCTTGTCTTTTACCCTTGGCCGTTCACCCTTAATATAGAAGAGTGAAGCTTCCAAGGTTAAATCACGTTCAACCCCAACGCTGTCTTCTTCTCCATCATTAGAGACTTGCAGCGGCTTCAACAGGGAGGAGAGAGAAATTTGAATTTGTTGCATGCAACTTACCCATTCTCTCTCATCCTTTTTCTTCAAGCTCCTTCAATCTTGAACGTAGATTCTTGCTTTGGCTCCAAGTTTTGATTTTGAGTGTTGATGAGCTTCTGACCATGGTTGACCTCACTTTTTTCATCGTTGCTTCTTCTATTCTTGAGACTTTGTGATTTTCTTCTTGGTTACTTGGTGTAGCACAAATGAGGGAAGATGCTTTTTGATAGGCTTTGACCGAGTGCAACTCAATACCCGATTGTGGCCCTTTCTTCTTGCATCATTTTGACAACAAAATTTTTGTCCTTTAAAGCTCCAAAGCCTCTGCACTTTCCTTTTCTTTCTTTCTTTCTTGCTGAGTGAGTGACGTAACCGAAGTGAAGAGAGAGAGGAGAGAGAAGAGAGGACTTTTGGCTTTTGGTACAATTTTCAAGGAAGTTAATGTGAATTGAATTTGGGATTAAGTTACTTGAATCATGGGAGTAGGTAACCATATGAAGCTTTGGTTACTTTCCTGAATGGGCTTGGATCTTTGGGCCTTTTTGGTTTCCTTTTTTTCTCAAAGTTCTGCCACTAGATTTTAGATCAATTTGATATAATAGCTGATAAGTGAATATCTTATACCCTTTTTCATAGCATTTTTATAGTGTTTTTAGTTATCTTTTGTTAAGTTTTGGTGCAAAATTTACTTTTTAGATGCTACTTTGAGCTTTTGTATTTTTCCTACAATTTTAGGTGAATTTTGGGCAGATTTGGCAAGATCTTGTTCAGAGATGAAGAAAGGATAGAAGATGTTGTCAATCCTGACCTCCGTGCATTCCAAAGAACATATCATGGGCTATAGAGGTCCAATTGGCATGGTCACAATGGTGTTGGAAAGCAAACTTTCAAGACTTTCTAGCAATATATAATAGTCTATACTTCTCTTCCAGAATCATTGCCAAAACTGGTGTTGAACGTCAACATCTGGAGTTCAACGCCCAAGAAGGACCAGCCTCCAGCGTTGAACGCCCAAGACTGGCATTCAACGCCAGCAAGGGAGCAGAAGGCAACAAATTCAAACCTTAATGGGCATTCAATGCCCATTCCTCAAGTTGGACGCCAAGCCTTGAACGAAGCATATGACCAAAGTGGGTCCAAAGTGGATTTTAGCACTCTCTAGCTTATCTAGTTTTACTTTGTACTTTTTAAATTTAAGTTAACAATCTTTTAGGGTTAGCATCTCCTATTTAAAGAGGAGATCACTAAGGTTAGACGGACGGGGAGAGACACACAGACTATTATTTTTAGATCTTAGTTTTCTCTATAAATTATGAGTAACTAAACCTCCTGGTTAAGGTTAGGAGCTCTGCTTATCTCTATGAATTAATTTCATTACTATTTTTTTTAATATATGTTTGATTCAGTTGTAAGGCTTGTTTTCATTCTTCATCCAAATGAGACTGGGTATGTCTCTTTTTCTACACGAGTTTCTGTGATACTGGGAAAAGGTCACTTGAGCTACAGCTTGAAAATATTCCTCCTAAATTGAGATTATCTAGGCTAATTGGGATACGTGACATATAATCCGGTTAGTTTTGGGTAATTGAGGTTTCTGTGGTGCTAAACTAGTTTTCTGAACTTCACCCTCCGATCTGAAAGATCTGAACTTGTCTGTGGCATTTTGAGTAGGATTGGGGTAGATTAATTCGCTGAACGAACAGGTTTTAATCACTTACAGTTTGCCATAAAATGAATCATTCATTGTTAAAATAGTTGATAAGAAATATTAATTCGGAAGGGTGAGTATCTCTGAGACCTTAACTGTTCTCTCATTACTGTTTCTACACCAATTCTTTATTGCTTTCTTTATTATTGCATTTTATGCAAACTCAACAAACAACCACTCTTTTTCTATTTGCCTGACTAAGTCCAGTAAGATAGCTATTTCTTGCTCAATCTAACAATCCTCGTAGGATCGACCCTCACTCACCTGAGGTATTACTTGGACGACTCGGTGTACTTGACGGTGAAGTTGTGCGAGTTCAGTTTCGCGCACCAAGTTTTTGGGGCCGTTGCCGGGGAATTGTTCGCGATTGATAACTACCGGTTGTCTTATTTCTTAGATTAGGTACTTTTACTAGTTTTTCTTTTTATTGTGTTTCTTGTTAAGTTCTCAAACCTTCTTTGTTTTTTTTCTTAAATTTTTTCAAAAATTTTCATCTTTAGTAATCTTGCTTTTTCTTTTTTTTTTAATTCTGTGTCAAGTTTTAAGTTAGGTGTTCTTTAGTAGTTTTGGTTAAATTATTTTCCGTTCTTTTTTATTTTCGAAAATTGTTCTTTTCCACCTTTTTGAACTTTTGATTTTTTCCTTGTTTTACCTTTTCTTTCTTTCCCTGTGTTCGAAATTTTTCGGAATATTCCCTTATTTGATTTTAAAACTTTTAAGTTTAGTGTCTTTTAGGCTTCGTTTGTTTACAGAGACAAGACACTGAGACAGGGACACAGAGATACAAGATCATGTTTGGCAGAGCAGACATAGATAGAGACAATATGTCCAGAGACACTGAATTAGTGTATTTTGTATCCATCCTGACAGGAAAGACATGGAGACACTAACAAGAGACAAAATTTATTTTTTATTTTTTCTTTCATTATTTTTTTAATTTTTTATAATTATATTTTTTATTATTATATTTTTCATCTCAAATTTTTTGAATAAAAAAAATGAGAATAAATTGGATTTTCATAATTTGTTTTAGTTTATCACCAAACAAAATACAAGAACACAAAATTTTGTGTCTTTGTCCATCAGTATTTTGTCCTGTCCTTGATGAATCTATATTTTACGATATATTTTGGTTTGATTTGAGTGGATTTCATCACATAAACCTACATTTATTCATCTAAATAGCATAGTTTTGTAATTCTCCCTAGATTTGTGCTTAATTGTAAAAACATGCTTTTTAGTCCTTAAAATAGCTAAAATTAATTCACTATAATCCCATTTGGTGCCTTGATGTATTTGTTGAGTGATTTCATCTTTCCAAGGCAAGTATGGGATGGAAGAAGTGAAGAGAAAAGCATGCAAAAGGGAGAAATCATGAAGAAAATGGAGTTTGGAAGCTGCTGCAAGGATGCGTATGCACAGTGACGCGTGCGTACGCACAACGGTGACTTCGTGCAAGGATGTGTACGCACCAAATGTCGTGCGTACACACGATGGAATTTTTGCGCAAAGATGCGTACGCACCGTAGGTCATGCGTACGCACGACTGCATGCACGTGAGCTCATTAATGCAAATCGCTGGGGGTAAATTTTGGGCCTCCAAAACCCACGCTAACTCTTTTTCTGAAGCTATTTAAGGCCAAAGGGAAGAGGAATGAAGGTGGGGGCAATTAGGTTTAGCTTTTATCATGTTTTAGTGTAGTTTTCTAGAGAGAGAAGCTCCCCCCTCTCTCTAGAGTTAGGGTTTTTTAGTTTAATTTCTTGTAATTTCTGCTTTTAGTTCTTGTTTTTATTTACTTTTCCTTGTCATTTATTGTTATTGCATCTTTGTTCTTCTTCATTTCTCTGGTTATTTCCTTTATTTTGTCATTTTCATGTTTATGCACACTCTTGTTATTTTAGTTTTCATTTAAGAAAATTTATGTTTTATGCTCATTTAATGCTTTCTTTAATGGTTATTATTATTTACTTGCTTTGGTAGTTTTAGAATTTATTTTATTGTAATTTAATATTATTTTATTTTCATGCACACCAAGTGTTTGATAAAATGCTTGGCATAGTCTATACTTAGTTTTTCTTCACTCTTGGCTTGAAATTGTTGATTTTGGTAATCCTTGAGTCATTGATGTCCATTCTTGTTTGATACATTAGAGTAGTTAGTTGATTTGGTCTCCCTTGACTCTATGTGACCCCTTAATGTTGACATAGGACTTAGGGATTGAAATTAACTATGCCTACTTGACTTATCTTCAATGTAAGGTTGACTAAGTAGGATTAACTCTTCATAATCATCACGTGTTTGTGGTCAATGTCTAGGATAGGTAACCTTAGTTCTCAATTACTTGCCAAGATGTTTCTTGCATTTGCAGTTTCCTTTCCTCGCATTTAATTACTTTGACTTTTATTGCTTTGATGTTAATTTCTTGCATATTTAGTTTTCACACTCTTGGTTGAGAAATTGGGTATTTGGATGGAACTGAGTTGTGGATGTCCAATCCGCATTGTGTGAGAATAGATAATTGGTTTAGTTTCCATTGATGTTAGTCTTTCACTAAGTAATTAGTGAGTTGACTAGGACTTATGGATTGAGATCAATTACACTCTTTTGACTAATTCTCAAGGAGGATTGACTAATTTAGATTGATTCCACACAATTGCCATGGTTGTGGTTCATAACTAAGATAGGAATCCTAAACTCCCCAATCCTTGCCAAGAATTGCCATTCACATTTCTTGCATGTTTATTTAATTCTATGCTATTCACATTCCTTGCCTCTCTTGCAATCCCTATTCCCCATGCTCTCTCTCATAGCCAATAAATGTACATTTCATTGCAACTCCTAGGGAGAACGACCCGAGGTTGAAGTACTCTCAATCTCGGTTATTATAATTTGAATTTAAAACATTCGATGTGGGAATTAATTGTTGGTGTAGACTATACTTTCAACGATGGAATTCTATTTTGTGAAAATCTAGATCTACGATAAATTTCTAATATCAAATTTGGCGCCGTTGCCGGTGAGTTGCAATGGTGTATGTTTTTTGCTATTATATGTATGTTAATATGTAAATAGCTTGCTCTTTGGTTCTCTTTTGTTTTTATTGATGGTTAGAATTGGGATGCCGGAGGACATTGGACATTCTAGCATTGGTGGAGAAGTCAAGCACAAACCACCATAGCATGGGCTCTCCCAATTGTCTAACTTAAAGACATTAAATAAAAGTTCTTGGTAACATCTTTCTAACTCTCCTTATCCTTTAGCACTTGTTTGTTGAATTTTTGCTTCTCTTAGTTAGCTTAGTTTAGTAGAATTTTTGTGTTGATCTTGTAGTTTTAAGGTAGAATAAGTTTTGGGGTTGAAAATGCTATTTTGGACATCAAATTTGGTGCCTTAGACCACTAAAATTTTTTGAGAAAAACAGAGCATGTGCGTGCACACACATCTGTGCGTATGCACACAACCCCAATTTTTGCGTTCTGTGCGTGCGCACACCAGCTTGTGCCTCCTCTGTTGAGAGCGTTTGCACTCCTTATGCGTCTGCACCACTCTTTTTTTTGCCTCTGTGCGTGCGCACGGACCTGTGTGCGTATGCACAGAAGGCATGATAGCTGGCAATGTTGACGCATCATTCCATGTAAAAAAAAGAAAGTGTTCTGTGCGTGCGCACACGCTTGTGCGGACGCACACCTTCTAATCCCCTCTCTGTTCAGAGCGCTCGCACATACTTGTGCATCTGCTCACCCTCCATTTCTTTACCTTCCGTGCGTGCGCACACCTAGGTCCGTACGCACGCAACTTGATGACCCTCTATGCTCAGAGCGCTCGCACGCGTTTTGCGAGCGCATACTCCCCATAATTTGCCTAGTGTGCGTACGCACACGACCCTTTGCGTACGCACGCCCCTGTTTTCTCACCATTACACCTCCTTTTCTTCTCTTTTCTTTACTTCTTCTCTCCTTCTTTCTTCCACTCATCTCTTCTCTTACTTTTGCCCTATTCTCTACTTGCTCTACTATGTTTTGTTTGCTTTTTATTCTCCTTTAGTGATTGTATTAGTTTTGCTTTAGTTGTTTGTTAATTGAATAATTTCCAAGTGTTTGCTTGTTGTTTGATTGGGTTGCTTATTGATTGAATTTCATCAATGCACTTATACTTGGCCTTAAATTACTAGCACCTAATTGGATTTGCACATTTACATGTTGCATATTAGGTGAAACTTTTTTGAGTGCACATGAAATTTAGTGAATTGAATTGAGTTGCTTGTTCATCATGGTTTTTAAGTCAATATAATCACATCACAAGGTCCTTGTTTCTTGATTAATGATTTGCATTTGTTTGAGTTGACTTGGCTTGATTCTATCAAGACTTGTCACTTTTTGTAACAAACACCTTGACCATGTAATTATTTGATTTTTCCTAAGGATGAATAAGTAATTTTCTTTTCATTATTGTATTGGTTATTGTTTGTTGTGCTAATTTACATCACTTTTGCTCTTTCACTTGTACACCTTCAATATCCAATATTTCCTACATTCAATTCACTCTTGTTGTAATTGCCTAAGATTGCTTGCGTTTAATTGATCTCACCTCTTACTTGCATCTTAGGACATTTAATTGAGGAACTCATTCTTATTTTTTGATTGTGTGGATGCCATTTTAACCTGCCGTTGTATGTATTCTAACCACGTGCATACTTGGAATACACACATGGCTCATCTCTTCATCCTACCACACAACTAGGCAAACTTCCTCAATTAGATGCTTATTTGCTCACTCCTTTACCCTTTTGTGCCACTTGCCCTATGATTCTGAATTATACTTTATTCATTCTTTTTAAGGATGAGACGTCAGGCAAGGAACCGGGAGAGGAGGAGGACACTGAGGATGGAGATGCTGAGCACACATTGGACTTGACAATTTCCACACAACCCAAGCACTCGCATCTGCCAATCGAAGGTGGAGCTCTTGAGAGACATTCTTCCCGGATTTTGTTTGTGCATGGAGGACCGTGCAACGCTTAAGTGTGGGGGAGGATTCGTCAATTTAGGGCGTAAACTTTCTTTTCCGAACACTTGCACTTTATTTTTATTTCTTTAGGTCTCTTGTATACATTTGTAGTGTTTTTGACTGTTGCATTGCATCTTCTTTTGGTAGATATATCATAGTTATATCTATTGCATTTTGCATCTTTTTCTTAGTATATATTTTATAGATAGAAGTTGTGATTGGATGATGTGAATAACATAGCACCTAGTTCAATTTTGTCCTAATTGTTCATGTTAGTTTTTGCTTGTTGAAAATTAGGAAAAGAACTAGAAAATATTTTTTGTGAAAATTGCATCCATCACACTATACATAAATATAGGAATAAATTTTGGTGAAAAACAACAAGAATTTTCAAGAATTTTGTTTCAAGGGCATGCTATTGAATTGATTTGAAAATTGTTTTCAAACTTACTTGAATGATTTTTCATGGAACATAGAAGAGTAAAGAACAAATACCTTCTGAGTTTTTGGGCTTATATTGAGTGGTTACACATTTCTAACCACTAATTTTGTTCATTGTGTATTATATCTCTTCTATGATTACAATCTTGGTTTTTCTTGATTCTTTATTTCCCATGATTGATGTTTTGAATTGCATTGAGCATGATTGAGGCCATCTTTGCATAGCTCACTAACCCATATAGACCTACCCTTTGCATCTACCATTATTAACCCTTTTTGAGCCTTATTTACCCCTATTGTTTGTAATATCACCACATTAAAATCCTAAGCGAAAAACCATGAATTACCTTGGATTGCATCCTTGATTAGCTTAGGTTGAAGGAGTGTGTTACATTTAAGTGTGGGGGAATCTTTTGGGAAACTTTGGTAGTAAAAGAAAATATTCAACTTGGGTATTTATTGAAAATTTTGGAAAATAGAAACATTCATGTATGAACTACGTAACTATATGTAATTCTAAAAAAAAACTCTTCATCATAAAAAGGGTATATAAGTCACCCTAAAGTGAAAAGAAATGAATAAAGAATTGCATATGTGATGTTTTATGAGAAAAGCATACATGAATGTGTATAAAAAGTATGACGGGAAGTTAGGTTGCATTTTGTGTTTGATTTGGTTGATATAGGTTGAGTGAGAACTTAAACTAATCAAGGATTCAATCATTTTAGTCCACTTGGCCATATCCATCCCACCTTTACCCTAACCCCATTACAACCCCAATAAGTCCTCATGATAATTGCATTCATGCATCTCTTGTTTGTTAATTGTTAGATGAAAAGCAAATCCTTGAAAGCATGATTGGAAGGAGATTCGAGTGATTTGACCCTATACAACGAGTGATTAGAGTGTACATACACCTAGTGAGGGTTCAATTACTCAACTCTATGTTTCCATGCTTCTTATCATGTATTCTTGTAAGTTGCTTCATTTTTGATGTCTTGAATTAATTCTTTAGATTTTGCTTGCATTGAATTAATTCTTTCCTTGGCTCTATTTGTCTATATTTGCTTGGGAATTTGATTGTTTATTTTTACCAATTTCATATAGACACTATAGATAGATATATAGTTATAGATAGTACATACATAGTTGCATGCATGTAGTTAGTTGCGTTTAATAAATCATTTACCCCTTCATTCATCCTTTGGTTGGTTTATCATGAGGACATGCTATTGTTTAAGTGTGGGGGAATTGATGAATCCATATTTTACTATATATTTTGGTTTAATTTGAGTGGATTTTATCACATAAACCCACATTTATTCATATAAATAGCATAGTTTTGTAATTCTTCCTAGATTTGTGCTTAATTGTAAAAACATGATTTTTAGTCCTTAAAATAGATAAAACTAATTCACTTTAATCCCATTTGGTGCCTTGATGTATTTGTTGAGTAATTTCAGCTTTCCAAGGCAAGTATGGGATGAA
This sequence comes from Arachis hypogaea, assembly GCF_003086295.3. Lineage (NCBI taxonomy): Eukaryota > Viridiplantae > Streptophyta > Magnoliopsida > Fabales > Fabaceae > Arachis > Arachis hypogaea. The sequence continues at coordinate 71,087,344 of NC_092042.1, forward strand.
AGAAGTGAAGAGAAAAGCATGCAAAAGAGATAAATCATGAAGAAAATGGAATTTGGAAGCTGATGCAAGGATGTGTACGCATAGTGACGCGTGCGTACGCACAGTGACGCGTGTGTACGCACAACGGTGACTTCGTGCAAGGATGCGTATGCACCAAATATCATGCGTACGCATGATGGAATTTTTGCGCAAAGATGTGTATGCACGACTGCATGCACGTGAGCTCATTAATGCAAATCGGTGGGGGCAAATTTTGGGCCTTCAAAACCCAATCCAACTCATTTTCTGAAACTATTGAAGGCCAAAGTGAAGAGGAATGAAGGGAGGGCAATTAGGTTTAGCTTTTATCATGTTTTCGTGTAGTTTTTTAGAGAGAGAAGCTCCCCCTCTCTCTAGAATTAGGGTTCTTTAGTTTAATTTCTTGTAATTTCTACTTTTAATTCTTGTTTTTATTTACTTTTCCTTGTCATTTATTATTATTACATCTTTGTTCTTCTTCATTTCTCTTGTTATTTCTTTTATTTTGTTATTTTTATGTTTATGCACACTCTTGTTATTTTAGTTTTCATTAAATGCAATTTATGTTTTATGCTCATTTAATGCTTTCTTTAATGGTTATTGTTATTTATTTGTTTTGGTAGTTTTAGAATTTATTTTATTGCAATTTAATATTATTTTATTTTCATGCGTACTAAGTTTTTGATAAAATGCTTGGCTTAGTCTTTACTTAGTTTTTCTTCACTCCTGGCTGGAAATTGTTGACTTTGGTAATCCTTGAGTCATTGATGTCTATTCTTGTTTGATACATTAGAGTAGTTAGTTGATTTAGTCTCCCTTGACTCTATGTGACCCCTTAGTGTTGACATAGGACTTAGGGATTGAAATTAACTATGCATACTTGACTTATCTTCGATGTAAGGTTGACTAAGTAGGATTAACTCTTCATAATCATCACGTGTTTGTGGTCAATGTCTAGGATAGGTAACCTTAGTTCTCAATTACTTGCCAAGATGTTTCTTGCATTTGCAGTTTCCTTTCCTCGCATTTAATTGCTTTGACTTTTATTGCTTTGATGTTAATTTCTTGCATATTTAGTTTTCACACTCTTGGTTGAGAAATTGGGTGTTTGGGTGGAATTGAGTTGTGGATGTCCATTCCGCATTGTGTGAGAATAGTTAATTGGTTTGGTTTCCATTGACGCTAGTCTTTCACTAAGTAATTAGTGAGTTGACTAGGACTTATGAATTGAGATCAATTACACCCTTTTGACTAATTCTCAAGGAGGATTGACTAATTTAGATTGATTCCACACAATTGCCATGTTTGTGGTCCATAACTAGGATATGAATCCTAAACTTTCCAATCCTTGCCAAGAGTTGCCATTCACATTTCTTGCATGTTTATTTAATTCCATGCTATTTACATTCCTTGCCTCTCTTGCAATCCCAATTCGCTAAGCTCTCTCTCATAGCCAATAAATGTACATTTCATTGCAACTCCTAGGGAGAACGACTCGAGGTTGAAGTACTCTCGATCTCAGTTAATATAATTTGAATTTAAAACATTCGATGTGGGAATTAATTGTTGGTCTAGACTATACTTTCAACAATGGAATTCTATTTTGTAAAAATCTAGATCGACGATAAATTCCTAACATCAGTCCTGTTCTTAGTGTCTTGTCCTGTTCTGTTCTCGAAAACAAACGCAGCCTTAGTATTTCTCTCTCTATTTTTTTGAAATTTATATTATTTGATTTCAAAATCTTTAAGTTTATTGTCTGTCTAGTGTTTTTCTTTTTTTTTTTATTTCTAAAATAAAAAAAATATTTTTGAAACTCTTTGAACTTTTTCTCCATCTTGATTTAAAATCTTAAGTTTGGTGTCCCATTGGTAATCTTTTCAATTAATTTAATTTTCTTCTTTATCTTTTCTATCTTTAAATTTTTATCTTATCTTTTTCTAATTTTCAAAATTTTGTTAACTTATATTTTTTTTAAATTCAAATTTTAAAAGTTTAGTATTTTGTTAGTTTTTTCTTCTTTCAAATTTGAATTTCAAAATCTCTTTTTGAGTTTATGTTTTTAATTTTCAAAAAATTTTCAAAATTAAATCTTTTATCTTTAATTTCAAATATTGTTAGTTAATTATGTATCTTATCCTGTTTTGTTTTTAAGTTTGGTGTCTTTTTAATTATTCTTTTTCTCTCTTCCTTTTTGAAAACTTCTTGACTTCTTTCTTTCTCTTTATTTTCGAAAAAAAAATTTCAAATTAAAGGAACTTTTATTTTCAAATTCTTCTTTTTTCTTTATCCCATCTAATTTCTTTATTTGGAGTTTCTCACAAGGAGCCCTCAATACTCTGACATAGAGACTCCTTTCTTTTTCTCTTCTTGGTTTATTTCTTCTTGTTTATGAGCAGGAATAGGTATAGAGAAGCTCTTCTTGACCCCAATCCTGAATTTGAGAGATTATTAAAGAGGTGTTTGCAACAAGTCCAAGCTAGCAGAGTCAAAGGGAATCTCACGGAAGCTCTTGAGAAAGAAGCTGAAGATACAACCATGGCAGCTAATCTAGATAATGGAGGAGACGCAAGGATGGTCCTTGGCTCTTATACTACACCCACATCTGACTTCTATGGGCGCATCATCTCTATACCTGCCATTGGTGCAAACAACTTTGAGCTTAAGCCTCAACAAGTCACTTTGGTGCAATAGAATTGTCAGTTTCATGAACTCCTGCAAGAGGACCCCAACAAATTCATCTCTGATTTCTTGTAGATCTGTGACACTGTTAAGACTAATGGAGTAAATCCTGATGTTTACAAGCTCATGCTCTTCCCCTTTGCTGTAAGAGATAGAGCAAGGCTATGGCTGGATTTTTGACCAAGTTTGTTCCACCTCAGAAGCTGAGTAAGCTTAGGGTGAAAGTCCAGACTATCAGACAGAAAGAGAGAGAGCCACTATGAAGCTTGGGAGAGGTACAAGCAGCTGATCAGAAGATGCCCTCCTGATATGATCTTAGAGTGGACCATGTTAGAGATCTTCTATGATGGACTCTCTGAGATATCCAAAATGTCATTGGATCACTCTGCCGGTAGCTCACTTCATATGAAGAAGACGCCTGAGGAGGTGTAGAGCTCAGCTGCCAACTCTCAAGAGGTAGCCTATGAGGAGACGCTGGTGATACTGCATGGACTATCATAGAGGAGGTGAACTACATGGGAAACTCCTCTAGAAACTCCAATAACAATCCCTATTCGAATACCATCAATCCGGGATGGAGGAATCACCCCAACTTTTGGTGGAGAGATCAACAGAGTCTTTAACAAGGCTTCAACAATAATCAGGGTGGAACAAACTAGAACTGGTTTAACAACAGATCGTTCCAACCCTCTCAGCAACAGATGGAGACTCCCACACATAGCCTCTCTGACCTGGCTAATATAGTCTCTAACTTCTCCATGACCACTCAAAGTTTCATGATAGAAACTAGGTCTTCCATCCGGAATTTGGAGATACAGGTAGGTCAGTTGAGCAAGAGGATACCCGAGGCTCCCTCTAACACTCTTCCAAGTAACACCAAAGTAAATCTAAGGGAAGAGTGCAAGGCCCTCAATATGGAAGCTGAGGCCAAACCCAAAGAGGACCCTACTACTGAGGAACTGAAAAAGATCAAGGCTCAAGAGGAGACTGGGAGTGTCACCATGCACACCTCCATGAAGTTGAAGGAGCCTGAAGAACAACCCGCTCCAAACAAGAAGAGCCTGAGGATGAGCAACTTGCTTAGTTTTTGGTAGTTCTTAGGAAGCTACAAGTCAATATCTCTTTTGCAGAGGTGTTGAAGAAGCAACCCCCTCTATGGCCTGCCTGAAAAATGGCATCTCTGAAAAAAAGGCATTGAGGGGAGATAAGACCGTGGTACTGACCAAAGAATACAGTGCCTTGGTCCAGAAGAAGCTACCTCCGAAGATTCTAGATCCCGAAAGTTTCTTGATTCCTTGTACTATACGGACCATCACCTTTGAGAAGGTACTGTGAAACCTTAGCTCAAGCATTAATCTTATGCCTCTCTCTGTGATAAGGAAGCTAGGGAGGTGCAGCCTAGCAGGATCTCACTTGAGATGGTAGATAAGTCCCTGTAACGGGCATATGGCATGGTGGAAAACGTCCTTGTAAAAGTTGAAAACCTTTACCTCCCGGCGGACTTCGTGATACTTGACATTGGAAAGGACAAGGACAACTCCATCATCCTTGGAAGGCCTTTCCTAGCTACTATGAAGGCCTTAATAGATATGGAAAAAGGAGAGGTGATTTTGAGGCTATGGGAGGATCATATCCTATTTAAGATCCCCAACCCTCAGTCTCTCTCTGACAAAGGAGGTTCCACTATACAACACTTAGCGTTTTAGCCCTCTCTCTCAGTGCAGAGCCTTACAGAGCACTCAGACATTAAACCTAAGTTTGGTGTTGAGCATCCATCACCAGCTACTGAGGAAGGACGCACCAAGAAGAAGGTACACAAGGGCTGGCAGAACAAGAAGATCCCAACTGAAGACTTCTCACCTAGCATGCGAGTTGTCTTCACTAGATGTTTAGTCAGTCTACGTACTGTGAACAAGATCCTGTCTCTGGAGCACGTTGAATTAATCCATGAGAGCACAGAAAGAAAGTTTACCATGAGGGGCGAAGATCTGAGCCCCTATCAACCTCTATAAAGGAGTTGTTCATCAAGCTAATGACGGTAAAGAAGCTCTTGTTGGGAGGCAATCCAACCATATGTATAGTATTTCTATTTTCCTTCTTTTTGTTCATTTTAGTTTGCTTTCATATTATTTTATTTTCTAGTAATTTCCATAGTTTTCCACTTCTAAACCTTGGGAAACCTCAAGATTCCTCACCAAGGGACATCAAGACCACTTCTATAATGTGGCGAGGCATAAAAGGGTGATTCACGACGTCCCCTTTACACTCAAGGAAGATGAGTATCCGGAGATCCAACAAGAAGTCTGGAGAAGAGATTGGAAAATTCTGGCCAATCCTATTTCAGCAGTTGGAACGTTAATGGTGCAAGAATTTTATGCCAATGCCTAGGTCACCAAGAAGCAGGACACTAGTGTGAACCCGGAGCCCAAAAACTGGCACACCATGGTTAGAGGGCAAATCCTAGATTTTAGCCTCGAAAGTGTGAGATTGGCGCTACAATTGCCTCGGATGCAAGGTGACCCACACACTTACACTCGAAGGGTCAACTATGACCAAAGGCTGGAGCATGTGGTTGTGGACATCTATGTGGATGGTGCTCAATGGAGGAGGGATGTACATGGCAAGCCCTTCCAACTGGGTAGGCTTGACCTCAAGCCTGTGGCTAGAGGATGGTTGGAGCTTATCCAACGCTCCTTCATACCCACAAGTAACCGATCTAAGGTTACCATTGACAGAGAAATAATGATTCATTGCATCATGCTCAGAAATGAAGTAGAGGTACACGAGGTGATTCCTCAAGAGATCTATAAGGTAGCTGAAAAGTCCTCCACTCAAGCAAGGCTAACATTCCCTCACCTCATTTATCGCCTATGCAATTCAGGTGGAGTTCACATAGGAGAAGACACCCTAATTGAGATGTACAAACCCATCACAAAAAAGGTGGATGTAGCATGCCAGGGAGCCTACACATGGACTACAGCACGAGCCTATTCAGCCACCTCCACTGGAGATCCTGGAGATGCCTCAGGGAATGTACTTCCCTCCTCGTGACTGTTGGGATCAATTGAATACATCTCTAGGGGAGTTGACTTCATCCGTAGATCAGTTGAGGTTAGAGCATCATGATCAATCGGCCATCCTCCGTTAGATGATGGAAGATCAGGGGAGGATGAGGGAGGAGCAGCTGAGATAGGGGCGCGACATTGAGGAGCTTAAACGCTCCAGAGGATTCATCAGAGGGAGCAGTACCCGCCATCACTGGGGTGGTCTAGTTTCATTCTCCCTTTATTTATCTTATCTGTTTTCATTGTACTTTATTTTTATTTATTTTCTATTCTAGTGCATGATCACATTCTATATTTCATTCCCTTCTAGTATTATTTTTTTTCTTTGTTTTGTTATAAGATGTCTCATGTATCCCTTATCAAGCTTAAAAGAAAAAATTATTGAAAAAGGAATAGTAATGATGTACAAGATTTTGAGTTATATCATGAGTTATTCCAATTATTTTGATGTGGTGGCCTTGCCTTTACTTTCTGAATGTATGAGTCAACTGTGCATATTTGATATTGAAGTTGAGTATATTAGCACGTGAAGAATAGTGAATTTAGAGAAGTATTATTGGTTCTCTGAAAAATTAAAAAGATTGATTCTTGAAGCAAAAGAAATAACAAAAAGAAAAAGAAAAATAAAGGAAAAAAAAGAATTAAAAGAACAAGGGTCCAGGGCTTTGAGCATCAATGGTTAGGAGGGTCAAAATTGGCCTAAAAAGCTCAAATGAGTTTCTATCCGTAACTATATGCTTCTGGTGTGAAGGTGTCAAGAAAATCTTGAGACTGAGCATTTAAAGTTGTGATCCAATGCAATAAAGAGTATGCTTAAGAACTCTGAGCACCACTGTCTACAAAATTAAGCAAAGCTATATTCTAATCCAAAGGGTTCCCCCAGTTAAGTGCTTGTGGTGTTTATGTATCTGATGGTAATACCTGAAAACAAAACGCTTAGAGTCACGACTAGGCTCAACGGTGCAAAGCACCAAAAAGAAGATGTGTTCAAGAATCAAGGAAAACTAAAAGAGGAGAATCAATTATACCATCCGGATTCTAGTTCCAAAGGATGCTAATAGTTCTGAGTTTCAAAGGAAAGTGAGATGCCAAAGCCATTCAGAAATAAAGAGCTAATAGCCCCATTCAATAATGGGAACTGAGCTTCATTGACGACCCTAAAAACCTTATGTATTTTTCTCTTCTATTTAGTCCTATCTTGTTTTTGGTTGCTTGAGGACAAGCAACAGTTTAAGTTTGGTGTTGTGATACATGAATATCTTATACCCTTTTTCATAGCATTTTCACAGTGTTTTTAGTTATATTTTATTAAGTTTTAGTATCTTTTAGTGCAAAATTTACTTTTTGGATGCTACTTTGAGTTTTGATGTTTTTCCTATGATATTAGGTGATTTTTGGAAGATTTTGCAAGATCTTGTTCAGAGATGAAGAAAGGATCGAAGATTCTGTCAATCCTGACCTCTGTGCATTCCAAAGGGCATATCTTGAGCTATAGAGGTTCAATTGGCACGTTCTCAATGATGTTGGAAACTAACTTCCAGAGCTTTTCAACAATATATGATAGTCTATACTTCTCTTTTAGAATCATTGCTAAAACTTGCATTGAATGTCCACATCTGGAGTTCAACACCCAAAAAGGACCAGCCTCCAGCGTTGAATGCCCAAGACTGGCATTCAACGCCAACCAGGGAGCAGAAGGCAGCGAATTCACCCCCTAATGGGCGATCAATGCCCATTCCCCAAGTTGGACGCCCCAAAGTGGATTTTAGCACTCTTTAGCTTATCTAATTTTATCTTTGTACTTTTTAAATTTAAATTAACAATCTTTGAGGGTTAGCATCTCCTATTTAAAGAGAAGATCACTAAGGTTAGACGGACGGGGAGAGACACACAGAATATTATTTTCATATCTTAGTTTTCTCTGTAAATTATGAATAACTAATCCTCCTGGTTAATGTTAGGAGCTCTACTGATCTCTATGGATTAATATCATTACTATTCCTTTTTAATATATGTTTGATTCAGTTCAAAGGTTTGTTTTCATTCTTCATCCAAATGAGACTAGGTATGTCCCTTTTTTTACATGAGTTCCTATGATACTGGGAAAAGGTCACTTGAGCTACAGCTTGAAAACATTCCTCCTAAATCGAGATTATTTGGGCTAATTGGGATACGTGACATATAATCCTGTTAGTTTTGGGTAATTGAGATTTCTGTGCCGCTAAACTAGTTTTCTGAACTTCACCATTCGATCCGAAAGATCTGACCTTGTCTATGGCATTTTGAGTAGGATTGGGGGAGATTAATTCGCTGAACGAACAGGTTTTAATCACTTATAGTTTGCCATAGAATGAATTATTCATTGTCAAAATAGTTGGTAAGATATATTAATCCTGAAGGGTGAGTATCTCCGAGATCTTAACTATTCTCTCATTATTGTTTCTACTCTATTTCTTTATTGCTTTCTTTATTATTGCGTTTTATGCAAATTCAACAAATAACCACTCTTTTTCTATTTGCCTGACTAAATCCAGCAAGATAGCTATTGCTTGCTCAATCCAACAATCCTCATAGAATCGACCCTCACTCACCTGAGGTATTACTTGGACGACTCGGTGCACTTGTTGGTGTAGTTGTGTGAGTTCAATTTCGCGCACCAATAGCTGAATTTGATATTGATCAAAATGGACTTGCTCATTTGTTTATTGAGCCAATATGAAAATCAATTTGCTTTCCTGCACACTAAATCAAATATATTAAACAAACAATTGGTAGCAATATAATAATGTTTGTTCATCACTTAGATTAGTTTTCCAAACTGAACAATCTCCACCTTGATAACAAACATTATTAAAATGAATTGAAAAAGATTAGGAGAAGAAACTTCCCTTTGATGTATGATTTTCGTAGTACTCCCCCTTTCTTTTGATCATCATGCTCCCCCTTAATATGTACTTTGACCAACCTGATATGTACAATTTGTATATAGAGAAAATGCCTATATTCAAGTAAGACAAGTATTCCTTTAATCAGATAACAAGTAACCTAAGAATTATGGATCCTTTAAACAGAGCAAGATTTTAACAATTAAATGATCATGAAGCCAATCACGATGCAACATGTTGTCCCTTATAAACAAAATAGAGCAGAATATTCCAAAATACATATAAAAAACTGATCCCAAAAAATCAAATTAGTAATCTAAAATAGAGTATGAAAGATTCATAAAACACAGTATGAAATTCTATTTTTGTTTCAAATAGAGCTATAAAACAAAGTTTTAAAAGTATCAAAGTTCCAAGCATCAAAATATGAAATCTTCAAGGGCCGCAGAGAGAGCAGAACTAGGCATCACAATCTTCGACCTCAATGTCCAAGTCATCTTCATCTTTGTTGGACATAGCTTGGTCCTCATCAAGAGAATAAATATGTTTCAAAAACACCTCGATCCTATCATGAGACTTCATTAAGGATTTTCATTGTTTAGTGCAATCTTTCACTGTTCCTTACTTGATCGGACCATATGTTTGGTCATAAAGACAAATTCTTGAAGAATGTCATTAACTATCCTAGTGATCAAGTACTTATGAGAATCTGAGGTACCAGCAGCAGAGGGAGAGGGAAGGCTTTCATCCTCACTCTCGTATAATGCCGAAGCCTTAGTGCCCTTGACAAGTGTACCTTTAGCCTGTTTGGGTACACCATCACCTTTGATAATAGACACCTTGTTCTCAACAGGCTCATTTCTCAAATCAACATTAAAATATTCAAACCGACAAATTAAAAACATCCCATAAGGAAGATAACTCTTTTTATCACTTTTGACAAAATCCCACATGTGGTGAATCATAAGATATGCAAAAGAAATAGGGATGGAGTTCAGAATAGCATATAGCACAAGAGTGTCACAGGCTGTTACCCTTTGATACGATCTGCTTTGAGGCATGATAAAATAAGTGATGAGGCAATACAGCAGAGCCCTAACAGGACCTAGGGCTTTGTGTGTGGGAGTTTTGCCATCCATGGAGGAGAAATTTTCACATACTTTGACCAGGGCTTCTTAGTGTGAAATGCCCACATGGTTATCCCATTTTTCAGACATATAGACATTTGCCCATGTGTCTTGGTAACCCAGGGCTTTACCGATGGTTACAGCATTCAAAACAAAGTGAGAATTTTTATCAAAAGAGTGAAGTTCCCCTTCATGAAAAAGTAAGTTTGCATAAAACTCTCACACCAAGTTCGGATAGATAGGCTTTTTGATTTTGAAAATGTTAGTCCATTTCAGATCATGAGAATTATTTTTAAAATCAATCTCCTTTTTAGATAGATCATCAAGATGAAGAATATAAGAGGAATAGAGAGTTCAACTTGCAAGAACTTGTTTATAAAACTCAAAATCAATGCAACTGGAAAAACAGTGAGGATCATAATGAGAGTGTATTTTGCCATACTTTTGTTTGAACTCAAGAGAGTCAAGATGTGGAGGCTCTCTAGTACCGTGAAGTATGGACCTTTTTGGACTTTTGGAGGGACGAGAAGAGCGTCTAGATGGATGAGGAGTAGAGCGACGAGTTGGAGATGGTGGACGGTCTTCTTCTTGCATGGTGCTTTTTCCTTTTCCTCCTTTCCCACGAGATGACTTGGCTCCCTTGGCAGCAAAGGTACCCTTGGGATGAATGGTTTTTCAGGCCATTGATTTGCTTTGTTGAGAGGAAGAAGATGAATGGGAGTGTATGTGAATATGTGTGTGAGATTAGGGTTGTTTGGATTGAGCGGGATTTCGAGAAGGGATGTAAGCGCCTGTACTCCTTCTTGTTGCTATTTTCTTTCTCATATTCAATGAAGGATGGAAGGTGGAAGGATAGAGAGGGCTTCGATGAGGGTTAATGGACAAGAGAGAAGTTATGAAACCGTAATAAATGCATAGTAGAAAGCTTCTCTTTTAAAGCAAAAGAATTAATTGAAAACAGTTTCCAAAATTTTAAATTTTAATTTAGAACAATGAAATATAAAATGACAAGTCATGAATGATGATAAAAGTTTCTCATTGACATGATTTGAAATGGAATGGAATAATAAAGAATAAAAATTAAATAAATCAAAAGATTTTATGATTTTGGAGAAAAGCCCACATCATATGAACAAGGTTAGACTCACATAGGCCCAAAGGTGGTGACTACAAGCTGGGATGTAATGCACAAATTTCCAATTTTCTAGTTCAGAAATTTTCTAGGCTTTGTTTAAGCCCATTTATCAGAATCCATCACGTGCCCAGTGTCATCTCCCTGCTACTTGCAAGACAAATCAACACAGAGACTATAAAAATACCATTAAACTATAAAATTAATATCTATCATTCCTAGAGTAGTTCTTGGTTTGCAAAATCTATTTTCACATAATGGCTTTGTGAAGATATCAGTCAATTGTTCTTCATATTTTACAAATTGAATACAATAGTTTTCTTTTGCAAATGTTCCCTAATGAAGTGATACCTTACTTCAATGTGCTTGGTTCTTGAGTGCAATACATGATTTTTTGAAATATTTATTGTACTCATGTTATCACAAAGTAAGGGAATACTATTAATTTTCAGTTTGTAATCCTCAAGTTGATTTTTAAGCCAAATTAGTTGTGAACAACAAGCAGATGAGGAGATGTATTCAGCTTTGGCTATGGATAAAGCAATAGTGGCTTGCTTTTTGCTTGACAAAACATTTAGAGACTTTCCAAGAAAGCAACACATTCCCGAAGTGCTTCTTCTATCCACATGATCACCCGCATAATCTGCATCACAGTATCCAACTGCACAAAATTCATTAGTTCTAGGATACCATAAACCAAGGTCCGATGTGCCTTTTATGTATCTAATAATTTTTTTAATGGCTGAAAGAGGTGATTTGTTTGGGTGAGATTGAAATCTAGAGCATACACTTCACTTTGAACTATGTTCGACCTAGAGGATGTAAGATACATGAGTGATCCTATCATTCCTCTATACCTTGTTTCATCAACATCTTTGCCATTCTCATCCTTGTCAAGTTTAGTATTTGGATGTATGGGAGTACCCATAAGTTTGAAGTTTTCTAAACCAAATTTCTTTATTAATTCCTTGGTATATTTTCCTTGGTGAACAAAATTGTCACTAGGAGTTTGCTTGATTTGAAGTCCAAGGAAGAATGTTAGTTCTGCCATCAAACTCGCTAGTCATTAGATTTCCAAACTCTCAACATAAGAATTCATCTGCCGATCCAAACACAATATCATCCATATACACTTGGACAAGTAAGAAATCATCATTAGATTCTTTAGTAAATAAAGTACTATCGGTAGTACCCCTTAGAAAATCATTTTGCAATAGGAATGCACTAAGCCTTTCATAGCAAGCTCTTGGAGCTTGCCTAAGGCCATAAAGAGCCTTAGATAGTTTAAAAACTGATTAGAAAAATCTTTGTTTTCAAAACCCGGAGTTGAGCTACAAATACTTCTCTATTAATAAACCCATTTAAAAAGGCACATTTGACATCCATTTGAAACATTTTAAAACCTTTGTGGGAAGCATAAGCAAGTAACAACCGAATGGCTTCCATTCTTGCTACTGGAGCAAAAGATTCATCAAAATCAATACCCTCTTCTTGATCGTAACCTTGGGCTACTAATCTAGCCTTCTTACAAACAACACTACCATCATCCCTCAATTTATTTATGAAAATCCACTTGCTACCCATTACCTTCTTACTATTTGGGTAAGGTACAAGAGACCAAACCTCATTCTTTTTTAATTGACTTAGCTCTTCTTTCATGGCCTTTACCCAAGAGGGATCTTCAAGAGCTTGCTTTACATTTTTAGGTTCTAATTGGGATAAGAATGTAACATTGTTGGTTTCGGCTTTCTTGCTTGAGGATCTAATGGTGACTCCTTGTGATGGATCTCCAATTATAAACTCGTGTGGGTTGTTCTTCAAGAACTTCCAATCCCTAGGCTTTTGAGATTTGGTTTCAGCTTGGCTTTGACTTGGTTTTACGTCATTCATTATTTTGACTTCTCTGATATCATCAGGAGACAAAACAGAAATGTCTTCTTCCTTTTGTGGAGCAAGTTCAGAATTAACATTCTCCACAGAAGGACCTAAATTGACATTATCTTGATTCACTTGAGGACTTCCCTTAGCTTCGTTTCCTGCATTATCATCTAAAACATCCCTTGGTATGAAGTTAGTATCGCAAAAAGACACACGTATGGATTACTCAATAGTTCTATGTTCTTGGATGTAAACTTTATAAGCTTTACTATTGGTTGATTATCCAACAAATAAACCTTCATACGATTTTGGATCAAATTTTCCAAGATTGTCTTTGTTATACAACACAAAGAATTTGCATCCAAATATATGAAAGTACTTAAGATTTGGAAGAGTTCCTTTCCATAGCTCATAAGGGGTTTTCTTTAATCCTTTCCTAATGTTGGTTCTATTTAGGATATAGCAAGCTGTGTTCACAGCTTTGGCCCATAAGAATTTTGGAACTTCTTTCTCACAAAGCATTGTCCTAGTCATTTCTTGGAGACTTCTATTTCTCATTTCAACACCCCTATTTTGTTAATGTGTTCTAGGACATGAAAAATTATGAGAAATTCTAAATTCATCACAAAAATTTTCAAAACCTTGATTTTCAAATTCCTTTCCATGGTTACTTCTTATGTGGGCAACTTTTAAATCCTTTTCATTTTGAATATTTTTACAAAGAGAAGAAAATGCATAGAACGTATCATTTTTGTGAGCTAGGAAGAGAACCCATGTAAATCTAGAGTAGTCATCAACCACTATCAAGCCATAATGCTTACCTCCTAAACTTTGAGTTCTAGTAGTACCAAAAAGATCAATGTGTAACATTTCAAATGGCCTTTTAGTAGAGATTCCATCATTGTGCTTAAAAGAAGATTTTGTTTATTTGCCCAATTGACAAGCATCACAAGTGATGTCTTTGTTAAACTTTATGTTAGGGTTGCCTCTAACCAAATTCTTCTTTACAAGCTTAGAAATTTGGTACATGCTTGCATGTCCCAATTTCTTGTGCCAAAGACATTTTTCGGATTCCATTGAGGTGAAACAAGTTACATTTTAATCTTTTAAATCCTCTAAAGTGAGTTCATACACATTGTTACATCTTTTTGCTTCAAACAAAACAACTCCAAATTTTTAACAAATAACTAAGCAATCCAATTTTATAAATAGAATCAAATATCCAAGATCACACAATTGTCTAGTGCTTAGTAAGTTGTGTTTCAAGACATGAACAAGAAAAACATCATTTATAAAGATGAGAAATTTTTACCTACTTTACCTATGGCCACTATCTTTCCATTTTCATTATCACCGAAAGTTACAAACCCTCCATCATACTCATCTAGCTTGATGAAGAATGTAGACTTTCCAGTTATATACTAGTGCGTGTGTTGCAAAACCCACACTATTTCATACAATAGTAGCAGTACCAACAAGTGCAATGGGTCGTGCAAGTAATACCTGTGCAAGTCAGGGTCGATCCCACGAGGATTGTGGCTTGAAGCAAGCTTATGGTTGTCTTGCCGGTCTTAGTCAGGCAAAATCAGAAGGAGTGTAAATTAGCTATTAAGAAGTTACCTATTAGGAATTATATGAATGGAATAGAGTTGAGAGTTGGAGTTGCTTTGTCTTTTTGAAGTAATTCTGGTACTATCGTCTTCTTTGCTTGTGAATGATCTTTTTCTATGGCAGGTTGTAATTGATCAAAGCCACGCCAATGGTCTTTGATCTCCTCTGCTACAGAATGAACGCCAGGGCCCTTGTCATTCATTCCAATGGAGGGTGGAGCTCTAGCAGGCTATTCTCTTGGTGATCCTACTCAAAACGCCACAGACAAGGTCGAATCTTTCGAATCAGAGAATGCTGCTTCTTTGGAATCTAGCCTATACCACTGAGACCTTAATCTCCCCAAAGATCGGCTGAACTGGTGTCTCGAGAAGTTCCCAACAAAATCATGGATTAGCCGTCTGAGAAATATAAATCCATAGCTGTTGTCTCATGCTTTTCTTCCAGGATCTCACACGAACACAGGTAGACACGGGTGTTTGTCAGGCACGTTCATCTTAATCTGATGAACAGAGCCAATTTGTCAGATCGTCCTGTTCATCACGATGAAGATTGGGATATAAATCTTAGAGATAGATCAAACACGAATCGAAGAAGAAGAAATAGTACTTTTATTAATTCATAGGATTCAGCAGGGCTCCTCCCCTCAACCTAAGTGGTTTAGAAACTCATATTGAAAGTAAAAATAATGGAAAACAAAAATAATGGAAGACCTCACTTGAAGGGAGGTGAAAAAGGTTGAAGAAGGCCTGAAGACTCGTGAAAAGTTGTGAATTACATGAACATAAACCCTTAAATACTAAATAGATGACTAGTAAGGGTAAAGCAATCAATTTATTGCTAAAATCCACTTATGGGGCCCACTTGGTGAGTATTTGGGCTGAGCTTTGATGATATCCACGTTCTATGAGGCTTCTTGGGCATGAAATGCCAGCTAGGGGGTCTTCTCTGGGCCTCTGGACGATGGGCTCTGCTCTTTGGGCGCTGGATGCCTGGTAAGGGGCATGAAGCTAACGTTGGACGCCAGTTTTGGACCTTCTAATTCGATACAAAGTATAAATTATTATATATTTTTGGAAAGCTCTAGAAGTAAGCTTTCCATAGCCATTGAGAGCGCTTCATTTGGACTTTTGTAGCTCCAGAAAAGCTCTTCCGAATGCAAGCAGGTCAAATCTGGAAAACATCTGTAGTGCTTTCTTTGTCTCTGAATCAGACTTCTGCTCCAGCTCCTCAATTTCAGCCAGAAAATACCTGAAATTGCCTAAAAACACAAAAACTCATAGTAAAATCCAAAAATATGATTTTAACACTAAAACCTATAAAAACTAAATAAAAACTAAAAACTATTAAAAACTATATGAAAATGATGTCAAAAGTCGTATAAAATATCTGCTCATCACAACACCAAACTTAAACCATTGCTTGTCCCCAAGAAACTAAAAATACTAAAGGATAAAAAAGAAAATTAAGATACAATAAATTTCTAAGTTTCAAATGAAGCTTAGTAAAAATCAGATGAGCGGGACTTAGTAGCTTTTTGCTTCTGAATAGTTTTGGTGTCTCACTATCCATTGAAACTCGGATATGTTGGCATCTTTAGGAACTTAGAGTCTAGATGATGTTATTAACTTTCCTAGTTAAGCTTATTTTGATTCATGAACATAGCTTTTTGAGTCTTGGTCGTGACCCTAAGCACTTTGTTTTCTAGTATTACCACCGGATACATTCATGCCACAGACACTTTAACTGGGTGAACCTTTTCAGATTGTGACTCAGCATTGCTAGAGTCCCCAGATAGAGGTGTCCAGAGTTCTTAAGCACACTCTTTTTGCTTTGGACCACGACTTTAACCGCTCAGTCTTAAGCTTTTCACTTGACACTTTCACGCCACAAGCACATGGTTAAGGACAGCTTGGTTTAGCCGCTTAGGCCAGAATTATATTTCTTTAGGCCCTCCTAACCACTAATGCTCAAAGCCTTGGGTCCTTTTACCCTTGCCTCTTAGTTTTAAGAGCTATTGGCTTTTTCTTCTTGCTTTTATTTTTTTCTTTCTTTATATTTTTTTTGCCACTTTTCTTTTCTTTCTTTTCTTTTTTTTTTCGCATGCAAGGTTTTTCTTTTTCTTTTTGCTGCTTTTTCTTGCTTCAAGAATCAAATTATGGATTTTTCAGATCACCAATAATACTTTTCCTTTTTCCTTATTCTTTCGAGAGCTAACATTCATAAATTTCAACTTCAAATATGCATTGTTTATTTTATACATTCAGAAAACAAAAGCAGATGACACCACATCAAACTAATTAAACTAATCTTATTTTGAACTTGAAATTCATGCATCTCTCAATTTTTTTCAATAAATTTTTTATTTAAGCAACGTGAGAGATATATGGAACATTTTACAACTTTTAAGACATCAAATGCAAATGATCATGCAATTAGAATAAGAGAACAGAAAAATAAACAGACAGAAAATGAAAAACAACCTGAAATGAGTAAAAGAGAACAAATCCACCTAAATGATGGTGGCCAATGCTCCTACTTGAGGATCCCATGTAATGCTTGATCTCTTTTATGTCACTCTTTTGTCTTTGTTGAGGCGGCTACACAGGTTCATGTGCATGCTCTCTAGTTTGCTCCATCATCTTCTTCTATGCTTAAGAGTGGTAGAAGTCACAACGCAGAGCTTTTGCAACACCAAACTTAACAGTTTTGCTCGTCATCGAGCAAATATGATCAATGGGGAAGAAGAAGGTGGGGTAGGTGGAGCTTCTGTTGGACCTCTTGGTCTTGAGAAGCTAGGGAATTTCAGATTCTCTGCTTCTCTGCACTGGCATTTGAACGCCCAGGTGCTGCTCCCTGGTTGGCGTTCAATGCTAGTAATGTTCCCCTCTTAGGGCGTTGAATGCCAAGGAGGGCTTCCTCACTAACGTTCAACTTTGGCACTCCACTTGGAGTGTTTGGTTTACACTGCAATGTGTTTTGTCTCTTAACTGATGCATATGATTAGGACTCTGACAACTGAAAGGAAAAATAAAATCAAAATAAATATGGTTGAGTAAAGTTAGGTTACCTCCCAAAAAGTACTCTTTTAAAGTCACTAGTTTGACCTTTAGCTCCTTACAGAGGTGAGTATGGACTCAGATTTTTGCCCCTAACAGTGAATTCTCTGCCTGTCCTCTCATGAATGAGCACTACATGCTCTAGAGATAGGACACAACTCACTGTGTGTGGTAAGACTGGCTTCTTAGTGAAGACAACTCTCATGCTAGGTGAGAAGCCTTTAGTTGGGGCTTTCTTGTCCTTCTAGCCTTTAGGTACGTTCTTTTTAGTACCTTTGTGCTTAGAGCTTGTTGAGGGCTGCCCAACACCAAACCTAAAATTGATGTTTGGGGACTCTGTAGAGCTTTCCACAGAAAGAGAGGGTTGGTACACTAGGTGTTACACTGTTATCTCTCTTTTAGAGGGATAGCTAGGATGAGGCATCTTGAATAAGATGTGATCCTCCCCTAACTTCAGGGTTAGTTCTCCCTTAGCCACATTAATAATAGCATTGGCTGTGGCTAAGAAAGGTCTTCCAAGGATAACATAGTTATCCTCATCCTTTCCTACGTCCAGGACAATGAAGTTTGCAGGGATGTAGTGGTTTTTAGCTTTAACCAGGACATCCTCCACTAAGCCATAGGGCTTCTTCATTGTCTTGTCTACTATCTCTAAAGAGACATGTGTAGATTGTACCTCAAGGATGCGCAACATCTCTATTACTCAGAGTGGCATGAGGTTGATGCTTGACCCTAGGTCACACAGAGCCTTTTCAAAGGTCACAGTGCCTATGGTGAAAGGAATCAAAAAGCATCTAGGATTTGAAAGCTTCTGAGGTAGCTCTTGCTGAACTAAAGCATGGAGTTCTATGGTAAGCAGTGGAGGTTCCTCTTTTAGAGGCTTTGTACCAAATAGCTTGGCATTCAGCCTCATAAGAGCTCCTAGGTACCGAGCAACTTGCTCTTCCCTAGTGTCTTCATCCTCACTTGAGGATCAGTAGTCATCAGAACTTATACACTGTAGAAGTGCATTCAAAGAAACCTCTATGGTCTTTATAGTTTCATTTGGTTCTGGGCTAGTGGGTTCTTGAGTGGGCTTTAAGCACTCAAAGGGTGTGCTATTATTGGCGTTCAATGCCAGCTCTATCAACTTATTAGGCATTGAATGCCCTTGCTGTTCAGCTTGACTGGCGTTAAACACTAGTCCCTCTAGCATTCTGGGCATTGAACGCCTAGCAGGGATGTCCTTGCTGGCGTTCAACGCCAGCTTCCCTGGGCTGGTAGGCGTTGAACGCCTAGTGAAGGCTTCTTCACTGGCGTTCAATGCTTTTCTATTCACCTCCAATTCGGCCTCAACCTCCATGGTTAAAGTCTTGCACTCTTCTCTAGGATTAACCTTAGTATTAATGGGAAGAGTGTTAGAAGGGATCTCAGGGATCCTCTTGCTCAATTGACCAACTTGTACCTCTAAGTTTCTGGAGGACCTAGTTTCATTAATGGAACTGTGAGTGATCTTTGTGAGGCTAGAAACTAGAGTGGCTAAGTCAGAAAGGCTTTGCTTAGATGTCTCTATTTTCCCTTGAGAAGATGGGAATAGTGGTCTGTTATTGAACTCATTCTGGTTCTTACCACCTTGATTGAAACCTTGCTCAGGTTTCTGTTGATCCTTCCATGAGAGGTTAGGATGATTTCTTCATGAAGGGTTGTAAGTGTTTGCATAGGGTTCTTCCATATAATTCACCTCTTCCATGGTGGGTTGATTAGGATCATAAGCTTCTTCTTTAAGAGAAGTTTCCTGATTACTGCCAGCTGCAGTTTGCATCCCAGTGAGATGTTCAGAGATCATGTTGACCTGTTGGGTCAAGATCTTATTCTGAGCTAGGATAGCATTCAGAGTTTCAACTTCATGAACTATTTTCTTCTGAGAGGTACCATGATTTACAGGATTCCTCTCAGAGGTGTACATGAATTGGTTGTTTGTAACCATCTCAATGAGATCTCTTGCTTCTGCAGGCATTTTCTTTAAGTGGAGAGATCCACCTGCAAAGCTATCCAATGAAATTTTGGACATCTCAGACAAACCATCATAGAACACGCCTATGATGGACCATTCTGAGAGCATGTCAAGAGGACATCTCCTGATCAGCTGCTTGTATCTTTCCCAAGCTTCATAGAGGGGTTCACCTTCTCTTTGTCTGAGGTTCTGAACTTCCACTCTAATATTGCACATCTTTTGAGGAGGAAAGAATTTAGCAAGAAAAGCATTAACTAGCTTTTCCCAAGATTCAAGACTCTCTTTAGGATGGGCATGCAACCAGTTTTTAGCTCTATCCCTTAAAGCAAAGGGAAAGAGCATAAACATATAAACCACAGGATTTACTCCATTGATTTTTATAGTATCACAGATCTGTAGAAATTCTGCTAAGAACTGATGTGGATTTTCCAGTGGAAGTCCATGAAATTTGCAGTTCTTCTGCAGAAGAGAGTCTAACTAAGACTTAAGCTCAAAATTGTTAGCTCCAAAGGCAGGTACAGTAATGTTTCTGCCATAAAAGTCAGAGGTAGGCATGGTGAAGTCACCAAGGACCTTTCTAGTCTCCTCTTGTGGTTCGGTCGTATCCTCTGTTTCTTGTTCAAAACTTTTTGAAAGGTCTCTTCCGGAGTATTGTACTTTTGCTTGTTGTTAACGCCTCCTCGGAGTATTTTCAGGTTTAGGATCAAGATTCAAAAGAGGTTCTTTATCCCTGTTTCTGGTCATAAACAATAAGCCAAAAAAAAGATGGAAAGGAAGAAAGTTCTTTATGCCAATTGGCAAGAAGCTCCTCCTTAAAGTCAGAAGTGAAGAGGGAAGAAGAAGATAGAAAATAAAAAAAATAAATAAAAAAAGTAGAAGAAGATTACCTTAAAAGCAAGAGTAAAGTGAATTAGAAACAGAAAAGTAAAGCTGGAAGAAGATGGAAAGGAAATCACAAGAAAGCTTTCTGTGCCATTTGGCAAGAAGCTCCAAGTGAGATGTGAAGAAGAAAAGAAAAAAGATAAAGTTGAGCTACATCCAAAGTTGAAAGAAGTGGAGTTGAATGAATAGAGATGAGGAGAGAAGAAGCATAAATAGAAAAAGTAAAAAAGATTTAAAATATTTTTATTTTTAATTAATTAATTAATTAATTTTTTCAAAAATTAAATTAAATTAATTTTAAAAAGATTTGAAATTTAATTGTTAAATTTTTGAAGATAGAGGAAGGGTAGAGAAGAAGAAATTTTCAAAAAATTAAGGGAGAGGAGATTAGTTAGGCAGTTTTGAAAAAGAAGAGAGAGAAGAATAGAAGTAGTTTTTGAAAATTTGAGAGGAAAGAGTTAGTTAGGAGGTTTTGAAACAGATGAGAGAGACGATAAGATATTAATTAAGAAAAGATAAAAATAAAAAAATGAAAATAGAAGATAAGATAAGAAAAGATTTGAAATTGAAATTTAAAACTAGAAAAAGATAATATAAGATTTTAAAAAATTTTTGAAAAAAGATATGATTTAAAAATTAGAAGTTAGAAAAGATAAGATAAGAAACACAAAAGATAAGATTAGAAAATTGATTTTTGAAAAAGATTTTAAATTTAAAAATTTGAAATTTGAAAAAGATAAGATGAGATTTTTTAATTTTTAAAAAAAGATATGATAAGATTTTGAAAAAGATAACATTTTTTTTTGAAAAAGATATGATTTTTATTTTTGAAAAAAAATTGATTTTTGAAAACTTGACAACTAAGATATGATAAGATAAAAATTTAAAATTTGAAATCTGAATTTTAATTTTAAAAATTCGAAAAATTATATTAAAAAAAGAAAATATATTATTTTTTATTATTTTAAATTTTATGATGAAAGAGAAAAACACCTAAAAGACACATGTCTTAAAATTTTTAGATCTAGCACCCTTGTTTTTCGAAAATATGGAGGAAAATACCAAGGGACACTAAACTTTAAAATTTTAAGATCAAGACATATACAAGACTCAATAACACTTTGAAGAAATACAAGAACATGAAGAACAAAATTTAAAAGCTTAAAGAACACAAAAACACAACAAGAACACCAAACTTAAAATTTTTAGAAAACCAAGACCAAATTTTCGAAATTTCCAAGAAAAATAAAAAGGAAACACCAAACTTAAAGACTTGATACAAGATTAAACTAAGAAAAATTATTTTTGAAAATTTTTTTAGAAAGAATTACTCAAAAAACATGAAATTACCAAGAACATAGACACATTCAAAAAGTGCAAGGATTATACAAAGAAAAGAAAAATAATATTTTTGAAAAAGGTTTTAAAATTTTTTCGAGAATTTTGAAGAAGAAAACTAAAATTAAAAGACTCAAACAAAATAAAAATTACCTGATCTAGGGAGCAAGACAATTCGGCAGTTTGTCCAAACTCAACAATCCCCGGCAACGGTGCCAAAAACTTGCTGCTCGTGTACGCAAAACCCACACTATTTCGTACAACAGCAGCAGTACCAGCAAGTGCACTGGGTCGTCCAAGTAATACCTGAGCGAGTCAGGGTTGATCCTATGAGGATTGTGGCTTGAAGCAAGCTTATGGTTGTTTTGTAGGTCTTAGTCAGGTGAAATTAGAAGGAAGTGTAAATTAGCTATTAAGAAGTTACCTATTAGGAATTATATGAATGGAATAGAGTTGAGAGTTGGAGTTGCTTTGTCTTTCTGAAGTAACTTTGGTACTACTGTCTTCTTTGCTTATGAAAGATCTTCTTCTATGGCAGGCTGTAAGTGATCAATGCCATGCCAATGGTCCTTGATCTCCTCTGCTACAGAATGAACGCCAGGGCCCTTGTTATTCATTTCAATGGAGGGTGAAGCTCTAGCAGGCTATTCTCTTGGCGATCCTACTCAAAACGCCACAGACAAGGTCGAATCTTTCGGATCAGAGAATGATACTTCTTTGGAATCTAGCTTATACCACGGAGATCGGCTAAGCTGGTGTCTCGAGAAGTCCCCAATGAAATCGTGGATTAACCGTCTGAGAAATATAAATCCATAACTGTTGGCTCGTGCTTTTCTTCCAGGTACTCACATGAACCCAAGTAGACGCGGGTGTTCATTAGGCACGTTCGTTAGAGCCAATTTGTCAGATCGTCCTATTCATCACGATGTAGATCGAGATATACATCTTAGAGATAGATCAAACACGGATCAAAGAAGAAAAAATAGTACTTTTATTAATTCATAGGATTCAGCAGGGCTCCTCCCCTCAACCTAGGAAGTTTAAAAACTCATACTGAAAGTAAAAACAATGGAAAATGAAAAAAATGGCAGACCTCCCTTGAAAGGAGGTGAAAAAGGTTGAAGAAGGTCCGAAGACCAGTGAAAAGTTGTGAATTACATGAACATAAACCCTTAAATACTAAACAGATGACTAGTAAGGGTAAAATAGTTTATTTAGTGCTAAAATCCACTTCTACAGTGCACTTGGTGAGTATTTGGACTGAGTTTTACTGAGATCCACGTGCTATAAGGCTCCTTGGGCGTGGAATGCCAGCTAGGGGGTCCTCTCTGGGCCTTTGGACGCTGGGCTCTACTCTTTGGGCGCTAGATGCCTGGAAGGGGAAGCTGGCGTGGGATGCCAGTTTTGGGCCTTCTAATAAAAAGCAAAGTATGGACTATTAAATATTGTTGGAAAGCTCTGGAAGGGGAAGCTGGCATTGGACGCCAGTTTTAGGCTTTCTAATCCGAAGTAAAGTATGAACTAATAAATATTTCTAGAAAGCTTTGGAAGTCAGCTTTCTATAGCCGTTGAGAGCACTCCATTTAGACGCTGTATCTCGAAAAAAACGATTTCAAATGCAGGAAGGTCAGATCTGGACAGCTGATGAGTGAGCATCTTTCTTATCTTTTCTTAGTGAATTTGCACTTAAATTATTGAGTTTAATCAAGAATTAATTATCTTTTAGCCATTATGGATGCTACTTTGAGTCTTGTGCAATTCTGTTTATTTTAGGTAGAATTCAACTGAATTTGATGGAGTTTCTGCAACACAAGAATTGAAGGAGAAAACCAGCGAGGAGCGACGCATTTGCGTACTTGACGCGTGCGCGTGATTTGGATCTTTCAATGGAAACGCGTGCGCGTGGCTGACCCGTACATGTGATTTGAAGATTTGCACGGCGATGCGTGCGCGTACCTGACGCGTACGCGTGACATGCGAAAAAGACTATCGACGTGTACGCGTGACTGACGCGTACGCGTGACATGCGCCACGTGCAGAAAACGCTGGGGGCAATTTCTGGGCTGCTTTTTACCCAGTTTTCAGCCCAGAAAGCACAGATCAGAGGCTGCAGAGTGAAGGAATCAAGTGGTTCCCATCCATCAATTGAAGACTTGCTGATTCCTATAATTAATTCTGATTTAAATTTAATTTTAAAACAGGAAAAGATATTTTTTAGTTTTAAAAAGTAGATTTTAAATTTATTAGGATTATATATAAAAAGATTTGAAATTAGTTAACTTAGGGCGATTCCATCAGATTGGAAATCAGTACATTTTACCTGAATCCTTATTTTCTCTCTGAACCATGAGCAACTAAACCTCCAATGCTAAGGTTAGGAGCTCTGTCTATTGTATGGATTGATACTATTATTTTTATATTTTAATTCATGTTTTGATTAATATTTCAATAATTGTTTTCGTTCTTTATTTTATGAATTTGGGTGGAACGAAAGTATGACCCATGTTCTAATTGAGTTCTTGTATAACTTGGAAAAGCTCTTTACTTGAACAACAGCTTGAAAACATGTTATCCTAAATTTCTAATTGTTTGTATTTAACGGGATACGTGACATATAATCCCCTTATTTTTGGATAATTAGGATTCTTGTGGCATATAAACTGGAATTTGATCATCACCCTCTAATTGGATTTAATTGACTAAGGAATTGGCAGTCGATGAATCTTAGAGGAGACTAGAAAGGTCTAAGGAATTAGTGTCTAGTCACAAATAGTTTGCCATGAATTAAATCTTACATGATTAAAATAATTAATAAGAAAAGTCAATCAGGAAAATAGATAACTCTAAAGCCTTAACTTTTTCTCAATATTTGGTTTCCAACTTATTTACGTGTCTATCTTTTGATATTCTGAGTTACTGTTTAATACTCTATGAACATCCAAACACTCTTTTCTGCTTGCCTAACTAAGTAAATCATTTAACCATTGTTGCTTAGTCCATCAATCCTTGTGGGATCGACCTTCACTCACCTGAGGTATTACTTGGTACGACCCGGTGCACTTGCCGGTTAGTTTGTGGGTTGTAAAATACCGCACCAAGTTTTTGGCACTGTTGCCGGAGATTGACTGTGATTAACAACTATTAGTTGTTTGATTACTTAGATTAAGCGTTTTAGTTTTAATTTTATTTAACTTTTGTTTTATTATTTTCAAAATAAAAAATTAAAAATAAAAATATTTTTATCTCTTTACACAGGTTACGTCACTGGGAATTCTCTGCACTTTGACGTAGAGATTCCCATCTTTTCTTGTTTTCTGTTTGTTTATGCATAGGAACGAGACAAAGAACATCTCTTAGACTTTAATCTTGAACGTGAAAGGACTTTCATGCGACGTTTACAACAGGCAAGACTTTACAAGGCTGCAGAATCCATTCTGGATCGTAATAATACTGTTAATGCCAATGTGGCAAACCTGAATGGGGATGAGCAACAAAGGAGAGTACTTGACTCTTACTCTGCTCCTACTACAGATCTGTATAGAAAGAGCATTGTGGTGCCTCCTATAACTGCGAACAACT
The DNA here is from genome assembly GCF_003086295.3 of Arachis hypogaea. Lineage (NCBI taxonomy): Eukaryota > Viridiplantae > Streptophyta > Magnoliopsida > Fabales > Fabaceae > Arachis > Arachis hypogaea. The sequence continues at coordinate 71,112,590 of NC_092042.1, forward strand.
TTGAGTTGAAGCCACAATTGGTCACCCTAGGCAACAAAATTGCCAGTATCATGGTCTTCCCCACGAAGACCCAAATCAATTTATTTCCAATTTTCTGCAGATTTATGATACTGTGAAGACAAATGGAGTGAACCCAGAGGTATACAAACTAATGCTCTTCCCGTTTGCTCTAAGGGATGGAGCAAAGCTTTGGCTAGATTCCGAACCCAAGGAGAGTTTGGACACTTGGAACAAGATTGTTACTGAGTTTTTTACTAAATTCTTCTTACCAAAGAAGCTGACTAAGCTTAGGGTGGAGGTTCAGACCTTCAGGCAGAAGAATAGTGAAACTCTTTATGAAGCTTGGGAGAGATACAAGATACTGACTAGGCAATGCCCTCTAGACATGTTCTCAAAATGGACTTAACTAGATATCTTTTATGAAGGCCTGGGGGAAATATCCAAGATGTACTTAGATAATTCTGCAGGAGGTTCATTGCACAAGAAGAAGACACCGGAAGAGACTATTGAGCTTATTGAATTGATTGCTAGCAACCAATATTTATACTCATTTAACAAGAATCCTGTGAACTCTGAGGCTCCTCAGAAGAAGGGTGTCATGGAAGTAGAAACTCTTAATGCTTTTCTTGCTCAGAATATGCTTATGACTTAGCAAATAAGTCTACTTACTCAACAGATGGGTGGCATGCAAGTCTCAGCTATCAACACCCAAAATTCACCTCAAGAAGCCTCTTATGACATGACAGGTAATTTTGTGCAAAATGATAATTATGATTCTGAACAGGTCAATTACATGGGGAGTGCTCCTAGAAATCCTAACAATGATCCTTATTCTAAGACCTACAATCAGGGGTAGAGAAATCACCCAAATTTTAGGTGGAGAGAGCAACCTCAGAGACCACAAAATTTTAATCATAATTTTTAGGGTGGTTTTCAACAGAATAATTTTAATAACCACCAGTTTCAGTCATCTCAGCAAGTAACTTCTCAGCCCCAACAGAATAATGATTTGGAAGCAATGTTGATAAGTTTTAGACAGGAAACCAGAGCATCAATCAAGAACTTAGAGATTCAGATGGGTCAATTAGCCACAAAAGTTAATGAAATTGATCAAAGGACCAGTAATAGCCTTCCTGGTAATACAATGGTGAATCCAAGAGAGGAATGCAAGGCTATCACATTGATAAGTGGACAAGTGACAAGTATGGAAGCACAAGTTGCTGAGGAGCCAGTTGAAAAAGATTGCAAGGTTATTCAACTGAGAAGTGGTAAAGTAGCTGGCTCTGAGACCAAGGTCAATAAAGAGTTAGTTGAAAAAGAAGCTCCAGAGGAGAAGAAGGAAGAAGTGGAGCACGCTCCTCTAAAGCGTGCAGACAACGCATTCCCAGACTCTCTTGACACTCATCCTACATTGCCAAAGGCTCCTGAGTACAAGCCTAAGATGCCATATCCTCAGAGACTTCAAAAGGAGACCAAGGACAAGCAGTTTTCAAAGTTCTTGGAAGTCTTCCAAAAGTTTCAACTCAATATTACTTTTGATGAGGTTTTGGAGCAAATGCCTATCTATGTCAAGTTCATAAAGGAGCTGTTATCAAAGAAGAAGCATTTAAAGGGAGATAAGACAGTAGTCCTGACTAAAGAATGTAGTGCCGTAATTCAGAATAACTTGCCAAGGAAGATGCCAGATCCAGGGAGCTTTCAAATTCCATGCACCATTGGGAGCACCACATTTGAGAAAGCATTATGTGATATGGGAGCAAGCATCAATTTGATGCCCTTGTCCGTGATGAAGAAGTTGCAAATCCAAGAGGCACAACCCACAAAGATAGCATTACAGACGGCAGACAAATCTACGAAGCCTGCATATGGATTAGTGGAGAATATCTTGGTCAAAGTGGTTAAGTTCTTCCTCCTAGTAGATTTTGTGATTCTTGACACAGGGAAGGATGAGAATGCCTCTATAATTCTAGGAAGACCATTCCTAGCGACTGGAAGAGCTCTAATTGATGTAGAAATGGGTGAATTAGTGCTTAGAATGCATGATGAGCAACTAGTCTTTCATGTCTTCAAAGATGTACATTCAGTAGGTGAAGAAGAGAGGTGCATGTAGACTGAGCTCATTGATCCAACCCTTTATTAACCCCCTGATGATGCACATCAGAATCTACAGCTCAAACCTCCCTTGGTAACAATCAATAAAATTCTTCCTAATATCAAATCTAAGTTTGGTGTTGGAAATGCATCATCTACCAAGGAAGAGAGTCCTAAAAAGAAAGTACCCAGAGGATGGAGAAACAAAAAGATCCCCACTGAAGGTTTCTCCCCAGGAATGAAAGTGGTGTTGACTAGCAATCCAAAGTGGATTTATACAATAACCAGAATCCTCTTTCTGGAGCATATTGAGCTACGTTATTGAGACATAGAAAAGAAGTTCAAATAATGGGTGAAGAGCTGAGCCCCTATGATCCTCCTCCTTTGAGGAGCTGACCGTCAAGCTAGTGACGTTAAAGAAGCGCTTGTCGGGAGGCAACCTGATAATTTCATATCCTTAGTTGTTTTTTGGAGTAGTAGTTTTCTTACTTATTTGATTTTTATTGAGTTTTCACTATTTTACTAATCATGCAGCTATTTTAGAAGCAGGAACTGAATATTTCACAAAAAAAGAGAGCACACGACGCGCGAGCGTTGCTGGCGCGTACGCATCATATGTGTGTGCGTGAAAAATAAAAGTGAATAGAGAGAGTTGCGCGGGAGTGGCGAAGGAAGTGTGCCTTGCGCACAAATTGTCTCACATTTACGCGTCCGTGACGCGTGCGCGTCAATTGCGATTTTGGCACTCCACGCGTATGCGTCAAGCACGCGCACGCGTGGATGAATAAAATTGGCATAAAAGATGTTTTAGCCAGAGAGTTATGCTGGTGTGGGGCTGAAACTATGCTGGGCGCACAAGCCCCACCTCGCGGACGCGTCCCTGACGCGTTTGCGTCATTTTCCCATTCTGGCCATCCACGCGTACCCGTCGCTTGAAGTTCGTGTGATCCATGCATACGCGTGCCTCACGCGTACGCGTTGCATGCGACGCCCAATTGAACCACCTCAGTGCTTGATTTCAAATCATCCACCTCTCAAATCCTAATTCTCTCTTGTTCTTTTATCTTTTTATTCTTCTTTCATCATATTAATTACTTTTATGTCTCTCTCTATTTGCAGTTCTTCTTTGCTGAGGTGGTTGAGTTCCTTTCATTCTATTTCTCCTCCGTTCTTATTGTGTTATCTTCTATTTTCTATTTATTTGATTGCTTGCATGATCTTTAGTAATATGATTTAAAAAAAATTATTTCATGTATTACTCACTAAAGCTTGAATTCAAAAGAAAAAAAGTGATGTATTGCATGAGAAATTGAGTTATATTTAAGAGTAGTCTTATTTACTTAAATGTGGTGGTATTATTTGTGATTTTTGAATGCATGATATGAACAGTGCATATTTGAATTTGAATCAAGGGATGTTGATGTATAAGGAATAGGAATTTAGATAATTTTAATGACTTCTCTGAAATAAATAAAAGTTTAACCCTTGAAGCAAAAGAAACAGAAAAAGAAAAAAATAATTAATAATAAAAGCAAGGTCCAAGGCTCTGAGCATCAATGACTAGGGGGGTCAGACATGATTAAAAGCTCAAAGAGTTGTTTCCCTAGTCATATGCTTGTGTATGATTGTGTCAAGTAATCCTTGAGACAGAACACTTAGAGTCGAGACCAAGTGCGTTTAATAGAGTATGCCAAAGGCTTTGAGCACCACTGTTTAGGAGTAACTGAAAGAAAAATTAGAACTCAAAGAGAGTTCCCTAGTTAAGTGCTTGTGGTGTTTCTGTGTCAAGTAACCCTTGAGATAAAACATTTAAAGTCACGGCTAGGCTCAAGGTTCAAAGCACCAAAGAAAAATAAATTAAAGTAAATTTTGCTGAGTTCAAGGATTAAATTGAAATGTAAAAAGATCAGAGAATTCATAATATTATCCGTATTCTAATTCCGAATGACAGTAACATTCTTCTGATTCAAAGGAGAGTGAGATGCAAAAACTATTCAGGATTGCAGTTATAAACCCCACTATAAGAAGAGACATGAGCTTAATCGAACTCTCATTCTCATGCAAATTCACATCCTAAGCCTATATTAGTTTTGGTTGCTTAAGGACAAGCAACAGTTCAAGTTTGGTGTTATGATGCGTGAGCATCTTTCTTATCTTTTCCTAGTAAATTTGCACTTAAATTGTTGAGTTTAATCAAAAATTAATTATCTTTTAGCCATTATGGATGCTACTTTGAATCTTGTACAATTCTATTTATTTTAGGTAGCATTCAGCTGGATTTGAAGGAGTTTTTGCAACACAAGAATTGAAGGAGAAAACCAGCGAGGAGCGACGCGTGCGCGTACTTGACGCATGCGCGTGATTTGGAGCTTTCCATGGCGATGCGTGCGCGTGGCTGACGCGTACACATGATTTGAAGATTTGCACGGCGACGCGTGCGCGTACCTGACGCGTACGCGTGACATGCGAAAAAGACTATCGACACGTACGCGTGACATGCGCCACGTGCAGAAAATGCTGGGGGCAATTTCTGGGCTACTTTTGACCCAATTTTTAGTTCAAAAAGCACAGATCAGAGGCTGCAGAGTGAAGGAATCAAGTGGTCCCCATCCATCAATTGAAGACTTGCTTATTCCCATAATTAATTTTGATTTAAATTTAATTTTAAAACAGGAAAAGATATTTTTTAGTTTTAAAAAGTAGATTTTAAATTTATTAGGATTAGATATAAAAGCATTTGGAGTTAGTTAACTTAGGGGGATTCCATCAGATTGGAACTCAGTATATTTTACCTGAATCCTTATTTTCTCTCTAAACCATGAGCAACTAAACCTCCACTGTTAAGGTTAGGAGCTCTGTCTATTGTATGGATTGATACTATTATTTTTATATTTTAATTCATGTTTTGATTTATATTTCAATAATTGTTTTCATTCTTTATTTTATGAATTTGGGTGGAACGGAAGTATGACCCATGTTCTAATTGAGTTCTTGTATAACTTGGAAAAGCTCTTTACTTGAACAACAGCTTGAAAATATATTATCCTGAATTTCTAATTGTTTGTATTTAACGCGATACGTGACATATAGTCCCCTTATTTTTGGATAATTAGGATTCTTGTGGCATATAAACTGGAACTTGATCATCACCCTCTAATTGGAATTAATTGACCAAGGAATTGGCAGTTGATGAATTTTAGAGGAGACTAAGAAGGTCTAAGGAATTAGGTTCTAGTCACAAATAGTTTGCCATGAATTAAATCTTACATGATAAAAATAATTAATAAGAAAAGTCAATTAGGAAAATAGATAACTCTGAAGCCTTAACTATTTCTCAATATTTGGTTTCCAACTTATTTACGTGTCTATCTTTTGATATTTTGAGTTACTATTTAATGCTCTTTGAACATCCAAACACTCTTTTCTGCTTGCCTAACTAAGTAAATCATTTAACTATTGTTGCTTAGTCCATCAATCCTCATGGGATCGACCCTCACTCACCTAAGGTATTAGTTGGTACGACCCAATGCACTTGCCGGTTAGTTTGTCGGTTGTAAATTACCGCACCAACACATCTGTAGTGCTTTCTTTGTCTCTGAATCAGACTTCTTCTCTAGCTCCTCAATTTCAGCCATAAAATACCTAAAATTGCCCAAAAATACAAAAACTCATAGTAGAATTGATAAACCCCATTTTTAGGGTTTATCTTGTATAGATTTTGAGGGTTTTATCAATGGTTTCACAAACTTATTCATAAAAAATGCATGATTTTGTATTCCTTTCCCAACTTTACTTCATGGATGAAAACATGCTTCTTTTACACTAAATTAGATATATTTTAATCGTCCCCTATTACCATTCGATGCCGTGATCCATTTGTTAAGTGATTTCAGAGATTATAGGGCAAGGATGGACTAGAAGAGAGGGAGGAAGCATGCATAAAGGGAAGGAACATTTAAAATTTGAGCTTTGGAGTTTGAGCAGTGACGCGTATGCGTGCCTTGCGCGTATGCGTGGATGCGCGCCACCAAGATCAGCGTGAAGAAGCCAGAGCCAGAAGCCGGCGCCTATGCATGGCTATGCCAGAACCTGGTGGGCACGCGCGCATGCTTCGCGCTTGCGCGTGGATCGTAAGACTCCAGGTACGCGTAGGTGTGCTGTGCGCATACGCGTCGATGCCTGCACGTGTTTTTTTAAGAGAAAACATGACTGGCGATTTCAGGGCAGCTACAGACCCTGTTTGGAGCAAAATTCTGGTGGGGAAAGGTATAAGAAGACCGAGGATTGAAGGGATCCATATCCATTCACATTCATTCACACATTTTTAGATATTTTTCTTAGTTAGTTACATTTTGTAGAGAGAGAAACTCCAACTTCTCTCTAGGATTTTGCTCTCTCCATTCCAATTTCTCTTGGATTTCTTTGGTGAGATCAATTGCTAATTCACTTTTACTTTGATTCAAGTTGTAGATCTATTCTCCTACTCTCAATTAGTGTTCTTGTGGTTCAATTCACTTTGGATCTTAGATTTGAACTTTGTTACTTTTATTTTGATTAATGAATTGAGGAATTCCATTCAATTGTTTGATTGTTGATGCTTGCTTGAGTTAGATAGCTTGAATTCAATTCCTTTTCCTAATTTCATAATGTCTCTCGTTATTGCTCACCAATTGTTTGAGGAAATGATAACCCTAGCTATGGAGTAGATTCCTCTTTCTTGGCTTAGGGGTTGAGTCATTGGAGACACCTGAATAGTTAATATCATTTGTTGATTATCAATTGGAGATTTCTAATTGACTTGTAAGTCACTAAAGCTAGACTTCTCTAGGGTTAGACTAGGACTTGTAACTCAAGTTAGTTATTTTCACTTGACTTTCCTCCCTAGTTGGAGGTTAACTAAGTGAAGCAATGATCAATTGTTGTCACAATTGAAGGAAGCTATAATGATGGAACTTCCAATACTCACCCTTAGCCAAGGCTTTTATCTTGAATTGATTGTTATCCACTTTTGTTAGCTTGAATTCTTACACTAAACTCCAAATCACAAAAGACTTCCTAACCAATGATGTGCATTCTAAGGCAATTCCTAGGGAGAACGACTCGGGATTATATTTTCTTGATGTGAAATTGCGTGTTGGTTAGACTATACTCATGATTGGATTTATTGCTAATTTCTATACTGACATAAAAAATCTCACATCAAGAATCCAAAAATGTAATTTTAACACTAAATCCTATAACAACTAAATAAAAACTGAATAAAAGCTATTAAAAGCTATATGAAAATGATGTCAGAAAACGTATAAAATATCTGCTCATCATATACATAGAGCATCCGCTATCCAAGTACCACATATTGTCCTTTCTTTTGGATGCAAGGTGATGACTAGATATTTTATACGCTTTTTGGCGTCATTTTCATATAGTTTTTAGCATGTTTTATTTAAGTTTTATTATATTTTCATAGGTTTTAGTGTAAAATTCACATTTTTGGATACTATTATGAGTTTTTGTGTTTTTATGCAATTTCAGGTATTTTCTGGCTGAAATTGAGGAGCTGGAGCAAAAGTCTGATTCAGAGGCAGAGAAAGCACTGCAGATGCTGTCAGGATCTGACCTCCTTGCACTCAAAAGAGCTTTTTTGGACCTATAGAAGTTCAAATGGAGTGTTCTCAATGGATATGGAAAGCTAACATCCACGATTTTCCAGAAATATATAATAGTTCATACTTTGCTTCAAAACTGAAGGCCCAAAACTAATATTCAACACCAGCTATCTACCGCAGTCCAGGCATCAAACGCCCACAAAGGAGTGCCCAGTGTCCAACGGCCATAGAGGTGTCCCTAGCCAGCATTCAACACCCAAGGAGCATCCTAGCACGTGGAGATCACTCAAGCTCACCCCAAACACTCACCTAGTGGGCCCCGAAAGTGAATTTTTGCACTATAAGCCTAAGCCTATCATATCTCGGCAATCCTTAGTAATTAAATTAGTATATATAGGACAAGATCACCATTGTTTAGGATCTCTCTAGAAATTTTGACACTTTACATGTTTTACATTGTATTTTTTATCAATATGAGTCTCTAAACCTCCTAGGTTGAGGGGAAGAGCTTTGCTGAGTTTTATGGATTAATAAAAGTATTACTGTTCTATCTTCAATCCGTATTTGATTCTCTATTGTAAGATGTATCTTTGTTCTTCATCCTTATGAATGCGTTGAACCGGCACAAGGATATCTTATTCTGCCTACGTTCAGAGTGAGTCTTTCATCAGACAATGATGAATCACTAGCTTGTTTAAACATCTCTTAGACAACTAATCTACAACTTCGTTGGGGACTTCTTGAGACACCAGTTCAGCCGAGGTATGGGGAGATTAGAGTATTTGTGGTAGAGGCTAGAACCAAAGGCGCAACATTCTCTGATCCAAAAGATTTGACCTTGTCTGTGGCATTTTGAGTAGTATCACTAAGGGGAATGGACTGCAGGAGCTTCACCCTCAATCAGACTGGATCCGCACTAACCCTGGGGTTCAGCATTGGAGGAGAATCGGCAACCTCTCAAGAAAGGCGATGATTACATACAGCCTGCCATAGAAGAAGTCATTTACAGTTGGAATAGACAGTAAGATCGAATTGATCCGGAAGAGCAAATCATCTCTGAAGCCTTAACCATCTTCTTATCATTGCATTCACCATCAACTGAGTAACGTTATCTTTATTTTACTTTTATGCGTTTTAAACAACCAGCTAACTTTTCTATCCACCTGACTAAGATCTACAAGATAACCATAGCTCACTTCAAATCACAATCATCGTGGGATCGACCCTGACTCACTCAGGTATTAATTGGATAACCCAGTGCACTTGCTGGTTCAGTTGTGCAAAGTGTAATTCCGCGCACCAGGTTTTTAGCGCGATTGCCAGGGATTGTTCTAGTTTGGACAACTAATGGATTGTCTTGTTGCTTAGATTAGGTATTATCTTTAATTTTTTAGTCTTTAATTTTCTTTTTTTCGAAAAAATAAAAAAATCAAAATCAAATCAAAACGTTTTTTTCTTTATTATTCTTTATCTTTTCTTTGTGTCTTTGTTCTTGTTCTTGTTTGAGTTTTTTTCGAATTTCTTGAGTATTTTTCTGAAAGTTTTCAAAAATAGTGTCTTTTGTTTGAATCTTGTGTCAATCTTTAAGTTTGGTGTCTTCTTGTGTCTTTTCTTTTGAAAATTTTTGAAATTGGTATCTTTGGTCCTTTGCATGTTCTTATTTTCTTTTAATTCTTTGAGTTTTGTTCTTGGTGTTCTTCTTAATTTTCAAAGTGTTCTTGTTTTTCTTCTTGTTTTGATCTTAAAATTTTTAAGTTTGGTGTTCCTTTGTGTTTTTCTTTGCAATTTTCGAATTCTAGGTGTCTTAGATCTAAAAATTTTAACTTTGGTGTCTTTTTGTTGTTTTTCTCTTTCTTCATTAAATTCAAAAATAAAAAATGATAAAATATCTTTTCTTATCTTGCATTAATTTTCGAAAATTTTGCACATTTAAATTAAAAAAATTTTAAATTAGGTGTTTTATTGTTAGTCAAGTCAAGATTTAAATTTTAAAATCATATCTTTTAAAATCTTTTAAAATTTGATTCTTTCTCATCTTATCTTTCTTTTAAAATTTAAATTTCAAATCTCAAGTTTCAAAATCAAATGTTTTTCAAAAATCAAATTTCAAATCTTATCTCTTTTAAGTATTTTTCAAATCTTTTCAAATTCTTATCTTATCTTTTCCAATTTCAATTTTTAAAATCAAATCTTGTTCAAATCTTTTCAATCTCTATCTTATCTTTTCTAATTTTAAGATAGAGATTGAAAAGATTTGAGCAAGATTTGATTTTTTCTAATTTTAAATTTTAAATTCAAATCTTTTTCTAATCTTCTATCTTATCTTGTCTTTTTTCTAATTTTAAATTTTAAAATCAAATCTAATCTTCTATCTTATATTGTTTTCAATTCTTTCTTAATGAGTGTTACTCATTTTCTCTTTCTTCTTTTTCAAAACTTCCTAACTAATTCTTCTCTCTTCTAATTTTCGAAAATATCTTCTATATTTCTCTATCTTCTTTTTCAAATTTCATTATTTAATTTTGAAATCTTTTTAGTTAATTAGCTTTGATTTTCAAATTTAATTAATAAATAAAATATAAACAAAAATATTTTCTCTTTTTTACTTCTAATTTTCGAATTTCTATCCCTCTCTATTTTCATTCTTCTTTTCTTTCTTGTTTACATCTCCCAGGGAGTCCTCTATTCTTGAACATAGAGCTCACATTCTTCTTCTTTCTCTGTTTTCTTTTCTTTTTTATGAGCAGGAACAAAGATAAAGAACCTCTCTTAAATCCTGATCCTGAACCTAAGAGGACTCTAAGGAGGTGTTTACAACAAGCCAAAGCACAACACTCCGGAAGAAGCCTCTCAGAGATTTTTGAACAAGAAGCTGAAAACATGGCAGCCGAGCCTAACAATGAAGGAGATGCAAGAAAGGTTCTTGGTGACTACACCATACCTACCTCTGACTTTTATGATAGAAGTATCTCTATACATGCCATTGGAGCAAATGACTTTGAGCTTAAGCCTCAGTTAGTCTCTCTTTTGCAATAGAATTGCAAGTTCCATGGATTTCCACTTGAAGATCCACACCAATTCCTGTCAGAATTCTCGTAAATATGTGACACTGTTAAGACCAATGGAATGAATCCTAAGATCTACAGACTTATGCTCTTTCCCTTTACGGTTAGAGACAGAGCTAGAATATGGTTGGACTCTCAACCTAAAGAAAGTATAGACTCTTAGGAGAAGCCGGTCAATGCTTTCTTGGCCAAATTCTTTCCTCTTCAGAAGATGAGCAAAGTCAGAGTGGAAGTTTAAACCTTTAGACAAAAAGAAGGTAAATCCCTCTATGAAGCTTGGGAAAGATACAAGCAACTGATCAGGAGGTGTCCTCTTGACATGCTCTCAGAATGGTCTATCCTAGGCATCTTCTATGATGATCTGTTTGAGATGTCTAAAATATCATTGGACAGTTCTACTGATGGATCACTCCACTTGAAAAAATGCCTGCAGAAGCAAGAAAACTTATTGAGATGGTTGCAAACAACAAATTCATGTACACCTTTGAAAGAAATCCTGTGAATAATGGGGTCCCTTAGAAGAAATGAGCTCTTGAAGTAGACACTCTGAATGCCATATTGGCTTAAAACAAGATATTGACCCAACAGGTTAATATGATCTCTCAGCATTTGACTGGAATGCAAGCTGCAGCTGGCAGCACTCAAGAAGCTTCCTTTAAAGAAGAAGCTTATGATCTTGACCAACCTATGATGGAGGAGGTGAATTACATGGGTGAACCCTATGGAAACACCTACAAATTTCTGATGGAGGAATCATCTTAACCTTTCATAGAAGGATTAACAGAAGCCTCAGCAAGGCTTCAACAATAATCAAGGTGGAAGAAACCAAAATAGGTTCAACAACAGACCACCATATCCATCTTCTCAGGAACATATGGAGACCCTTAAGCAGAGCCTCTCTTACTTAGTGACTATATTCTCCAACTTATTTAAGACTACTCATAATTTCATTACTGAAACAGGGTCCTTCATTAGAAATTTGGAGGTACAAGTTGGTCAACTGAGCAAGAGAATCCCTGGGACTCCTCCTGACACTCTTTTTAGTAACACTGAAGTAAACCTAATAGAAGAGTGCAAGGCAATCACCACTGAGGATGAGGCCGAATCTAGGAAAACTAAGATGGCATTGAACGCTAGTAAGGAAGACCTCACTGGGCGTTCAACGCCCAAGCTGGAATAGAAGCTGGCGTTGAATGCCAGTGAGGAATCTCACTGGGAGTTCAACGCCCAAATAGACATCAAAGTTGGTGTTGAACGCCAGTGAGGAAGCCTTCACTGGGTGTTCAACGCCCAAATTGGCAGGGAATTTGGCGTTGAACGCCAGGAAGGAGGTCCCTCCTGGGCGTTCAATGCCCAACTTGGTAAAGGAACTAGCGTTGAATGCCAGTGAAGGGATGCGTGATGGGTGTTCAATGCCCAAAGAACGACCAGAACTAGCGTTGAATGCCATTAATGGCATATCTACTGAGTGTTCGGCATTCACTGAAGAAATTCCTATCCAAGAATTAAAGGAAGCCAAGGATCATGTATAGACTATAGATGTTCCCTTGCATGCACTCCTGCAGTGCATGAGTTCTGATGAATACTCATCCTCTGATGAGGATGAGGACACAAGGAAAGAGCAAGTTGCATGGTACGAAAGAGGTCTCATGAAGCTAATTGCCAAGCTGTTTGGCACAAAGACATTGGAGGAAGAACCTCTAGTGCTTACCAAAGAACTCAATGCTTTGGTTCAGCAGAAGCTACCTCAAAAGCTTTTGGATCCCGGACGCTTCCTAATTCCTTACACCAAAGGCACCATGACCTTTGAGAAGGTTCTGTGTGACCTAGGGCCAAGTATAAACCTCATGCCTCTCTCTATAATGGAGAAGTTGAGAATCTTTAAGGTGCAAGAATGAAAAATCAATGAAGAAAGAATATGGCTTAGTAGAGGATGTATTGGTAAAAGTTGAAGACCTTTACATCCCTGCAAACTTCATAATCTTAGATACTAGGGAAGATGAGGATGAATCCATCATCCTTGGAAGACTTTTCCTAGCCACTACCAATGCTATCATTGATGTAGCTAAGGGAGAACTGATTTTACAACTAGGGGAGGATCATATTCTGTTCAAGCTGCCTCACCCCAACTCTCTCTTTGAAAAAAGAGAGATAACTGTGGAACAGTTAGTGTTCCAACCATCTCTTTCAGTGCAGAGCTTTACTAAGCCTCCAAACACCAATTCTAAGTTGGGTGTTGGGCAACCATCAACAAGCACTGAGAATAAAGCTACTAAGAATAAATTACCTAAAGGTTGGAGGGACAAAAAAGCCCCCACTGAAGGCCTCTCACCTGGCATGAGACTTGTCTTCACCAAGAAGCCAATCATACCACATACAGTGAGTCGTGTCCTGTCTCTAGAGCATGTGAAGCTCATTCAAGAGAAGATAGAAAGAAAGTTCACTGTAAGAAGCTAATAACGTTAAAGAAGCGCTTGTTGGGAGGCAACCCAATCCTATTTAGTAATTTCTATTTCTTTTAATCTCTTAAGTTTATTTTCTTTAATTTATTTCTTTAGGATTATGATCATGTGTAGCATTCAGAACAGAGATAGAAAGGTTCAGCAATATAAATAAAACACTCTAGATGGAGTGTCTTGCTGGCATTGAACACCAGCTAGGGAGCACTGGCTGGGTGTTCAATGCCCAAATTGGCAGACTTACTCCTGTTGAATGCCAGCCAGGGAGCACTGGCTGGGCGTTCAACGCCCAAATTCGCATACTTGCTGGCGTTGAACACTAGCTAAGGAGCAATGGCTGGGCATTCAATGCCTAAATTGGCAATTTTGCTGGCGTTGAACGTCAGCCATGGAGCACTGGTTGGGTGTTCAATGTTGTAATTGGCAGCATTGCTGGCGTTGAATGCCAGCCAAGAGCATAGTGCTAGGCATTCAACGCTCATGCAGAAGGGCAGGGAATCTAAATTCCCTAGCCTCTCAGGACCAATGGGTTGCACAGCATCTTTAACTATCCCACTTCTTCCCTCTTATTTTCACACTTGCCCACACACTCTTCCCTATAAATCCTAGCACAATCACATCCACATCACTTCTTCAAAACCATCATAACTCCCACCAACCCCTACCCACTTCAAAATTAAATTTCCCTCCTATTTACCACACTCATAACCGAACCCTAACCTAGTCCACTACTATAAATACCCCCCTTTTACTAACCCTTCATACACACACTTCATACACTTTAAACCCCCTTGGCTAAATTACTTCTCTCCCTCTATCTCCATCTATTCTCTTTTGTTTCTATTCCATTCTTCTCTTTTATTTATTTTTGCTCGAGGATGAACAAAGATTTTAAGTTTGGTGTGGGAAAAGTGTTGCTTTTTGCTTTCCATTACCACTTATAGTACCCAAGGTTGGAGATTTGGGAGGGACATGGTTTGAATTTGAATGGGTGGGGGTAGGTGGGTTGTATGATGGTTTTGAAAGAGAAATAGAGGTGATTGGTGGAGGTTATTTTGGGGAAGAGTGTAATGGAAAAGTGTGAAAAGGAGAGAAAAATAGTTGGGGTAGGTGGGGATCCTGTGGAGTTCACAGATCCTTAGGTCTCAAGGAATTCTAGTCACTGCACCTTTCTGGCATTTAAACGTCCTCTGTGTGCCATTTCTAGTGTTTAACACCAGCTTCGCTGCCTTTCCTGGCATTAAACGCCAGGCTGATGCCCCTTTCTGACGTTTAACACCAGCCAGACACCCTTTTCTAGCGTTAAATGCCAGTCTGTCTGCCAATTCTGGCGTTTAACGTCCAGAATGCTGCTAGACTAGGCATTAAACGTCCATTCTACTATCTTTACTGGTGTTTAAATGCCAGTAAGCCTGTCCTCTAGGGTGTGCTATTTTTTATTCCGCTTGAATTCTGCAGCTGTTTTTGTGACTCCACATGATCATCAACCTAAAGAAGACATAAACTAACAATGGAAAATGAAATGAAAAAGTAATTAACATAGATAAATAAGATTGGGTTGCCTCCCAATAAGCGCTTCTTTAATGTCAATAGCTCGACAGTAAGCTGATGAGCGGATATTTTATACGCTTTTTGGGGGTGTTTTAATATAGTTTTTAGTAGGATTTAGCTACTTTTTAGTATATTTTTATTAGTTTTTATGCAAAAATCACATTTCTGGACTTTACTATGAGTTTGTGTGTTTTTCTATGATTTCAGGTATTTTCTGGCTGAAATTGAGGGACCTGAGCAAAAATCTGATTCAGAGGCTGATAAAGGACTGCTGATGCTATTAGATTCTGACCTCCCTGCACTCGAAGTGGAATTTTTGGAGCTACATATATATAAATGGCGCGATCTCAATTGCGTTGGAAAGTAGACATCCAGGGCTTTCCAGCAATATATAATAGTCCATACTTTGTGCAATTTTAGACAATGCAAACTGGCATTTAACGCCATCTTTCTGCCCTATTCTGGCGTCAAACGCCAGAAACAAGTTACAAACCAGAGTTAAATGCCAAAAACAGGTTACAAAGTGGCGTTTAACACCAAGAATAGCCTATGCACGTGAAAGCTTCAATGCTCAGCCCCAGCACACACCAAGTGGGCCCCAGAAGTGGATTTCTGCACTATCTATCTTAGTTTACTCATTTTCTGTAAACCTAGGTTACTAGTTGAGTATAAAAACTACTTTTAGAGATTTATTTTGTACCTCATGACATTTTACATCTGAAATTGTACCTTTGAGGGCATGAGTCTCTAAACCCCATGGTTGGGGGTGAGGAGCCTTGCAGCGTCTTGATGAATTAATGCAAGTATTTTTGTTTTCTATTCAATCTCGCTTGTTTCTATTCTAAGATGTTCATTCGCACTTCAACATGATGAATGTGATGATCCGTGACACTCATCACCATTCTCAACCTACGAACGCGTGCCTAATAACCACTTCTATTCTACCTTAGATTGAATGGATGTCTCTTGGATTCCTGGCTCACGAGTTTAACTGCCTCTCCTGACAACAGAGCATTCAAATCCGTGAGATCACAGTCTTCGTGGTATAAGCTAGAATCAATTGGCAGCATTCCTGAGATCCAAAAAGTCTAAACCTTGTGTGTGGTATTCTGAGTAGGATCCGGGAAGGGATGACTGTGACGAGCTTCAAACTCATGAATGCTGGGTGTGGTGACAGATGCAAAAGGATCAATGGATCATATTCCAACATTAGTGAGAACCAACAGATGATTAGCCATGTACATGGACCCTTTTCATTGAGAGGACGGCTGGTAGTCATTGACAACGGTGATCCACAAACATACAGCTTGCCATGGAAGGAGACCTACGTGTGTGAAGAAGAAGACAGTAGAAAAGCAGAAATTCAAAGGACAAAGCATCTCCAAAACTCCAACCCATTCTTCATTACTGCGTAACAAATATTCATTTCATGCTCTTTCACTTTTTACAATTAAAACTAAAGAACCCTATTGATATCCTGACTAAGAATAATAAGATAACCATAGCTTGCTTCAAGCCGGCAATCTCCATGGGATCGACCCTTACTCACGTAAGGTATTACTTGGATGACCCAGTGCACTTGCTGGTTAGTTGTGCAGAATTACATAGTGTGAGTGTAATTTTCGTGCACCAAGTTTTTGGCACCATTTCCAGGGATTGTTCGAGTTTGAACAACTGACGGTTTATCTTGTTACTTAGATTAGGAAAAATTTGTCTTTTTGGTTTAGAGTCACTAGGATTGCATCTTTTATTATTCCTTTAAAAAATCTTTGAAAAATATTATTTTTCTTCATTAGTTTTTAATTTTTCTTTGAGTCTTTTGTTTAAGTTTAGATTCATATCTTAAGTTTGGTGTCAATTGCATGTTTTTTTTCCTTTAAATTTTTGAGTTTGTGTTCATTGTTCTTGCTTGATCTTCAAGTTGTTCGTGCTATTTTTCTCGTTTGATCTTTAGTTTGTCTTGTTTTATGTCTTTTCTTGCTTTTCTAGTGCATTTTCAAATTATCAGTTTTCAAAAAAAATTTATATATTTTAAAAATACCTTTTTAAAACACGTTAAATTTATAGCTCAGTTGGCTAGAGCGTTGTGCTTGTGTTCTTGGTAATTGGGTATCTTCCTTTTAAAACTTTTTCAAAAAAATAATTTTTCTTTGATTAAATCTTGTGTCAAATTTTAAGTTTGGTGTTCTTTTTTGTGTGTTCTTGAGTCTTTAAATTTTGTTCTTGTTGTTCTTGTGAATCTTCAAGGTGTTCTTGAGTCTTCTTTGTGTTTTGATCATAAAATTTTTATGTTTGGTGTTCCTTGGTGTTTTCCCTCCAAAATTTTTGAAAAACAAGGAGCATTAGATCTAAAAATTTTAAGTCTTATGTCTTTTGTGTGTTTTTCTCTTTCCTCATAAAATTCAAAAAACATATCTTTTCCTTTAATTTCTCATAATTTTCGAATCCCTTGGGTTGACTTGGTCAAAATTTTTCAAATCATATCCTTTTAAGATTTTTTAAAATCATATCTTTTTCAAAAATATCCTAACCACTTTCTCTCTCCCCATTATCTCAAAAATCTTCATAAAATATCTCTCTCCCTTTACAATGTCTGGGAGAGGTACAGAGAGATGCTAAGGAAATACCCCTCTGAAATGTTTTCAGAATGGGTGCAGTTAGACATCTTCTACTATGGGCTTACAGCAAAAGCTCAGATATCTCTAGACCACTCAGCTGGTGGATCTATACACATGAGAAAGACAAATGAAGAGGCTCAAGAGCTCATTGATACAGTTGCTAGAAATCAGCATCTGTACTTAAGTAGTGAGTCATCCATAAAAGAAGAGGCTAAGGCAGTATCCACTGAACTTAGTCCTCTAGAACAAGTTGCTAAAATCAATCAGCATTTATGTTATCTGACAGAACAGTTGGCAGAATTTAAAGAGATGTTACAAGACACTAAGGATGCTAACAGGAACATGGAAACACAACTTGACCAGATAAGACAGCAGTTATCAAAACAGATGATAGAAGAGTGCCAAGCAGTTCAATTAAGGAGTGGAAAAACATTGAATACCTCAACTCAAAGCAGCAGAAAGCCAAGAAAAGAACAAATAATAGAGGATGAGCAGACTGTTACCCAAAATCCCTCTGAGGACAGTAAGAGCCCAGAGAGGAATAATTCTGGCATTCAAACACTAGAAAAGGGTGAAAAATTGGCGTTAAACGCCCAACCCATGTTCAGTTCTGGCGTTCAAACACCAAAAAAGGAGGGAATCTGGCGTTAAACACTAATTCAGCCCCCAATCCTGGCGTTCAAACACCTATGAGGGGTCAGACACTTGCAAGTGCTGATAATAACTCCCTCAAGAAGGCTTCTCAACCTACCTCTGTAGGAAATAAACCTACAGCGACCAAGGTTGAAGAATACAAAGCCAAAATACCTTATCCTCAGAAACTCCGCCAAGCGGAACAAGATAAAAAAGTTACCCACTTTGCAAAATATCTCAAGACTCTTGAAATCAAGATTCCCTTTGTAGAGGTACTTGAGCAAATACCCTCTTGTGCTAAGTTTATGAAAGAGATCTTAAGTCATAAGAAGGATTGGATATAAATTGAAAAAGTTCTCCTCACTGAAGAATGCAGTGCAATCATTTTAAAGAGCTTACCAGAGAAGCTTAAGGATCCTGGAAGCTTTATGATACCATGCACATTAGAGGGTACCTGTACCAAGATAGCTCTATGTGATCTTAGGGCAAGTATCAACCTAATCCCTGCATCCACTATCAGAAAGCTTGGCTTGACTGAAGAGGTTAAACCAACCAGGATATGTCTTCAACTTGCTGATGGCTCCATTAAATACCCATCAGGCGTGATTGAAGACATGATTGTCACAGTTGGGCCATTCGCCTTTCCACTGAATTTGTAGTGCTGGAAATGGAGGAGCACAATAGTGCAACTCTCATTTTAGGAAGACCTTTTCTAGAAACTAGACGAACCCTCATTGACGTCCAAAAAAGGGAAGTAACCCTAAGAGTCAATAAGGATGAGTTTAGGCTGAATGCTATTGAAGCAATGAAGCACCCAGACACATCAAAAGACTGCATGCGTGTTGATATTATTGATTCCCTGGTACAGGAGATCAATATGGCTGAGAGTCTTGAATCAGAGGTAGAGGATAAAATGTCACTTTATGGTGACAGAAGGAATTGTCCTTGGGCATAAAATTCCAAACAAAGGCATAGAGGTGGATCAAGCTAAAGTGGAGGTAATCGAA
Organism: Arachis hypogaea; assembly: GCF_003086295.3. Classification (NCBI taxonomy): domain Eukaryota; kingdom Viridiplantae; phylum Streptophyta; class Magnoliopsida; order Fabales; family Fabaceae; genus Arachis; species Arachis hypogaea. Next base: position 71,131,620 of record NC_092042.1, read on the forward strand.
AAATTACCACCACCCACCAATGTTAAGGCAATCAGAAGTTTTCTGGGACATGCAGGATTCAACAGGAGGTTTATAAAGGATTTTTCAAAAATTGCAAAACCTCTGAGTAACCTGCTAGCTGCTGATACACCATTTATCTTTGACACATAGTGTTTGCAGGCCTTTGAGACTCTGAAGGCTAAGCTGGTCATAGCGCCTGTCATTTCTGCACCGGACTGGACATTACCATTTGAACTAATGTGTGATGCCAGTGACCATGGTGCAGTATTGGGACAGAGGCATGACAAGTTTCTGCACGTCATTTACTACGCCAGCCGTGTTCTAAACGACGCGCAGAAAAATTACACAACCACAGAAAAGGAATTGCTTGCAGTGATTTATGCCATTGACAAGTTCAGATCCTATTTGGTAGGATCAAAAGTGATTGTGTACATTGAGCATGCTACTCTTAAATATTTACTTGCAAAGTAGGATTCAAAACCTAGGCTCATAAGATGGGTGTTGCTTCTACAAGAGTTTGATATAGAAATAAGAGACAGAAAAGGGACAGAGAATCAAGTAGCAGATCACCTGTCTCGGATAGAACCAGTAGAAGGGATGTCTCTACCCCTCACTGAGATCTCTGAAACCTTTCCGGATGAGCAACTCTTTGCCATTCAGAAGGTGCCATGGTTTGCAGACATCGTAAACTATAAAGCTGCAAGATTCATTCCCAAGGAGTTCAGCAGACAGCAAAAGAAAAAACTACTTTCTGATGCGAAGTACTACTTATGGGATGAACCATATCTCTTCAAGAGATGTGCAGACGGACTAATCCGTAGGTGCATGCCTAGAGAAGAGACGCAGAAGATCCTATGGCATTGCCATGGATCACAATATGGAGGATATTTCAGATGTGAGCGAACAGCCACCAAAGTTCTCCAATGTGGCTTCTACTGGCCTACAATCTATAGAGACTCCCGAGAGTTTGTACGTAACTATGACAGTTGCCAGTGAGCTGGTAATCTGCCTCATGGTTATGCCATGCCTCAACAAGGGATCTTAGAGATTGAGTTGTTTGATGTATGGGGTATTGACTTCATGGGTCCTTTTCCACCATCATACTCAAACACTTACATTTTGGTGGCAGTAGACTATGTATCTAAATGGGTGGAGGCAATTGCAACACCCACTAATGATACTAAGACTGTACTGAAGTTCCTCCAGAAACATATCTTTAGCAGATTTGGTGTTCCTAGAGCTCTAATTAGTGATGGAGGCACTCACTTTTGCAATAAACAGCTTTGTACTGCCATGGTCCGATATGGAATTAGCCATAAGGTGGCAACTCCATATCATCCACAGACCAATGGGCAAGCTGAAGTCTCTAATAGAGAACTAAAAAGAATCCTGGAATAGACTGTAATTGCCCGTAGAAAGGATTGGGCAAAGAGCTTGGATGATGCTCTATGGGCATACAGAACAACATTCAAGACTCCTATAGGAACCTCTCCATACCAGCTTGTGTATCGGAAGGCCTGTCACTTGCCCGTGGAACTGGAGCATAAAGCCTACTGGGCAACCAGATTCCTAAACCTTGATGCCAAATTAGCTGGAGAGAAAAGATTGCTCCAGCTGAATGAGCTAGAGGAATTCAGACCCAATGCTTTTGAAAATGCCAAAATTTACAAGGAGAAAGCAAAGAGATGGCATGATAAGAACCTGTCATCCAGAGTCTTTGAGCCAGGACAAAAGGTTCTGCTGTTTAACTCTAGGCACAGGCTATTCCCTGGGAAACTAAAATCCCGGTGGAGAGGACCATATGTGATTACAAGCGTGTCACCATATGGATATGTAGAGCTTCAGGATATTGATTTTGACAAAAAGTTCATTGTTAATGGACAAAGAGTCAAACATTATCTTGAAAGCAATTTTGAGCAAGAATGCTCAAAACTGAGACTAGATTAAAGCTCAATAAGGTCCAGCTAAAGACAATAAAGAAGTGCTTCCTGAGAGGCAACCCAGCCATTACTATAGTTTATTTGTTATTTAAATAATAATTATAGGAGTTAAATAAATTATCATCAGAACTAATTCTCATTTACAGAAGTTCACAGAGTTACAGAAGGATTCAGAGAAGAAAGCAGAAAAAAGAAGCTCACTAGCGCGAAAATGCCAGTAAGAGGCACTTTCTGGCGTTTAACACCAGCCAGGTACCCTGGCTGGGCATTAAACGCCCAAAGCAAGCAACTTCTGGGCGTTAAACGCCAGAATGGGTGCCATTCTAGGCGTTTAATGCCAGAACTACAGCATCCTGGGCATTTAGAAAAATAAGCAGCGTTTGGGTGCTTAACGCTATAAACGTGGAGGGGAGGTGATTTTGTTTTCCAACCCAATTTTTTATTTTTTCATCCATAATTTCTTGCATAAACATACTTCAAACCCTCATCTTTCAATTTCAAATTTCAAAAAAAATAATAACTCTTAATCCTAAAAATCTTTTCTTCTTTTCAAATCTTTCTCAAAATGCATATATCTTTTTAATTTCTCTTCAAATCTTTTTCAAAATTCATATATCTTTTTAATATCTTTTCAAATCTTTTTTTCAACTCATCATACTATCTTTTCAAATTTAGATTTATCTTTTTCAAAACTCTCTCTTATCTTATCAATTTTAAAATTACATCTTTTGCATATTATAATTATCTTTTTACAAATCATATCTTCTATCATATCTTTTTAAAAAAAATTTTGAACCCAACCCCTCCCTTTTAAATTAACATTCGGCCACCTCCTCTCCTCCACAATTCGAATTTGGCTCTTCTCCTTCTCCTCTCCTTTCTTTTCTTTTGCTTGAGGACAAGCAAACCTCTAAGTTTGGTGTGTTGTGCGTGATCATTAAGCTAAGACTCACTAAGATCATGGCTCCTAAGGGAAAATAAATCACTTCAAGAGGCAAGAAAGAGAATAATCTAAGACCACTTTGGAATCAAGAGTGGTTCTTAACCAAGGAACATTCGGACCATTACCACAAAATAATGGGTCTAAGGTCAGTGATCCCGGAAGTTAAATTCGATCTGAAAGAAGACAAATATCTGGAGATCCAAGAGCAGATTCAAAACAGAGGCTGAGAAATTCTAGCTAATCCTGAGACAAAAGTGGGTAGAAACATGGTTCAAGAATTCTACTCAAATCTGTGGCAAACAGAGAGGCAGAGAATGACTGGAACCGCTTTCTATACCTTTCGAACCATGGTCAGAGGGAAGATGATTTACTTCCACCTTGACAAAATAAGAGAGGTCTTCAAGCTACCTCAACTACAAGATGATCCAGAATCCTTTAATAGGAGAATGGTGTGTGATGATAAGCACTTGTACCAAATTCTAGAGGACATATGCATCCTTGGAACCAAGTGGACAACCAGCACAAAAGGTGTTCCAAATCAACTCAAGAGAGGGGATCTCAAACCAATTACTAGGGGCTAGCTGGATTTCATTGGGCGTTCTATACTGCATACCAGCAACCGCTCCGAAGTCACTATCAAGAGAGCAGTGATGATCCATTGCATTATGCAAGGAAATGAAGTGGAAGTTTATCAACTGATTTCTTGTGAGCTCTACACAATTGCAAATAAGAACTCTAAGGATGCCAACTTGGCTTACCCAAATTTGATTTCTCTGCTATGTAAAGAGGCTGGGGTGAAGATGGGAGTAGATGAGTTCATCCTAGTCGAACATCCAATCACCAAGAAATCAATGGAGGGACAACAAGTACAAGAAAACTCTATCAAAAGGAGGGCGCAGGAGTTCCTCCCAGAAATCCCTTAGATTGACTACTGGACCCGCCTAGAAGCATTTGTCACCAAGCTGCAAGAAACTATGGATCAACTAAAGGAAGAACAGCAGAATCAAAATTTTATGATCTGCAAACTGCTTAAGGAACAGGAGAAGCAAGGGCGTGAACTACAGGAGCTAAAGCGCCAAAAGCTTTCTCTTGAAGGTCCAAACAACCCACAAATTGAAGAAGTATCCATCTCCCAAAATAAAGGTTGTTGAGTCCCAATCTTAATTCTGTGATAACCTCTGCTATTAGAAATCTATCTTAGGAGTCATATGAGTAGTAGTGATTAGTATTTTTATTTTTATTTTTATCATCTCCAAGTAAGCTATAATTTATTTTTCTCATCATCATTAACATAAATAAAATAGCAGATTTTTAGAATAAGGAGGCACTTTTTTTTTCGAGTTCTTAATAAGAAAAATTTAAATTATTTATGTGGTGGCAACACTTTTTGTCTTCTGAATGAATGCTTAAACATTGCATATTTTTTATCTTGTTGTTTATGAATGTTAAAACTATTGGCTCTTGAAATAATGATGAAAAAGAGAAATGTTATTGATATTCTGAAAAATCCTAAAATTGATTCTTGAAGTAAGAAAAAGCAGTGAAAAAAAAAGAAAAAGCCAATAGCCCTTAAAACCAAAAGGCAAGGGTAAAAAGGATCCAAGGCTTTGAGCATCAATGGATAAGAGGGCCTAAAGAAATAAAATCCTGGCCTAAGCGGCTGAACCCAACTGTCCCTAACCATGTGCTTGTGGCATGCAGGTCCAAGTGAAAAGCTTGAGACTGAGTGGTTAAAGTCGTGATCCGAAAGAGTGTGCTTAAGAATTCTGGACACCTATAATTGGGGACTCTAGCAAAGCTGAGTCACAATCTGAAAAGGTTCACCCAGTTATGTGTCTGTGGCATTTATGTATCTGGTGGTAATACTGGAAGACAAAGTGCTTAGGGCCACGGCCAAGACTCATAAAGTAGCTGTGTTCAAGAATCAACATACTAAACTAGGAGAATCAATAACACTATCTAAATTCTGAGTTCCTATGGATGCCAATCATTCTAAACTTCAAAGGATGAAGTGAGATGCCAAATCTGTTCAGAAGCAAAAAACTACTAGTCCCGCTCATCTAATTAGAATTGAGCTTCATGAAAAACTCTGAGATTGCCTCTTGATCCTCGTACTATCCTATTTTATTTATCTAGTTGCTTGGGGACAAGCAACAGTTTAAGTTTGGTGTTGTGATGAGCAGATATTTTATACGCTTTTTGGGGGGTGTTTTAATATATTTTTAGTAGGATCTAGCTACTTTTTAGTATATTTTTATTAGTTTTTATGCAAAAATCACATTTCTGGACTTTACTATGAGTTTGTGTGTTTTTTTGTGATTTCAGGTAGGTATTTTCTGGCTGAAATTGAGGGACTTGAGCAAAAATCTGATTCAGAGGCTGATAAAGGACTACTGATGTTATTGGACTCTGACCTCCCTGCACTCGAAGTAAAGTTTTTGGAGCTACATAAATCCAAATTGCTTGCTCTCAATTGAGTTGGAAAGTAGACATCCAGGGCTTTCCAGCAATATATAATCGTCCATACTTTTCCCAAGTTTAGACGATGCAAACTAGCGTTTAACGCCAGATTTCTGCCCTATTCTGGCGTCAAACGCCAGAAACAAGTTACAAACCAGAGTTAAATGCCAAAAACAGGTTACAAACTGGCGTTTAACTCCAAGAATAGCCTATGCACGTGAAAGCTTCAATGCTCAGCCCTAACACACACAAAGTGGCCCCAGAAGTGGATTTCTGCACTATCTATCTTAGTTTACTCAATTTCTGTAAACCTAGGTTACTAGTTGAGTATAAAAACTACTTTTAGAGATTTATTTTGTACCTCATGAAATTTTACATCTAAAATTATACCTTTGATGGCATGAGTCTCTAAACCCCATGGTTAGGGGTGAGGAGCTCTGCAGCGTCTCGATGAATTAATGCAAGTATTTCTGTTTTCTATTCAATCTCGCTTGTTTCTATTCTAAGATGTTCATTCGCACTTCAACATGATGATTGTGATGATCCATGACACTCATCACCATTCTCAACCTATGAACGCGTGCCTGACAACCACTTCTGTTCTACCTTAGATTGAATGGATGTCTTTTGGGTTCCTGGCTCACGAGTTTGACTGCCTCTCCTAACAATAGAGCATTCAAATCCGTGAGATCAGAGTCTTTGTGGTATAAGCTAGAATAAATTGGCAGCATTCCTGAGATCTGGAAAGTCTAAACCTTGTCTGTGGTATTCTGAGTAGGATCTGGGAAGGGATGACTGTGACGAGCTTCAAACTCATGAATGCTGGGTGTGGTGACAGACGCAAAAGGATCAATGGATCCTATGCCAACATTAGTGAGAACCAACAGATGATTAGCCATGTACATGGACCCTTTTCACTAAGAGGACGGCTGGTAGCCATTGACAACGGTGATTCACCAACAAACATCTTGCCATGGAAGGAGACCTGCGTGTGTGAAGAAGAAGACAGTAGGAAAGCAGAAATTCAAAGCACAAAGCATCTCCAAAACTCCAACCCATTCTCCATTACTGTGTAACAAATATTCATTTCATGCTCTTTCACTCTTTACAATTAAAACTAAAGAACCCTATTGATATCCTAACTAAGAATAATAAGATAACCATAGCTTGTTTCAAGCCGGCAATCTCCGTGGGATCGACCCTTACTCACGTAAGGTATTACTTGGACGACCCAGTGCACTTGCTGGTTAGTTGTGTGGAATTACATAGTGTGAGTGTAATTTTCGTGCACCATAAGCTCTTATAGAGCTTCACAGATACTAAGAGCATGATTGTGGCCTCCCAACACCAAACTTAGAGTTTGAATGTGGGGGCTCTGCTTGACTCTGTTTGGAGAGAATTGGATGGAGCTTTTCATGCTTTTTCTCCATGTTTACAGAAGAAGATCCTTGAGCCTTAAACACAAGGTAGTCCTCATTCAATTGAAGGACTAACTCTCCTTTGTCCACATCAATCAAAACCCTTGCTGTGGCTAGGAAGGGTCTTTCAAGGATGATGGATTCATTCTCATCCTTCCCAATGTCTAGGATTATAAAGTCAGCAGGGATGTAGAGGCCTTCAACCTTCACTAAGACATCCTCTACCAGTCTATAAGCCTGTTTCATTGATTTGTCTGCCATCTCTAGTGAGATTCTTGCAGCTTGTACCTCAAAGATTCCTAATTTCTTCATTACAGAGAGTGGCATGAGGTTTATAACTGACCTTAGGTCACATAGAGCCTTCTCAAAGGTCATGGTGCCTATGGTACAACGTATTAAGAACCTTTCGGGATTCGGTTTCTTCTGAGGTAATGTCTGCTAAACCCAGGCATTCAGTTCACTGATGAGCAATGGAGATTCATCCTCCCAAGTCTCATTACCAAATAACTTGGCATTCAGCTTCATGATTGCTCCTAGGTATTGAGCAACTTGCTCTTCAACAATATCTTCATCTTCTTTAGAGGAAGAATACTCATCAGAGCTCATGAATGGTAATAGGAAGTTCCGTGGAATCTCTATGGTCTCTATATGAGCCTTAGATTCCTTTGGTTCCTCATTAGGGACTTCCTTATTGGCTAGTGGGCGTCCATTGAGGTCTTCCTCACTGGAAATCAGTGCCTCTTCCTCCTCTATAGGTTCGGCCATGTTGGTTATATTGATGGCCTTGCACTTTCTCTTTGGATTCTCTTCTGTATTGCTTGGGAGAGTACTAGGAGGGGTTTCAGTAACTCTTTTACTCAGTTGACCCACTTGTGCCTCCAAATTTCTGATGGAGGACCTTGTTTCAGTCATAAAACTGAGAGTGGCCTTAGATAGATTAGAGACTATGTTTGCTAAGCCAGAGGGGCTCTGCTCAGAAGTCTCTGTCTGTTGTTGAGAAGATGATGGAAAAGGCTTGCTATTGCCAAACCTATTTCTCCCACCATTATTATTATTGAAGCCTTGTTGAGGCTTCTGTTGATCCTTCCATGAGAAATTTGGATGATTTCTCCATGAAGGATTATAGGTGTTTCCATAGGATTCTCTCATGTAATTCACCTCTTCCATTGCAGAATTCTCAGGGTCATAAGCTTCTCCTTCAGAAGAGGTGTCTTTAGTACTGCCGGATGTAGCTTGCAATCCAGTCAGATTATGAGAAATCATATTGACTTGCTGAGTCAATATTTTGTTCTGAGCCAATATGGCATTCAGAGTATCAATCTTAAAAACTCCTTTCTTCTGAGTCATCCCATTACTCACAGGATTTCTTTCAGAAGTGTACATGAACTGATTATTTGCAACCACCTCAATGAGTTCCTGAGCTTTAGCAGAGGTTCTTTTCAGATCAAGAGATCCACCAGAAGAGTGGTCCATTGACATATTGGACAGTTCAGATAGACTATCATAGAATATATCCAAAATGCTCCATTCTGAAAGCATGTCAGAAGGACACCTTCTCATCAATTGGTTGTATCTTTTCCAAGCTTCATAGAGGGATTCACCTTTCTGTCTGAAGGTTTGGACGACCACTCTAAGCTTACTCAGCTTTTGAAGTGGAAAGAACTTGGTTAAGAAAGCAGTGACCAACTTATCCCAAGAGTTCAGGCTTTCTCTAGGATGTAAGTCCAACCATATCCTAGCTTTGTCTCTTACAGCAAAGGGGAAAAGCATAAGTCTGTAGACCTCGGAATCAACCCCATTGGTCTTAATAGTATCACAGATCTGTAAGAATTCAGCTAAGAACTGATGAGGATCTTCCAATGGAAGTCCATGAAACTTGCAATTCTGCTGCATTAGAGAAACTAATTGAGGCTTAAGCTCAAAGTTGTTTGCTCCAATGGTAGGGATTGAGATGCTTCTTCCATAGAAGTTGGAAGTTGGTGCAGTATAGTCACCAAGCATCTTCCTTGCATCTCTAGCATTGTTGTTGGGTTCAGCTGCCATGTCTGCTTCTTTTTCAAGATTTTCTATAAGGTCCTCTCCGGAGTGTTATGCTTTAGCTTCTCTTAGCTTCCTCTTCAAAGTCCTTTCAGGTTCAGGATCAGCTTCAACAAGAATGTCCTTATCCTTGTTCCTACTCATATGAAAAAAAAGAGAACAAAGGGAGTAGTAGAATCCTCTATGTCAGAGTATAGAGATTCCTTTATGTGAGTATAAGAATAGAAGAATAGAAGAATAGAAGAATAGAAGAATAAAAGAAAGAGGAGATGAGTAATTCGAACAGAGAGAAGAAAGAGGGGTTCGAATTATGAGTAGAAGAGAAGTGTTAGCAAATAAAAAATATATGATTGAAATTTATTTTGGAAAAGAGTTGAAAGAGAAATTAAAAAGATTTGATTTTTAAAATTAAAGTTGATGACTTAACTAACAAGAAACTAAAAGATATGATTCTAGAATTTAAAGATTGAACCTTTCTTAACAAGAAAGTAACAAACTTGAAATTTTTGAATCAAAACATTAATTGTTAGCAAGGATTTTCGAAAATATGAAATAAAATTAAGAAAAATATTTTTGAAAAATTAGTTTGAAAACATTAAAAAATTGAAAGATGAATGTTTAAAATATGTTTGATGCAAAAAGTTATGAATTAAAACATGAAAAATTGAAAAAAATCAAATTGGAAACCAAAATTACCTCCCTTGTGTCATCTTGGCGTTAAACGCCCAGAATGCTATCCATTCTGGCATTTAACGCCCACTTGACTGCCTCTTTGGGCGTTTAACGCCCAGCCAGATAACTTGGCTGGCGTTAAATGCCAAGAATCCTTCTTTACTAGGCATTTTTCTAAACGCCCAGAATGATGCCATTTCTGGTGTTAAACGCCCAGAATGCTACCCATTCTGGTGTTTAACGCCCAGAATGATACCTTTACTGGTGTTAAACGCCCAGAATGATAGCCATTCTGGCGTTTAACACCCAAAATGCCTCTTTACTAGCGTTTTAATGCCAGTGAGCTCTTTTTCTTTGTGATTCCTCTGCTTTATATTATGATCCTTCATTTCTCTGTATTATTTACTGAAAAGACATATATATATATATATATTATTTCTTTAATTTAAAATTTTGACTTGACTAACAAGAAACAACTAAATTTTAAAATGTTGACAAAGTCAACTCAAAATTTTGAAAATTATGAGAAGAAAAAGGGAAAGATATATTTTTTTACTTTTGAATTTTTAATGAGGAGAGAGAAAAACAACAAAATGAAAAAAAACATAAAATTTTAAGATCAAAACAAGTAATGCATGCAAGAACACTCTGAACGTCAAGATGAACACCAAGAACACTCTGAAGATCATGATAAACATCAAGAACATATTTTTAAAAATTTTTAAGAAAAGAAAGACATGCAAGACACCAAACTTAAGAAGTTTTGTACTAGGGACACTAACAATTTGAAAATGCACAAGAAAAATAAGAAAATTTAAAGATCAAACAAGGAAAATCATCAAGAACAACTTGAAGATCAAAGAAGAACACAATGCATGAATTTTTGAAAATTTTAAGAAAATTAAATTAAAAAAAATGCAGTTGACACCAAACTTAAAATTTGACACAAGACTCAAACAAGAACACAATTTTTTTTTTATTTTCGAAAACTTTTTGAAAAGAAAATAAAGGTTGAAACAAGAAAGAAGGTTACCTAATCTAAGCAACAAGATGAACCGTCAGTTGTCCAAACTCGAACAATCCCCGGAAACGGCACCAAAAACTTGGTGCACGAAATTGTGATCACACTTTTCACAACTCTGGTACAACTAACCAATAAGTGCACTGGGTCGTCCAAGTAATAAAACCTTACACGAGTAAGGGTCAATTCCGTGGAGATTGCCAGCTTGAAGCAAGTTATGCTCATCCTGTAAATCTTAGTCTGGCGGATTCAATTGGTTATGAGTTTTGATAATTAAAAGATAAATAAAACATAAGTTAAAATAAAGATACTTATGTAATTCATTGGTGGGAATTTTAGATAAGCGTTTGGAGATGCTTTGTTGCTTCTTAACCTCTGCTTTCCTATTGTCTTCATCCAATCATGCATGCTCCCTTCCATGGCAAGCTGTATGTTGGTGGATCACCAATTTCAATGGCTAGCATCCATCCTCTCAGTGAAAATGGTCCAGCTACGGTTTCTGTACGTCTAATCGACTGTCAGATTTCTCGTCTCGGCTGAAAAATACTAGGCACAGCTACCGCATGGCTAATCATCTGTCGGTTCTCACTTGTGTTGGAATAGGATCTCTCTATCCTTTTACACACTGTCACTGCACCCAACATTCGTGAGTTTGAAGCTTGTCACAGTCATCCCGTCCCATATCCTACTTGGAATACCACAGACAAGGTTTAGACTTTCCGGATCTCAGGAATGCTGCCAATTGGTTCTAGCCTATACCACAAAGGTTCTAACCTCACTGACTCGATCTGTGGATCAGAGACCCAAGAGACTATACTTCAGCTGTCGTCCAATGACTATGTTGAACATCATGTAGACCGCTTGTGGTTGTCAAGCACGCGGATCTTGGCTGAGTAACGAAGATAGCGGGTGATTGTCACGGGTCACCCCTTCATTCTGACTTAACTGAATTAAGTACGAGAGTATATATTGGAGAAGAAGTAAGCGTGAATTGAAAGAGAAACAATAGTACTTGCATTAATTCATGAAGAACAACAGAGCTCCGCACCTTAATCTATGACGTGTAGAAACTCCACCGTTGGAAAATACATAAGAGAAAATAGCCTAGGCATGGCCGAGAGGCCAGCCAAGCATAAATTTGATCAAAATATCAAAAGATGATCCAAAGATAAAATACAATAGTAAAAAGTGCTATTTATACTAAACTAGTTACTAAGGATTACAGAAAATAAGTAACTAAGTGCATAAATCCATTTCCAGGGCCCACTTGGTGTGTGCATGGGCTGAACATTGAGCTTTACATGTGCATAGGCCTTTTCTGGAGTTAAACGCTAGCTTGGATGCCAGTTTGGGCGTTTAACTCTAGTTCTGGTGCCAATTTTGGCATTTTACGCCAAAAATGGTCTCTGGTGGGCGTTTCAACGCCAGTTTGGGCCATCAAATCTCGTGCATAGTATGAACTATTAAATATTGCTGGAAAGCCCAAGATGTTAGCTTTCCAGCGCAATTAAAAACGCGCCAATTGGACTTCTGTAGCTCCAAAAAACCACGTTTGAGTGCAGGGAGGTCAGAATCCAACAGCATCTACAGTCCTTTCTTAGCCTCTGAATCAGACTTTTGCTCAGGTCCCTCAATTTCAGCCAGAAAATACCTGAAATTACAGAAAAATACACAAACTCATATTAAAGTCCAGAAATGTGATTTTTTCATAAAAACTAATAAAAATAAATAAAAAGTAACTAAAACATACTAAAAACTACCTAAAAATAATGCCAAAAAGCGTATAAATTATCCGCTCATCAATACCCTGAACCGAGCTATACTCTCCTGGTTGGACGATGTCAAAGCGACCGACCTCTTGTAAAGGTTGGCTCATTACCGACCTCTTCCTAAAGAGCTAGGCCAAATCTCCATAAAGGCTCAAGCAGGCCCAAAGTTGAGGATTACAGCCCCTCTAAAGGCAGCTAGCCAAAAAAGATAAGGTGACCTCACCCACAAAAGATAAGATAAGATAACAAACTTATCTCAAAGGAAGGTCATCAAACAATACTATAAATACACTGGAGCACCCAGGTATAACTCATACTCTGATTCTACATAAAAATCTACCTAAAGCACGTGCTAACTTAAGCATCAGAGTCTCTTGCAGGTACCACCACCCTCTGGTGATCCAGGATCAGCAGCATCTCCTACACACACAAGTCGGACACGACAGCTCCGATCTCAGCAGAAGATCTCATCCGAAATCGACCTTCCATTTCTGGTGACCCTCAAAACATTGGCGCTATTGCCGGGGAACCTGGAAGTCATCTCATCAACATGGCGGACAACCATGACAACGATCACAACTCTGGTTTGGAGGACAGAACGACGAATAAGAACACAGATGCCACATCCAAGGACACACCTCAAACCAGGGAAGATAAGCAACCCCCAAACACAGAAATCTTGGAAGCTATCCATGAACAACATAATTACCTTAAACAGATTGAACAAGAAGCTAACCAGGAGCGGGAGGCCGAGCGAGACATTTGCTGAGAAACAAGAAGGCGTCAAGAGCCGGAAGACAAGCTCCTCAAACTCGAAGCCGACTTAAAAGCCAAAAGTACTCTTCCCGATCGCGAAGATACCCCCCACAAAGACCAAGACCTATTCACCAAAGAGATTATGAAAGCTAAAGTCCAAAAAGATTTCAAAGCTCCTGACATGACTCCCTATGATGGCACGTCCAACCCAAGTCATCATCTCAGCAACATCAGGAGCCGGATATACCTCACGGATGCCTCTGATGCAACCCGTTGCAAAGCTTTTCCTACTACCTTGACCAAAACAGCAATGAAATGGCTTGACAACTTGCCACCAAGGTCAATTGCAAGCTTCGATGACCTCGCCAAGAAATTTCTAGCTAGGTTCTCTATTCAGAAAGACAAAACCAAGCATGCTCCAAGACTGCTAGGGATCAAACAAGGAGATCGGGAGAGCCTTCGTAATTATGTGGAAAGATTCAATAAAGCATGCCTCGACATACAGAATCTCTCTACAGAATCAGCCATTATGGAACTAATCAATGGCCTGTGGGAAGGACCCTTTAGCCACTCCATATCCAAAAATATGGCACATCTCTAAATGAGGTACAAGAACAGGCAGAAAAATACATCACTATGGAGGAGAATTCCCGGTTAGGGGAAGCCTCAAAATCCAGATTCTCCTACCTATTTTGGGATAAGGATAAGGACTCCGGGAAAAAGAGGACCAACCTACTGAGAAACCTAGAAAGTACCACAACTACACCCCTCTCTGGGTGTCTCTCATGGATGTCTACCGAGAGATATGCAACACAGAGAAGATCCCGCCCCCTCGTCCGATTAAAGACAAAAGGGGAGGAAGTTGGACGGAGTATTGCGATTACCACCGAATTATGGGCACTCTACCAACGAATGCTACGACTTGAAGAATGTCATAGAAAAGCTAGCCAGGGAAGGTAGATTAGATCGATTCCTTACCAATACAAGGGACTAACCAAAAAAAAAGAAGAAGGGATGAAAAGAGTGAACGAGCTGAACGTCCCCTTCGCACCCCTGAAAGACATGTTCATATGATCAACGGTGGATTCACAGGTGGAGGGATCTCCAAGTCGTCCCGCAAAAGACACCTCAAAAAAGTGTATCATGTCGGAGAAGGGGGGAGGTCATCACACCTCCCTACTATCACCTTTACCCAAGAAGATGTCGCGGTCATCATCCCCGGACATGATGACCCTGTGGTGGTCACTATCATACTAGCCAATGCCAATCTTCACCAAACATTGGTCGATCAAGGAAGCTCCGCAGATATACTGTTCAAGTCCACCTTCGACAAGCTTGGATTACAAGAAAAAGAACTAAAAGCATATCCAAATAGCCTATTCTGGCTCGGAGACACCCCAATCTAACCACTTGGGTACATCCCGCTACATACAACCTTTGGAAAGGGAACTCGGTCTAGGACATTAAGCATAGACTACATTGTAGTCGTCGTGAGCTCAATGTACAATGCCCTAATAGGTCGGACAACGTTGAACCCTCTCGCCGCAGTAGTCTCTACTCCACGCCTGTGCATGAAGTTCCCAACGCCAAAAGGGATCGCCACCATAAAGGGAGACCAAAAACTAGTGTGATGCTGTTACAACGAAAGTTTAAACCTTAAAGGTAACCCCAGAGGAAAGGAAACCAATACCACCGAACTCGGGGGAATCTGAGCTCGCGAAGAACTTCGTCCTCAACCTGAGGGCAAGACCGAAAAAATTCAGATAAGGAATTCTCAAGACAAAGTAACAAATATAGGGGCAACCTTAAAAGGAGACCTAAAGGAGCCATTGATGACTCGTAAAGGACAACTCCAACCTCTTTGCATGGAAGGTCGCAGATGTGCCCGAGATAGATCCCGAGCTAATGTGCCATAAATTGGCAGCATACCTTGGATCCCGGCCAATACAATAGAAGCATAGGAAGCTTGGCCTAGAAAGGTCCGAAGATGTGGAGGAGCATGTACAAGCCTTACTGGAGGCAGGATTCATAAAGGAGGTTAAGTATCTATTGTGGCTAGCCAACGTCGTGTTGGTAAAAAAGACAAATGGAAAGTGGCAGATGTATATCGATTACACCGACCTCAATAAAGCCTGCCCAAATGATCCCTACCCACTCCCAAACGTAGACACTCTAGTGGATGCCTCTTCGGGATACAAGTACCTCTCCTTCATGGACACCTACTCGGGTTACAACCAAATCCCAATATATCCACCCGATCAAGAAAAGACCTCAAACTATTACTACATAGTCATGCCATTCGGACTCAAGAACGCAGGAGATACATACCAAATATTGATGAACAAAGTTTTTACCGATCACATCGGAAAGCTAATGGAGGTTTATGTGGACGACATGCTGGTAAAAACACAAAGCGAGGAATCATTATTACCCGACCTTACCAAAGTGTTCGACACCATAAGAAGGCATGGAATGCGACTTAACCCCACAAAATGCACCTTCGCAGTAGAAG
Source organism: Arachis hypogaea (assembly GCF_003086295.3). Classification (NCBI taxonomy): domain Eukaryota; kingdom Viridiplantae; phylum Streptophyta; class Magnoliopsida; order Fabales; family Fabaceae; genus Arachis; species Arachis hypogaea. The sequence goes on from NC_092042.1 coordinate 71,147,148, forward strand.
CTGGCAAATTCTTGGGCTTCATGCTCACTCAGAGAGGAATTGAAGCTAACCGAGATAAGTGTCAGGCCATACTCAACATGAAAAGCCCGACTTGCGTCAAAGAGGTACAACAGCTCAACGGAAGACTAGTAGCCTTATCCATATTTCTAGCTGGATCACCCTTAAGATCTCTCCTCTTCTATGCAACATTAAGGAAGGGAAAGAGGTTTGAATGGACCCCAGCATGTGAACAAGCCTTCCAAGATTTCAAAAAGTTTCTGGGGCAACCACCTATCCTTACCCCACCACGGAAAGGTGTAGAACTCATACTGTACCTCGCTGTAGGAAGTCGAGCAGTAGCCTCAGCACTAGTCAGAGAGGAAGAAAGTGGATAACAACCCATTTACTTCATTAGTAAGGCACTACAAGGGGCTGAACTAAACTATCAAAAGATAGAAAAGTTCGCCTATGCCCTCATCCTCACTTCTCGACGACTCCGCCCATACTTCCAAGCTCACACCATCAGAGTACGGACCAACCAGCCTATAAAAGGTATCCTACAGAAAACGGACATAGCTGGAAGAATCCTACAATGGGCAGTCGAGTTATCTGAATTCGACCACAAATATGAAGCTCGTACAGCTATTAAATCATAGTACTTGGCTGACTTCATCGTAGAGTACACGGATACCCCGGGTACCCCCATAGAGTGGAATCTCTACGTGGATGGCTCTTCGAACAAAGCCAGAAGTGGCACATGCATAATTATAGAAAGTGATCAGGAAACTCAAATCGAACTCTCATTAAAGTTCGATTTTCCCGCCTCAAATAATCAAGCTGAATATGAGGCGCTACTGGCCGGTTTGAGGCTGGCTAGGGAAGTGGGAGCTCAAAAGCTTACCGTCTTCAGTGACTCACAAATAATCACCTTACAAATAGAAGAGAGCTATAATGCTAAGGACCCTACCACGAGAAAATACCTGGACAAAACCAGAGAACAACTCGAACAATTCAAGGAATATGAGGTCCGACATATACCACGGGAGCAAAATGCCCGAGCTGATGCACTTTCAAAACTAGCCAGCACTAAACCAGGAGGCAATAATAGAAGCCTCATCCAAGAAACCCTGCAAAATCCATCAATCTTGGAGGAAGAGGAGATCCTAACTATATCAGGCCAGGACCAGCGATGGATGACTCCCATAATCAACTACCTTAAGTTTGACACACTCTCCGTAGATAAAAAGGAGGCAAAAAGGCTAGTACGAGAAGCACAGTACTAGACCATAGTGAATGACAACCTATATAGGAGAGGGATCGCAATACCTCTTTTAAAATGTGTTTCGACCTCTGCTACAAGGGACGTCCTAGAGGAAGTCCATGGAGGCATGTGTGGAACCACCTTGGGGCAAGAGCTCTTTCCAAAAAGGTACTCCGAGTTGGGTTTTACTAGCCGATCTTACAAAAGGAAGCAACAAAGTTCGTCAAGAAATGCCCACCATGTCAGAAGCACGCCAACTTCTATGTAGCCCCACCCGAAGAGCTCATTTGTCTTACATCACCCTAGCCATTCGCAAAGTGGGGACTCGTCCTCCTCGGACCCTTTTCCCAGGGTTCAGTGCAAGTCAAGTTCCTCATTGTAGGCATAGACTACTTCACAAAGTGGATTAAAGCAGAGCCACTGGCTACTGCCACTGCCCAAAAAAGTTTGAAATTTCTATATAGAAATATTGTCACAAGGGTTTGGGGTTCCTTACATACGTGCGGGTGTAGCTCTCTTTCAACTTCTTAGCCATATCCTCGGCCAGATTGGCGGATGCCTCAGCAGTAGTGGCCCATGCCTTCTCCTTTTCCACATGAAGTTCCAGATTGGTAACTTTGGCATCCAGCTCGTCCATCAGACCCTTTACCCTGTTAAATTCACCCTTGGCCTCCTCCATAAAATCCATAGTAGCATGGACTGGAGACATCTTAAAAACTCGAGACAAAACAACACTTATATTGGCCATCTGAATGCTATTACTGGCAATAAAATCCATGTGATGAAGGATGGACACATCATCATAAGGAACCTTGCCATAAGGAGCAATAAGCTCCGAAGCAAAGGCAACACCATCAAATTCTTTATCATTCAAGTTATAGCGCCAGAGGTCTGGATGGGCGGGTCAGAAGAGACTGTCCGAACTTGGGGAATCGGGGTGTCCTTCTTCAGATGAGAGGAGTCTAACATTGGCTTCTTTGGGGGCAACTGAGAGGACCCCTCCCCCAACGCCTTGCTCGACAAGTTTTGGGCAGCCATCGCCTTCTTGGCCATCCGGAAGGCCATCATAGAGTCTGAAGATTTAACCATCTCTTAAAAGAAACCAGAAAAAAAGTACACAATTGGAAAAGGATAAATTCACAAACAATAGAAGAAAACTATCTAAAAGAAGTCAGACGCTACCTAGTTTAGCAGGGAGGAGGGAAGGATCTACTAAAAACTTTTTTGTATCCAAATGAGGAGGCCCCCTCCCAATGCCCCTCTAAAATACCTACAAAACCTTGTTCTACTTCACTCAAACTCTCCCAAGGATATTTGACCACTACTACATCTTTTTGCCACCATAAAGGGAAGGTGGGCTCATCATTCTCATCCAAGAAGAAAGGACGAGCATCCTCAACACCTCGGACTTTGAAGTAGTAATTCTTAAAGTCCCAAAAGGACTCATGAAATATAGAAAACACCTTCCTCCCCTGAGTAGCTCGGAAGGAAATCCAAAAGGCTTTCTTCTTAGCCACCCCGGGTTTTGTCAACACAAAAAGGTAAAGAAAAAGAGTTTCGGTAGGTCGAACACCTAGTTCTTGACACAACAGCTGAAAAATCACTATAAAACCCCAAGAATTCGGATGAAGCTGAGAAGGGGCCAAAGTACAGGATCACAAGAGGTCGGTCTCAAAAGCAGTAAAAGGAAGAGTAATACCTAGCTGGCTAAAGAAGTAATCGAAAGCATAGAAAAAAGGACGTTCTGCCCGAGTTAAAGGAGGGAAACTAATCCTTTCCTCAGGGTCGGGTGACACCAGCTCGTAATTCTTCTCATCCTCCCTATTACTACATATCCTATGGAACCTTCTAAGTCTTTCACGGTACTCGGGATTAGCCACAGTCACACACATCAAGACTATTGATTCTAGCCAATTAGCCATACCAGCAGAAACTTTGGTGGACATCTCGACAATGTTTTTACACAAAGACATAGACTAACTATCCCTACAAGTAAGAAAAATAAAAACTCACTAAAAAACAACAACTATAGCAGTAAAAGGATACCCCAGGATTCACACAAAGCAAAAGAGATCGAATGCCAGAAGTCCAGGGGCATCCTTTGGAGGCAACAATACAGAGCACAGAAAAAGAAATAAACCCTAACCCTCTCAAACAGAAGAAAAGCACAAATCCAGATATCAACGACGGAGAAGTAAAAAGATTGCGACTTTCAAGAAACAAAAGCATACAATGATCGCCAAAGAAAGCTTCGTCTTTTTTGAAAAAAGAAGCTCAGCAAAATGTTAAAACTTTTGTGCAAAGAGAACTAACACATGCAACCATAATCATAGGAAATAAAACAGAATTGAAAACACTTGCAAAGAAGTTCAGAATAGAATAACTAACCTGGAAAAGAAGAAGAAGGCAGAGAGACAAATGTGCGAGCAGCAAGTCACGAACAACCGCTACTGAAAAGAAAACTCCAAAAAAGATACAATCTTGGGTTAGGCGGTAAACAGAAAGGAACCTTCTTTTTGCTGAGCAAACGAAATGCACGAACGGTCCAAGAGAAAAACTCCAGAGAAAGAAGAAAAAGCTTGGGGTAAAAATGATAGAGGAGAAAAGGAGGTTCTTTTCTAGCTGAAAGGAAATAAAGTGGATAAAGGAAGAAGAAAGGGCTAAGTTCAAATTCTTTATTATCTCAAAGCAAAGAGGGAAAAGGAAATGGTGAAGTAAAGTGAAAGCACAATCAAGGAGCATTAAAGGCACGTGCATATTCCCAAGGAGGTAACCCCCCTCGAGGAACAAACGCGACAATAAAGGAGCTAAAAGCAAAACGCGTTGCATTTAAAACATAACATAAAGCTCGCAAATGAAGGAACGGATTGGACCAAGATGCTTGAGCACGACTTCCCCAAAGAGATCGAAGCTCAAAAAGCACGATCTCATGGAAAGGTCCGAACTCAAGCAGGGGCACTGTTCATACCCTGGTGACGTTAGGAGTTTTTCTAGTAAAGAATTTTATAAAAATACAGTCGTGTTGTAAGTATAGATTCTAAACCAACAGAAAATCCCTTCGTACAAACATTTGGTTGTCACAAGTAACAAACCCATTAAAAATAATTAACCGAAGTATTCAAAGCTCGGGTCGTCTTCTCAAGGAATTGCAGGGAGGTGTGTTTTATTATTGGTTATGGAAAATAGTGTTTTGGGTTTTAAAAAGAGTTTTTGAGCAGAAGAATGAGATTGCAAGAATTAATAAATTAATAACTAATAAAACTCTTAGCAAGATATGAAAATTGGAATTCCTATCCTAGTTATCCTTGTCAGATGTGATGAAAATTGGATTTTAATCCCACTTAGTTATCCTTTATTAAACAAAGGAAGTTCAAGTGGACTTATTAGTTTGATCCTCAAGTCCTAGTCAATCCCTGTGGGAGGACTAGCTTTAGAGCGATCTAGTTCAATTAGAATCTGCCAATTTCAACCACTACTGAGTTTGACAACTCAAGAGTTACCAATTAATCAACCAAAACCAAGAATATAGAAAGCTAAATTAAAATCATAAATAACTGGAATACCTCAAATTAAATTGAATGGAGATGTCAATTCTAACGTGGAAAAGTTCATAAGCCAATTGGGCAACATAAGTAATACAAGCATTAAAGTATCTGAAAGTAAAAGAGAAACATAAAATAAAAGGAATATTGGACATGATATGAAGATGAGATAAATCCTAATCCTAATAGAAATCCTAATCCTAAATCCTAAGAGAGAGGAGAGAACCTTTCTCTCTAAAAACTACATCTAAACTATGAAAAGTGTGTTATGAATGTCTGAATTGATGTCTTGAGTCTCTGCATGTTCCCTGACTTTAATTTGTGTTTCTGGGCCAAAAACTGGGTTGAAATACGGCCCGGAATCTGTGCCAGTGACTTCTGTAATTCTGCAGATCACGCACGTCACGCGTCCACGTCGTCCACGCGTTCGCGTCACTCAGCATTTCTCGTACCACGCGTGCGCGTTGTCTATGCTTTCGCGTCATTCGTGCAGCTTCCAATCCGCGCGATCGCGTCAGGCACGCGAGTGCGTCATGGTAATTCCTTCTATTTCGCGTGGTCGCGTGAGCCATGCGACCGCGTGACTTCTCGCTGGTCATCTCCTCAATTCCTTGTGTTCCTTCTATTTTTGCATCCTTCCTCTTCATTCCTTACGCCATTCCTGCCCTATGAAGCCTAAAACACTTAGCATACAGATCACGGCATCGAATGGTACGAAGGAAGATAAAAATATACAATTAAAAGGTCCTTAGGAAGCAAGTTATTAATCATAGGATATTTTTAGGAAGGAATTGTAAATACATGCAAATCATATGAATAAGTGGGTGAAAAGCTTGATAGAACCACTCAATAAAACACAATATAAACCATAAAATAGTGGTTTATCAATCTCCCCACACTTAAACATTAGCATGTCCTCATGCTAAACTCAAGGAGACTAAATAAATGAGTAGGGAAAGGCAAGACTCATGCAATGCAACCTATGAATGTGAATGCAACTACATGCTAAAATGATTCTACCTACTTGGTGAAAAAATTAAATAAATCTTTCAAGAATAAATATTAGCTGAATTTCACTAATTTAAATCACAAAATAAAGTATAAATAACTTGCAAGAAGAAGATAGCTCATGAAAGCAGGGAACATAGAATTAAGCACTGAACCCTTACTGGTAGTGTATATCATTCTAACTCTCAAATGTCTAGGGTCAATTCTCTCAATTCTCTACTAATCTTGCTTTCTATAGCTTGTTTTTCATCTAACAATCAACAAAAATTTAATGCACCAATACACAAATCAAGAGGTCTTTTAAGGGTTGTAATGGAGTTAGGGTCAAGGTAGGATTGTATTTGGCCAAGTGGACTAAAATCTGAATCCTTAATTAACACAAACTTTCCACCTAACTCAAGACAATCCATTCAATTAAAATGCAAAATCTAACTTCCCATTAACTGTGTTTTTCACATATTCATGCATCTTAAATTTGAGTTCAGAACATATACATTGATACCAACACTTACTTTGGGGCATTTTGTCCCCTTTTATTATTCGCTCTTTTTCTTTTCTTTTTCACTTTTTTTTCTTTCTATTTTTTCTTCTTTTTTTATTATTATTTTTTTCTTTTATTTTTCTCAATGCATATGATTAAAGTGTTGAATGTAATAATATGTGCTCAACTATTGTTTTGCACATTTTCACTAAAATATACAACACCCAATTACTCAAACCAAATATTTCAAATCCAACTTCCCCACACTTAAATCATGAGCACTTTTACTAGTCTAAGCTAACCAAGGATTCAAATTAAGGACATTATTGTTTTTCGCTTAGAGTTAGTAATGAGCTAAAGTAAAGAACAAATGGGTAAAATAGGCTCAAATTGGTTTGTAAAGGATAATGGAAGGGTAAGGCCATATGGGTATGTAAGCTTAGTGAAACAAGGCCTCAATCATATAAGTGCATGCATGCATCAAACAGTGGAAATATAGAATTAAGCAAGACAAAGATTACAATTTTAGAGAGAATAACACACAAAAATAAAATATATTGGTTGATAAAATGCAACCAATCAAATAGGCTCAAAATCTCACTGGTTTTGTGTTTTCGAGCTCTAAACCATGTTCCAATATAATATTTCTTCAAACAAGTTTGTCAAAAAGTTTTTAATTTAAATTAGTGAAATACTATAAAAAGTTTCTTGAAAAAGAAAATATTATTTCAACCAAGTGGTAAAATATGCACAAAATCAAGAAAATATCCAATCAAACATGCAAATGCAACAACTAATTTAACAAAGAGAATTTAAACATTGGTGTTGAGAAGATGATAACTAACCCATGGAGATCGGTATCGACCTCCCCACACTTAAAGGTTGCACCGTCCTCGGTGCATGCTAAGATGTACAAGTGGACGGGCTGCTCTAACTGATGTCTTTCACTATAGATTGTGCAGATGAACTTGTTTGTCCTCCCATTAAGAAGCTTTTCCTTTCCCTTCGTGGTGGCCATCCTAAAAGAAGAGGGAAAAGAAGAAAAGTAACCCAAAAATAAAGATAGAAAACAAATAAAATATGGGTGTTAATGCCAAATAATAAGGGTCTCAATTACATGGTAGCTACAACATGCAAGTGAGAAAATAGTGGAAGCAAATGGCATATCAATAGTGCAAAAGTTGCAACAAAGGGGAAGAGAGTGTGGGTAATACAAGATAGTGTAAGTGTATATCAATGCAAAAGAAATTCAGTATTATAAAAATTAGCATTGACTTATGAATAATAATACCCAATTAGAATAAAACAAGTCATGAAGCACCAGAATAATTCAAGAAAAGATGCAATAGTTGAAGAGGAGAATTTTAACTCCAATGGAAAAAGGAAAAAGAAAGTAAGAAAGGAGGAAGAAAGAAATAAGAAGGAAAGAAAAGATTTAGATATGGGGAAGAAAAAGATAAGATATTTGGCTGATTTGGATAAGCTGTGTGGCGCAGGCGATGCGAACGCGTGAGTGACACGTTCGCGCGGACAGCGCTTCTATGAAATGACGCGGACGCATCATCCACGCGGTCACATGGATCGATTTGTGCTATTAGCGCGAGGGCAGCCTCGCGGTCGTGCAACTCTTTGTTTGAAACTCATATTGCCAAATTTTAGGGTGACGCGGTCGCGTGGGTGATGCGATCGCGTGGATGGCTTAATTTGAAAAATGACACGGACGCATGGGGCACGCATTCGCGTTGGAGGGCTTGTGCTTCTAGCACGAGTCCAGCCCAATTCCAGCTCAACTTTCGGCCATACACCCTTTTTATGTCGAATTGTAGGGCACGCGGTCGCATGAGTGACGCGGACGCGTGGGAGGCGTTTTTCCCACATGACGCAGACGCGTCAGCGATGCGGTCGCATGGGTCAAATTGTGCCAAAGGCACGCCTCCAGCCACACTTTCACGTGACTCTCTGTTCAATGTATTTTCTTCCCAATGCAACTATGACGCGGACGCGTCAGCGATGCTTACGCGTCACGTGCATGTTTTTTTGGATGCATTATACAGAATGCAATGTAATGAATGTCATGCAAAAATTCCAGGTTCAAACAAAATTTAAAAATAGAGTAGAATGGAGAAGGAACGATCATACCATGGTGGGTTGTCTCCCACCTAGCACTTTTAGTTATAGTCCTTAAGTTGGACATTTGATAAGCTTCCTGCTATGGTGGCTTGTGCTTGAATTCGTCCAAAAATCTCCACCATTGTTTGGAATGCTAGCATCCTCTGGGGTCCCAAACAAGGTACTTAAAGCTCTTGAGTGGTCTCAAGCAGGTCTCCAGGCTCCCAGGGTGTTGAATGCCCGAATAGATTCCAGGATCCAAAATTTTACTTTTACACCCATGTTTATCTTTATCTACATTTTTCTAGTCAGGTGGTGAGTGGTCTGAATTCTCACTGCAGTGACCAAACAGCTTCCGAGATCCTTTCAATTGAACTTGACACCAATCCTTGCACCTTAAATTGAAGTGTGAAACCTCATTGAATCTTGCATACCAGCGCTGAGTGCGAGTCATTTCCCTTTTGCTCTTAAAGCCGCAAAGAGCTCTAAGCTGGCCATCTGTTTCTAGTAAACCATATTCAAGTGGAAAAGTAAAGATAAAAGTCAAGGATTTTACCCACTTGAAGTTTGTGTTGGGTGGTAATGGCCTTGGGATAGGTGTTTTCAGTGGTTCCGCAAGCTCTACTCCCTTGGGGTCTTCAGTGAATTCCTCCACTTCTTTGCAAACTTTTTCCATTCCAGCCATGTCCTGGTCAAAGTCTTCCATATCTTCCTCATCACTTGAGTCATAATTAGAAGGTTGAGAAAAGTCGATCTCTGCATCATCTTCGTATTCACTTGGGGAAGATTCTTCTGTCTCAAAGAATTCACTTGCAGATGCAAGTTCATTACTAGGAGGACTTGACTGGTGACTATCATCATCAAGAAAACTTGAGTCTTGGGTTATTCCGTCTAGTTCTTCATAAGATATCTGCATTGGAGGCTGTGCAAAATCCTCTTTAGCGTCAATTGTAGTGTCTTCGACAGAGATCTCCACAACTCTGGAATCATGCGGAGGTTCAGCATCTCCTAAATCTTCAACCAACTTTTTTTTCTACAATGACAGCGTCCTCTACTTGTTCTGGTATGAAGTTATGCTCTATGCTATCCACTGGAGTTTCTAGCGTCTTCTTCATGCTGCGTTCTTCATTAGATTCCCCACATGAAGCTATAGGAGTTTGTTGAGTGTCTGAACGTCTGGAAGATAATTGATTTATTGCTTGCTCCAGTTGATGAAGGGTTGCATTAAATTGGTCTACTGATTCTTTGAAGCAAACCTGTTATTCTTGGCTTGATGGATATGGACATGGTGCATAGGGGAGTGGTAGTTCTTGGGAGTAATTGGATTGGTGTTGGGGCGGATAAGGATCGTATGGTGGCGAATGGTGAAAAGAAGCTTGTGAGTATGGTGGGTTGAGGTTGTGTTGAAAGGATGATCTCTGAGCATAGGGTGTGGCTTGTTGATAGCTACAAGGGGGTCCACCAAATCTATCAGTTGGGTATGCATTATAGAATGGTCTCTGTCCATGATATCTAGGAGGGTGTTGTTACCTAAAGGGTTGATCAGATCCTCTTGGCTCTATCCATCTTTGATTGCTTTGACAGTGATGCATAGTCTTGTTATAGCTTCCATTCCTTTCAACAAAATTAGAACCAAACTCAAAGCAAGAGGGGTGAGAATTCATAGTAGTTATCAGAAATAAAGGGGAAGAGAAAAAAACAAATAAACAAGTAAAAGAAAAATATTTACAATAACCAATAATAAGGCACACATTTGCAATTCACCGGCAACGGCGCCATTTTGACGTTAGGATTTTTGCTAGTAAAGAATTTTATAAAAATACAGTCGTGTTGTAAGTATAGATTCTAAACCAACAGAAAATCCCTTTGTACAAACATTTGGTTGTCACAAGTAACAAACCCAATAAAAATAATTAACCGAAGTATTCAAACCTCGGGTCGTCTTTTCAAGGAATTGCAGGGAGGTGTGTTTTATTATTGGTTATGGAAAATAGTGTTTTGGGTTTTAAAAAGAGTTTTTGAGCAGAAGAATGAGATTGCAAAAATTAATAAATTAATAACTAATAAAACTCTTGGCAAGATATGAAAATTGGAATTCCTATCCTAGTTATCCTTATCAGATGTGATGAAAATTGGATTTTAATCCCACTTAGTTATCCTTTATTAAACAAAGGAAGGTCAAGTGGACTAATTAGTTTAATCCTCAAGTCCTAGTCAATCCATGTGGGAGGACTAGATTTAGAGCGATCTAGATTAATTAGAATTTGCCAATTTCAACCATTGCTGAGTTTGACAACTCAAGAGTTACCAATTAATCAACCAAAACCAAGAATATAGAAAGCTAAATTAAAATCATAAATAACTGGAATACCTCAAATTAAATTGAATGGAGATGTCAATTCTAACGTGGAAAAGTTCATAAGCCAATTGGGCAACATAAGTAATACACGCATTAAAGTATCTGAAAGTAAAAGAGAAACATAAAATAAAAGGAATATTGAACCTGATATGAAGATGAGATAAATCCTAATCCTAATAGAAATCCTAATCCTAAATACTAAGAGAGAGGAGAGAACCTCTCTCTCTAAAAACTACATCTAAACTATGAAAAGTGTGTTATGAATGTCTGAATTGATGTCTTGAGTCTCTGCATGTTCCCTGACTTTAATCTGTGTTTCTGGGCCAAAAACTGGGTTGAAATGTGGCCCAGAATCTGTGCCAGCGACTTCTGTAATTCTGCAGATCATGCACATCACGCGTCCGCGTCGTCCACGCGTTCGTGTCACTCAGCATTTCTCGTACCACGCGTACGCGTCGTCCATGCTTTCGCGTCGTTCGTGAAGCTTCCAATCCGCGCAGTCGCGTTAGGCCCACGAGCGCGTCACGGTAATTCCTTCTATTTCGCGCGGTCACGTGAGCCATGTGACTGCGTGACTTCTCGTTGGTCATCTCCTCAATTCTTTGTGTTCCTTCTATTTTTGCATGCTTCCTCTTCATTCCTTAAGCCATTCCTGCCCTATGAAGCCTGAAACACTTAACATACAGATCACGACATCGAATGGTACGAAGGAAGATAAAAATATACAACTAAAAGGTCCTTAGGAAGTAAGTTATTAATCATAGGATATTTATAGGAAGGAATTGTAAATACATGCAAATCATATGAATAAGTGGGTGAAAAGCTTGATAAAACCACTCAATAAAACACAATATAAACCATAAAATAGTGGTTTATCACCTGGATCGAGCTATACTCTCTTGGTTGGACGACGTCAAAGTGACCGACCTCTTGTAAAGGTTAGCTCATTACAGACCTCTTCCTAAAGAGCTCGGCCAAATCTCCATAAAGGCCCAAGCAGGCCCAAAGCTGAGGATTACAGCCCCTTTAAAGGCGGTTAGCTAAAAAAGATAATGTGACCTCACACACAAAAGATAAGATAAGATAACAAACTTATCTCAAGAGAAGGTCATCAAACACTACTATAAATACATTGGAGCACCCAGGTATAACTCATATTCAGATTCTATATAAAAACCTGCCTAAAGCATGTGCTAACTTAAGCATCAGAGTCTCTTGCAGGTACCCCCACCCTCCGGTGATCTAGGATCAACAGCATCTCCTACACACACAAGTTGGACACGACAACTCTGGCCTCAACAGAAGATCTCATCCGAGATCGACCTTCCGTTTCAGGTGACCCTTGGAACACATGTGTAGGGAATCGGGCACTTGTTCATGCATCTAGCACATTAATCATATGCATTAATTCACTAAAAAAATAGAAAACGAAAAAAAAGAGATAAAAATATGAATAATGAGAAAAAAAGAGAGAAAAAAGGGCAAATAAATAAAAAGGGAGACAAAATGCCCGAAGGTTAATAAGTACTAATGCATATGACTTGACTTAAAAGATATCAAGGTGCATGCATTTGTGGAAAAAAATTGTTAATGGATGGTAAGGTTTTGCATTGTAATGACTTGGAATGTCTTAGATTAGGTGAGAAGTTTAGGTTAATCAAGAATTTGGATTTTAGTCCACTTAACCAAATACATTCCTACCTTGACCCTAATCCCATTACAACCATTGAAAAAACCTCTTGATATGTGTAATTTGTGCATTAAATTGTGTTGATGTGTAGAAGAAAAGCAAGCCTTAGAAATCAAGATTAGTAGAGAACCGAGAGACTCGACCCTCAAACACTAGAGTGATTAGAGTGTATACACTTCCAGTAAGGATTCGATGCTCGATTCTGTGTTCCCGGCTTTTATGAGCTTTCTTCTTGCAAGTTTACCTATACTTTATTTTGTGATTTAAATTAGTGGAATCTAGTTTATATTTGTTCTTGGAGAATTTGATTTACTTTTAACCAAGTAGGTAGAATCATTTTTGCATGTAATTACATTCATATAGATAGGTTGCATTTAATAAGTCTTTCCATTCCTCTTCATTCTTATGGTTTTCTTGAGCTTAGCATGAGGACATGCTAATGTTTAAGTGTGGGAAGATTGATAAATTGCTATTTTACGGTTTATTTTGTACTGAATTGAGTGGTTTTTATCCCTTATTCTCACACTTATTCATAGAATTCGCATGTTTTATATTTTCCTTCCTAATTTTGTACTATGATTGAAAACATGCTTCTTTGTCCTTAAATTTGCTAATTTTAATCCTCTCTTATTACCATTCGATGCCATGATATGTTTGTTAAGTGTTTTCAGGGTTTATAGGATAGGAATGACTTAGAGGATAGAAAGGAAGCATGCAAAGGTGGAAGGAATACAAGAAATTGAACGAATTGCTAAGCTGTCAATCCTGACATCTTTGTACTAAATCAATCATAACTTGAGCTATAGAGATTTGAATGAGGCGGTTTTAGTTGCAGTTGAAAGCTAACATCCGGGGCTTCAAAATAATATGCAATTTGCTATAGTTGCCTTATACTTAGGTGACGCACACTCGTGGTATGACGCGTACGCGTGACCAGGATGTTGTCAAGCGACGCGTACGCGTATGCGTGACAAGGCGTCATGTGCTGCAGATATCAGAAAATGCTGGGGGTGATTTATGGGCTATTTTTTGCCTAGTTCCAAGCCTGATACCACAGATTAGAGGCTGCAAAGTGGGGGGAATCAGTCATTCACACTTCATTCACATAATTTTAGGTTTTAGATGTAGTTTTCTCTCTAGGTTTTAGGGTTTCTCTTTTCAATTTCTCCTTAGGTTCATGTTCAATTTTACTTTAATTTAGTTTTCTCTTACTTTTAGTTGTTCAAGCACTTTAGTTTAACTTCCTCCCTTGTTATTTCCCTTTTTCGCCATTTTCATGTTTATGAACTATTGTTACATTTGATTTCTTCTAATGCAATTTGTGTTTTCTATGTTTATTGTTGCTCTCTTTAATTGTTAGTCATTGATGCTTGCAATTGGTTGTTTAGACTTATTTTCCTTGTTAGTTTTCTATGCTTTTGTTTCATGCCTTCCAAGTGTTTGATAAAATGCTTGGTTGGGTTTTAAATTAGATTTTTATGTTCTTAACTTGGATTAATGATGAATCCATATTTAATGATATATTTTGGTTTGATTTGAGTGGATTTCATTATATAAACCCACATTTATTCATCCAAATAGCATACCTTTGTGTTCTCTCCCTAAACTGAGCCTAATTGTGAAAACATGCTATTTTGTGCTTAGTTTAATCAATTTTATCCCACTTTCATTCCATTTGATACCTTGGTGGTTTTGATGAGTGATTTCAGGTGTAATAGGTTGGAATGGCTTGATAAGAGTGGAAGAAAAGCATGGAATTAGGAGAAAACATGAAGAAATCAAAGGAGAAAAGCATTTCAGCCTATGCCCATGCATACCTTCTGTGCCCACGCACAAGGGTCAAAATCACCTCCTGTGCCCACGCACAGGCTGTGCCCGCGCACAAGGCAGAGTCAAAATCAGCACCTATGCCCACGCACAGGTCTATGCCCATGCATAGGAAGACAATCAGCATGTGTGCGTACGCACAAGTCCCAGCGCGTGACTCATTTATTGGAAATCGCTGGGGGCAATTAGGTTTAGCTTTTACATGCTTTTCTCTTAGTTTCTAGAGAGATAAGCTCCCCTTTCTCTCTAGAATTAGGGTTTTCTTAGTTAATTTTCCTTTAATTTCAGCTTTTAATTCTTGTTCTAGTATAGTTTCATTTATGTTTCCTTGCTTTATTGTCTTATTTCTTTTAGTTCTTTTTCTTAATTTCTCAATTTTGTCATTTTTATGTTTATGGATACTTTTGTTAATTTTAATTTTAATTCATGCAATTTATGTTTTACGTTCATTTGATGCTTCCCTTAGTTGTTGTTATCATTTTCTTGCTTTTGATAGTTAGATCTTGTTTTTAATGCCATTTTATATTATTTTATTTTCATGCACACCAAGTGTTTGATAAATGCTTGGCTTAGTTTTTACCTAGTTTTTCTTCACTCTTGGATTGGAATTGATGATTTTGGTGACCTTTGAGTTATTGATGTCAATTCTTGTTTGATACATTAGAGTAGTTAGTTAATTTGGTTTTCCTTGACTCTAAGTGACCCATTAATAGTGTTGAGTAGGACTTAGGGATTGGAATTAACTATGCCTATTTGACTTATCTTCGATGTAAGGTTGACTAAGTAGGATTAACTCTTCATAATCATCATGTGTTTGTGGTCAATGGCTAGGATAGGTAACCTTAGCTCTCAATTACTTGCGAAGAGGTTTCTTGCATTTGAATTTTCCTTTTCTTTCTTTAATTGCTTTGACTTTTATTGCTTTCACTTTTAATTCCTTGCATGCTTGTTTCATTTCTTGCTATTTACATTACTTGCCTCTCTTGCAATCTCAATTCCCCATGCTCCCCTCATAGCCAATAATTGACCACCTAATTGCAACTCCTAGGGAAGATGACCCGGGAGTCAAAATACTCTCAGTGTATATTTGGATTTTTGAAATAAAACTTTGATTGATGGTCGATTGTCGGGTTAGGACTATACTTACAATGCCAACTCTAATTTGATGGAAAATTCCTAACCTATGCAATTTGGCCATTGTCAATTAATCAGTTAGAGACTCTCCAGTTATCAAAATTTATTTGTTGATTGGTAATTGAAAATTGCCAGTTAGCTTGAACTTCACCAAAGCTCGTCTTTCACTTTGAGTTGACTAGGACTTGTGAACCCAAGTTAATTGTATGCACTTGCCCTGCCTCCATTGGTTAGAGGTTAACTAAGTGAAGGCAACTCACATTTACCATTACAATTGATAATGATAATGAGGATAGAACTTCTAATTATCAATCCTTGCTAAGAGCTTTCTTAGTTACTAATTTATTTTCTTGTTATTTATATTCCTTTTTTATTAAACTCAAAACCCAAAAAAAAGATACAATCTCATAACCAATAATAAACTATACTTCCCTGCAATTCCTTGAAAGACGACCCGAGGTTTAAATACTTCGGTTAATTTTATTAGATTTGCTTAAGTGACAAATAATTTAAATTTGATTGAGGTTTAATTGTCGGTTTATAACTATACTTACAATGCGCTTATTTTTGTAAAAATCTTTACCGACATTTTTCCTCATCACCTTCCCATCCTCATATTCGAACATGTACATCCTTGTTGCCCGTTGATTACGTATCTAAATGGTTTGAGGCAATTGCTTCACCCACTAACGATACCAAAGTGGTGCTGAAATTCCTTTAAAAGCACATTTTCAACAGATTTAGTATCCCAAGGACACTGATTAGTAATGGAGGCACTCATTTCTGTAACAGACAACTTGACTCAATTCTGCACCGCTATGGTGTTCACCACAGGGATGTCCCCATACCAGCTAGTCTATGGGAAAGCATGTCATTTACCAGTGGAACTGGAACACAAAGCATACTGGGCAACCAGATTCCTCAATTTTGACTCTAAGGCTGCAGGATACAAAACTGCTCCAATTAAATGAGTTGGATGAATTCTGACAAGCTGCATTTGACAATGAAGAAATTTACAAAGAAAGAGCTAAGAAATGGCATGATCAAAAGATCGCATCCAAAGTCTTTGAGCTGGGACAGAAGATTTTACTCTTCAATTCTAGGCTCAAGCTTTTTCCTGGGAAGCTCAAGTCCAGGTGGACAGGACCTTTTTTGGTCACTAATGTCTCACCCTACGGTCATATAGACCTCCAAGACAGATACTCTGCAAAAAGATTCACAGTGAATGGACAGAGAGTCAAGTATTATCTAGGGGATACTTTGGAGCGAGAGAGCTCCACTCTGCTGCTAACATAGCAACAGGAATGTCAAGCTAATGACGGTAAAGAAGCACTTGTTAGGAGGCAATCCAACCATACGTAGCATATTATTGTTTTTAGTCCTTTCACTTAATCTTGGTTTCATTCTATTCCAGTTTATTTATATTAACTTTCATCATCTTCCCTTGCTATTCAATACTTGTGATCATGTTCAGCACTTAGATTAAAAATAGGAACATTCAGAATTGAATTTAGAACACCATGGAGAGGGCAAGAGCTGGCATTGAACGCCACCAGTGGGGTTCTCTGGGAGTTCAACGCCCAAAAGGGAGTGAAACACTTGGCGTTGGATGCCACAATGGGGGCTACTTGGGCGTTTAACACCCATTGAGGGAAGAAGAGCTGGCGTTGAAAGCCACCAAGGGGTACCCTGGGCGTTCAACGCCCTAAATGGAATGCAAAGCTGGCGTTGAACGCCACCAGGGGGGTCTCCTGGGCGTTCAACACCCATTGAGGGATAAAGAACTGGCGTTGAATGCCACCAGGGGGTTCCCTGGGCGTTCAACACCCACAAAGAAGGACCAGCCATCCATTCGAATTCCAAGGAAGGAGGGGGTTGACTTGGTCAAACCATATCTTTTTCAAAACCATATCTTGTCATCAATCTTCTTTTCAAATCAATATCTTTTTAAAATTAAACCATATCTTTCTCACAGCCTCATCTTTTTAAATTAAAAATTCAAATCTTTTTAATCTACATCCTATCTTTTTTATCTTTTCTTTATGTCTACCATCTCTCCATAATCCTTTTCAAATCATTTTCAATTCTTTTTTTTAACAATCATTCTTCATTCAATTTAATTTCTAATCACATCTTTTTATCATATCTTCCAAATTCAATTTCATTATCTCTTTCCTTTTATAAAGGACCCACCCTTCCTCCCTCTTCCTTATCATTCGAATCCCACTATCTCCCTCATGCCTCTCTTCCCCTCTCCCATGTCTTCTTTCTCTATTTTACTGGGGACGAGTAAACTTTTTAAGTTTGGTGTGGCAAGAACGTTGCTCTTTCAGTTATTTACCATCCATGTCTCCAAAAGGTGGAAGATTCACATCAAGAAATAAGAAAGAGAGCAATCCACCAACAACTGCATATAAACCTTATAGATTCTATTCCAAGCTTCATGAGGAACACTACTATAAGGTGATGTGCAAGAGGACAGTGATTCTGGAAGTCAAGTTTGACTTAGAAGAAGATGAATATCCAAAAATCCAAGAATAGATTCAAATGAGGGGTTGGGAAAATCTGGCCAAACCTCATCTCTTGTGTGTAGAAAAACTAGAGTCCCGTTTGACAAAGCACATACATCCCAGTGGAAGCTCCAATTGAATATTAGACTCGAATGGAAACTTTAGTTGAACAATTGCAAGCCACTATGGATCAATTGAGAGAGGAAAAAAAGAACCAGTTTTGTATGTTGCAGAAGCTAGTTGAAGGACTTGAGAAGGAGGGGTGCACACAAGAAGAGCAGAAGTGTCAGAAGTTATCCCCTGAAGAAGACAATCACCACCATGATTAAGGTGGTTGAGTTTCAATCTTATCCCGTGCTTATTCTAATTCATCTTTCTTACGTTTAGAGTTATGTGATCATTAGTAGAATTTTCATTTTTCTTTTTCTAGGTCTTTATTTTCTAGTAATTAATTTCCCTTTATGTCAATTAAGCATGAAATGTTCCACTTGTCATTTTATTAAATTTAAATAAAATTTCTTTTATTTCAACAAGGAGAAGTAAAATACAAAAAATGGTGACCTTGTATATATTCTCTGAATGCATGAATTAACTGTGCATAATTGTCTTGAGGTTGAGGGTGTTGGCACTTGGAAGAATGATGAATCTAGAAAAACATTGTTGGCTCTCAGAAAAATCCAATTTATTTACATTCTTGAAGCAAAAGAAACAGCATTCTTGTTCAAAAAAAAGCAAAAAAAAAGAAAAAGAAAAAGAATGCTCATAAAAGAAAAATCAAAAGAGCAAGGATCCAAGGCTTTGAGCATCAATGGTTATGAAGGTTAAAAATCAACCTAAAAAGCTCAAATGAGTTACTATCCCTAACTAAATGTTTGTGGTGTGATGGTGTCAAGTGAAAGGCTTGAGACTGAGCAGTTAAAGTCGTGATCCAAAGCAAAAGAGTACGCTTAAGAACTCTGAGCACCACTGACTGGGAATTCAAGCAAAGCTAAATTCGAATCCAAAAGGTTCCCCTAGTCAGGTGCATGTGGCGTTTATGTATCCAGTGGTAATACGGAAAAACAAAATGCTTAGGGTCATGACTAGGCTCAACAAGGTGCAAAGCACCAAAGAGGAAGCTGCATTCAAGAATTGAGAAGAACTTAAAGAAGTGAACCAATAATATTATCTAGACTCTAACTCTAAGAGATGCCAATGCCTCTGAACCTCAAAGAGAAGTGAGATGCCAAAACTGTTCAGAAGTAGAGAACTATTAGCTCTACTTAGTGATTAGAACTCAGCTTCACTGAAAACTCAGAGACTTGTTGTATTTTTCTCTTCTTTTTAATCCTACTTATTCTTGGTTGCTTGAGGACAAGCAACAGTTTAAGTTTTGTGTTCTGATGAGTGGATATTTTATATGGTTTTTGGCATCAATTTCTTAGTGTTTTCAGTATATTTTATTAAGTTTTAGTAGGTTTTAATGTAAAATTCACTTCTTTGGATATTACTTTGAGCGTTTATGTTTTTCTATGATTTTAGGTGAATTTTGGGTGTATTTGGTGTAGTTCTGACAAAGTCTGATTCAGAGGGAAGGAAAGTAGAGTAGATGCTGTCAGATTCTGACCTCCATGCAATCAAACATGTTTCTGGAGCTATAAAGGTACAAATGACGCATTCTCAACGGCATTAAAAAGCCAACCTCCAGAGCTTTCTAGCTATATACAATGGTTTATGCTTTTATTCGAAGTGGACGGCCCAAATTGGGCGTTGAACACCCAATCTACGCTCCGTGGGCCATTCAACGCCCCACAAGGACTAAGGCTGGCGTTGAACACCTAAACCTGGCGTTCAACACCATAAAGGGATCAAGGAAGCAGCCAAGCTACCCCCTAGCAGGCATTCAACACCCACTCTCTCAAGTTGGACACCAAGCTCTACTCAAATACTCACCAAGTGGGGCCAGAAGTGGATTTTCGCATCTCCTGTTTAGTTTATTTCAATTTTGTAATTTTGTAATTACTATTAATGTCTCTTTAGGTCTAAGTTTGTATAAATAGAAAAGGGATCACCATTGTTTAGTATCTCTCTTTTAATATTTTCATGTATTCTTTGTACACTATGAGTAACTAAACCTCCTAAGTTAAGGTTAGGAGCTCTACTGATTCCTATGAATTAATACAAGTACTTTTCCATTTCAATCAATGTGTGATTCTATTCTATGATGCATTGTTGTTCCTCATGCTTATGAATCTCGATTCTACATGAGTTCTTACGAGTCCTGACCCGGATAATATTGAGCTACAGCTTGAGGATGCATCACGGGTTCCAACAGAATTATTTGGATTATTTAGGTATGTGACATATAACCCCGTTAGTCAGGGACATTGAGGTTCCTATGGCTCTAAGGGCTAGATACATAAGAGCAACAGTCTCTGGTCTGGAAGATCTAACCATGTCTGTGGTGTTTTGAGTAGGATCAGTAGAGAGATTGAGTTGCACACGCTTCACCCTCTTCCAGATCGATCTAGTCCGCTCGGATGTTCTCTGGACCTGAGGAGATTAATGACCGAGACCCATGGCTTAATCAATTACATCCTTGCCACTGAAGAAATCATACATTGTTGAAGTAGAGAGTATGACGTGTTAATTCAGAAGAAGAAACACCTCCGAAGCCTTAACTGACGTCTCATCACTGTTTCTTTGTTAATTCTCTATCACTTTCTTTACTTACATTCTACGCATTAAACAAACATCAACTCTCTTTCTATTCGCCTGACTAAGATCTGTAGGATAACCACAGATTGCTCAATTTGGCAATCCTCGTTGGATTCGACCCTCACTCACCTGAGGTATTACTTGGACGACCTGGTGTACTTGCTGATTCAGTTGTGAAAGTTAAATTTTGCGCACTAGATATTAACGAGTAATTCAAAGCAAATTATAGGTAGGGTATAGCTTTTGTTTTATGACAAGGTTGTAATTGCCAAGTCGCTCGTTAAATTAAAATTGCAACAACTTAGCAACAAATGTATTTCGCCCATTAATTAGTGACTTGAAATTAGCAAATGAAGTGTATCAGTTGTTAAAGGGTTGCAAATTTCTCGCTAGTGAGGTCCTAGACGCTTAATATCCATATTTTCACTTTAGCGACTAATTAATAAGGAACACTTTTCTAGCTGTTCATACCCTGCACCGAGCAATACGGTCCGGGTTGGACGAAGACAAAGCGACCAACCTCTTGCTAGGGTGGTCATCAGCGACCTCTTCCCTAAAGAGGTCGGCCAAATTGCCATAGAGGCACAAGCAGGCCCAAATAGAAAGACGCAGCCCACTCTAAAGGCGGTTGGCCTAAAAGATAGGTGACCTCGCCCAAAATAAGATAAGATAACTAACTTACCTCAAGAAAGGTCACTCCATACTACTATAAATACACTGGAGCCCCCAGGT
Organism: Arachis hypogaea; assembly: GCF_003086295.3. NCBI lineage: Eukaryota > Viridiplantae > Streptophyta > Magnoliopsida > Fabales > Fabaceae > Arachis > Arachis hypogaea. The sequence goes on from NC_092042.1 coordinate 71,168,477, forward strand.
ATAACTCATACACTAATTCTACAAAAAACCTGCCTAAAGCACGTGCTAACTTAAGTATCAGAGTCTCTTGAAGGTACCACCACCCCCCGATGAACGAGGATTAGCAGCATCTCAGGATCCCACAAGTCGGACACGACAGCTCCGGCCACAATAGAAGATCTCATCCGAGATTGACCTCTAGTTTCAGCTAACCTTCGGAACATTGGCGCTGTTACCGGGGAACCTGAAAGTCATCCCATCATCATGGCGGACAACCACGACAATGATCACAACTCTGGTTTGGAGGACAAAACACCGAATAAGAACGCAAACACCACATCCAAGGACACACCTCAAACCAAAGAAAACAAGCAGTCCCCAAACACAGAAATCTTAGATGCCATCCGTGAACAGCAGGATCGCTTTAAACAGCTCGAACAAGAAGCTGAATGATAGCGAGAGGTCGAGCGAGACCTTCACAGAGAAACACAAAGGCGTCGAGAGCTGGAGGACAATCTCCTCAAACTTGAAGCCAATCTAAAAACTAAAACTACTCGGTCCAATTGCGAAGATAGCCCACACAAGGACCAAGACCCATTCAGGAAGGAAATCATGAAAGCTAAAGTCCCAAAAGACTTCAAAGCTCTTAACATGACTCCCTATGATGGCATGTCCGACTCATGTCATCATCTCAGCAACTTTTGGAGCCAGATGTACCTCACGGATGCCTCTGAAGCAACCTGTTGCAAATGTTTCCCGACCACCTTGACCAGACAGCAATAAAGTGGTTTGATAGCTTGCCACCAAGGTCAATTGCTAGCTTCGAGGAGTTTCAGTAACTCTTTTACTCAGCTGACCCACTTGTGCCTCCAGATTTATGATAGAGGATCGTGCCTCATTCATGAAACTGAGAGTGGCCTTAGATAGATCAGAGACTATGTTTGCTAAGCTAAAGGGTCTCTGCTCAGAATTCTCTGTCTGTTGTTGAGAGGATAATGGAAAAGGTTTGCTATTGCTAAACCTGTTTCTTCCACCATTATTATTATTGAAGCCTTGTTGAGGCTTTTGTTAATCCTTCCATGAGAAATTCAGATAATTTCTCCATGAGGGATTATAGGTGTTTCCATAGACTTCACCCATGTAATTTACCTCTGCCATTGCAGGGTTCTCACGATCATAAGCTTCTTCTTCAGAAGATGCTTCTTTAGTACTATTGGATGCATCTTGCAATCCATTCAGACTCTAAGAAATCATATTGACTTACTGAGTCAACATTTTGTTCTAAGCCAATATGGCATTCAGAGCATCAATTTCAAGAACTCCCTTCCTCTGAGGCGTCCCATTATTCACAGGATTCCTTTCAGAGGTGTACATGAACTGGTTATTTGCAACCATTTCAATGAGTTCCTGAGCTTCTGCATGTGTTTTCTTCAGGTGAATAGATCCACCTGCAGAATGGTCCAATGACATTTTAGACAATTTAGACAACCATCATAGAATATATCTAGGATGGTCCATTGATAAACCCCTATTTTATGATTCATCTTGTGCTTAAATTGAGTGTTTCTATCAGATCTTCACCCACTTATTCATGTAAATTGCATGGTTTTACTATTCCTTCCTTGTTTTATGATATATGAGAAAACATGTTTCCTATACTTTAAAAATATTAAATTTAATTATCCTTTATTACCATTCGATGCTGTGATTTGTGTGTTAAGTACTTTCAGGCTTTTTAGGGCATGAATGACTTAGAGGATGGAAAGAAAACATACAAAAATGGAAGAAAAGCACAAAATGGAGTTTTTGAATAAACTGGAAGCGATACGAACGCGTGGACGACACGGACGCGTGCTTAGCGCAAAGAGCATCGACGCGAGCGCATGGATGAAGGAAACGCGTGACTCACGCGAAACACAACTGACGTGGACGTATGGCTAACGCGACCGTGTGGAAGAGCAAAACTCCAGACGATGCGACCGCGTGACCCATGCGGACGCGTGACCTGCGCGATCTGAATGAATTACAGAATGCGCTGAAGATGATTTTGGGCCGCATTTTGATCCAGACCCAAGCCCAGAGAACACAGATTAAAGGCTATAAATTGGGGAATCCATCCATTCATCGATATAGATGATACAACAGACATTAAAATATAGTTTTAGGATTTAGATGTAGTTTTTAGAGAGAGAGGTTCTCTCCTCTCTCTTAGGATTAGGATTTATCTTAGGCTTCAGGATTTCTTTTAGTCATTAGGATTGTTTCTTCATACCAGGTTCAATAATTCATATTTCTCTTCTATTTTTATTTACTCTGATCCTTTTATGTGTATTTGATTGATGTTGCCCAATTGGCTTATGAACCATTCATGTTAGGATTTTCTTAGTTAATATAATTTGAGGTATCTCAGACTCATGATTGTTCTGCTTTATTTATGATTTATTTTCTCTTTTGGCTTTGGTTAATTAATTGGTAATACTTGAGTTATCAAACTCAGCAGTGGTTGAATTTGGCAATTGCTAATTAATTTGGATCGCTCTAAAAGTTGACTGAAACTCAAGGATCAATTTAATTAGTCCACTTGACTTTCCTTTATTTAACAAGGGATAACTGGAGAACTGAAGATTGTTAGTTTAGAAGTTATAATAAATTCTCGTTGCAAGTATAGTTTCTAAGCCAATCAATCAACCTTTCTTACAAACGTTTTGGTTGTCACAAGTAACAAACCCAATAAAAATAATTAACCGAAGTATTCAAACCTCGGGTCGTCTTCTCAAGGAATTGCAGGGAAGTGTGTTTTACTATTGGTTAATGAAAACAGAGTTTTTGGGTTTTAAAAAGGTTTTGAACAAGAGAAATAAATTTCAGGAATTAATAAATTAATAACTAATAAAACTCTTGGCAAGGTATGAAAACTGGAAATCCTATCCTAGTTATCCTTATCAATGGTGATGAGAATTATATTGTTGCTCCCACTAAGTCAACCTCTAACTACGAAAGTCAGTTAAGTGGACAAATTAATTTAATACCTAAAATCCTAGTCAACTCCTTAGGGAAAGACTAAAGTTATAGGAATCTAAATTAATCTGCAAGAATAATAATTATCAATCACGATGAGTTTGATAACTCAAGAGTTACCAATTAATCAACCAAGGCTAATAGTAAATAATCTAAAATAAAAATAAGGAAAAGCAATCATAAGTCTGAAATACCTCAATGTGTATTAATTAAGAAAATCATACCATGAATAGTTCATAAACAAATAAAAGAGAAAATAAATAAAAGGAACATTGAACCTGTGATGAAGAAGATAAAAATATTCCTAAGTCCTTTAAGAGGAATCCTAATCCTAATCCTAAGAGAGAGGAGAGAACCTTTCTCTCTAAAAACTACATCTAAAATTATGAAAAGTAAATTCTGATCTAAAGTGATGTCTTGAGTCTCTGCATGTTCCCTGACTTTAATCTGTGTTTCTGCGCCAAAAACTGGTTGAAATGTGGCCCAGAATCTCTGCCAGCGACTTTTGTAATTTTGCAGATCGCGCACGTCACGCGGCCGCGTCGTACACGCGATCGTGTCACTCAGCGTTTTTTGTACCACGCGTGCGCGTCGTTCGTGTAGCTTCCAATCCGCGTGGTCGCGTCAGGCACGGGAACGCATCACTCTGATTTCTTCCATTTCGCATTGTCGCGTGAGCCATGCGACCGCGTGACTTCTCAATGGTCATCTCCTCAATTCCTTGTGTTCCTTCCATTTTTGCATGCTTCCTCTTCATTCCTTACGCCATCCTTGCCCTATGAAGCCTGAAACACTTAACACACATATCACGACATCGAATGGTATAAAAGAGAATAAAAATATACAATTAAAAGATCTTTAGGAAGTAAGTTTTCAATCATAGAACAATTTGGGAAGGAATTGTAAATACATGCTAATCATATGAATAAGTGGGTGAAAAGCTTGATAAAACCACTCAATCAAACACAATATAAACCATAAAATAATGGTTTATCAACCGCCCCACACTTAAACATTAGCATGTCCTCATGCTAATCTCAAGGAGATAAAATAAATGAGTAGGGAAAAGCAAGACTCGTGCAGTGCAACCTATGAATGGAATGCAACTATATGCTAAAATAATTCTTGTACACCCTACCATACAGAGTCTTATGCTTAAGTCATAATTCAGAGATGGCAAGGTATTACGACCTCTAAAATAAAAATTTAGTACGTATAATAGTATTATTGATTAATTATAACTAGGAGCCTTTGTAGAAAAAGGGGTAAACAAAAAATAGCAACTCGAAAGGGCAACACTCCGATCGATAACGTAACAAACAAGGATAACCAACGCGTGATTATATATATGCAAAGGAGTGTCAAAAACAGGAATATCAAGACTCAAGATCCGGCTGCGAAGATGACCGGTCCGAGCATAGCAATATATACATATAATAAAAATAAGGAAAACCTCAAAGGAAACCCAAAGGGACACAAATACATAAAACCTATTCTCCAAAATCTCCCACAAGAGGAGTCATCACAGTTTGTATTATTTAATGGAGATAGAAGTATCTAAGCAAAACATATAAACCAAAACATAGCCCCGAGAACAAAAGATCTTCGCAAATCTAGAAGTCTCCAGCATGCCTCAGCGGGAAACCTCACGTCCTGCATCTGAAAACCACAAAATCCGCATGGGTGAGAACCAGAGGTCCCCAGCATGGTAATAGCTTCCACATATATAATACATAATAATAGAGGAAAGCCGAAGGCAATCCTAGAACTTCCTACAGATAATTCAAAGCTTATAAACAAGCTAAACCATATAAGGGTATATGACTAAAGATTCTTCAGTCTAACTAATACTTCCCTTTCCAATTTCTTCAGACCTCCCAACCACCAGCAGGAGTATAATGTAGCAAACACAGTTATATCAAGCAAGAAATATACAATTAGGAATAAGTAAGGCATTTAGACAATTAGCAAGTAATATGCAGTCAAATAGGCAATCTCAAACAATTCATATAGTATGCATATGATGAATGCCTGTCCCTAGTGGCTGATGATATCATCTTGTCGGTTATAGAGCCAACCCGACAAGTCCTGGTCGCTAACCATTGGACTGTCCCTCTGTCACGCATCCCCAACTCGAGTTATACTCGTTATAAACTTGATCATAATCATGATCTATATCTATCACCATCACTGGTGAATATTTACGGGGGCGAGCTCATCCGGGTCTTTCACAGTGCCCGGCCACACTTACGACATAGGGTCAACAGAGTATCAAGTCTCAACCTGGAGCACGTGGTGGCTAGCCACTGCTACTACCCAGGGAAACTCGTATCTCAGATAGTGGAAGTGCAAATCACAATTATCAATAATTCAGCATATACATGCATGAATTCTCATCCATGGATCAACATCCATATTAGCCATCCGGCTCACGGTTCAGTCCAGAACCAGCCAACATTCATATCATACATAGCCATTTCGGCTCACGGTTAAATCCATAACCAGCCGCTTCATTAACAATTACAGCCTTTCGGCCCATGGCATAACAAGCACTTCCACCACCATCCTCCGCATCTCACATAATCATCTTTGATCCTCATGATCATTCATTTTTCCCTTGCTTCACTCGCAAGTTACCTCATTCACTAGCCCCTTTTTAAAAGCTAGGCATGTCATAATGATTTAAGACATAAATGGTGAGATCGGAGGCTTAGAAGTATGAAATTTGGCTTTTAAAACTCAAAAATCAACTTTGGGATGAAAACAGATCCACGCGTACGCGCACTCCACGCGCACGCGTGGATGGCCTCGAAAACTCATTGATGCGTAAGCGTCATGCACGCTAACGCGTGGATTGAAAACTAGCCAAACGACGCGCACGCGTCAACCACGCGTACGCGTGGGTACCCTCGTGCCCCAGGCACAAAGCTGGCACAGTTCTGGCACAACTCTCTGGAAAATGGCTGGGCATTGGGTGCAGCACAATCGGCACGCCCGCGCACATCACGCGTACGCGTGGATGGCATTTTCTGGAAGATCGGCGCGTACGCGCCCAGTGCGCCTACACGCGAGGGGTATTTCTGCTAAAAATTTTCTAAGTTAAAAGCTGCAGAATTCACAGATTCAAACTCCTATCTTCTAATGGACATAACTTCCTCATTTTAAATCATTTTTCACCCGTTCTTCGAACGGCATGGACATCCCGGATCCAATTTCATTTCTAAGCAGATTTGGCACAAAACAGAGATCCGTAGTCCAAGTTATGTCCCGTCAAAGTATGCCTAAAAACCATGTTTTTCATAAAAACCACAAAGTGCCATTTTCAAACAGGCCATTTTCAACTCTTTTCAAAACCAATCAAAACATGCCAATTTCATCCCTTTTCTTTGAAATCAATCAAAATATATCAATTTCAACATCAAGCCTCCTCAACTCACACATTGAGACTTTACCACAATATACAAAATTACTATCCCATCATTTTAACCCACTTCACCCAAGTGACTCAAACTCAAACATATTGACATATCATATACTCTTCCTCATGCCAATTCTCAACAACATCAATTCCACTAAATCATCATTGTACACAATCAAAATCATACTCACCATCAACATGGTTCAACCCACAATTCAACCATAACCAATCATCAAGCATATATCACAACATGCATATTTCTCATACATCATACCATCAAGGCATCATTAATCATCATCACATATATGACCACATCATATATATCAACAATTCAACAACATCAACAATTCAATGCCTATCTTAGGGCCTCTAGCCTAAGTATTTCCTACCACATTACATATTAGATACGGGAAACCGAAACCATACCTTAGCCGATTTCCCAAGCTCAACCGGAGCACTTCCAAATCACTTATCCACAAGCTCTCAAGGCCTCAACACCTCCAAGAACAGATTTTTCACCACCAAATCCCTTTTTTTAAGCTTTTCAAAATCACCACTCAAGCTCCAATATTCACATATACACAACCTAAGCCACAATCATCATACCCATACACAACATCTCAATACCCAAACATCATAGAACAACAAATTACACTAGGGTTGAGAATCTTACCACACCCAAGGTCCAAGGAGACAAGATTAACCTTCTCCTTCAAGAGAGTTGGGTCCTATAATATCAAAGAGCCCAAAATCTCAACATTTTTGCTCATAAAACTCGAAAACAAGGCAGGAATTTCGAAGAGCAAAACGTAGCTTACCTCAAGATTAATTGTATGGGTTTTGTAGAGCTCTCCGCGGTGAACGCGTGGCCGCAAACGGAGCGGCAATCGGAGCTCTAGATCAAAAGTTATGGTGGTTTGAAGATCAACCAAGGGAGAGAACTTGAGAGAGTGTTCTTCCCTCCATGGCCTCTCTTTTTCAGCGTGAATTGAGTGTTGTGAGGAGAGAGAATGCTGAAAACTAGGGTTTTGGTTTAGTTATGTTGGGCGAAGGGCCCACTTTGGGTCCGGTTGGCCCGGTTTGGCCCGTTCGGTCCAATCTTGGCCCGAATTCTATGAAATTGGTACCGAAATTCTCGTCTCAATCTCCTCTAACATATTTAGCCACAAAAATTACATTTTAGGCTTTCTAGAATAAATTCTCATTTATAGGCTAATTAGCTGTTAATTAACCGGGTTTTACATTCTACCCACCTAATTGGGAATTTTGCCCACAAAATTCAAATGCAATTACCTGGGAATAGATGCGGATAATCCGTTCGCATCTCTGACTCGAGTTCCCAAGTGTGTTCCTCAACACCGCCTCGACTCCATGCCACTTTGACTAATGAAACCTCTTTTCCACGCAACCGTTTGATACTAGTATCATCAATTCTGACCGGAGCCACTAGAAGCGTCAAATCTTCCCTTAACTGAACCGACTCAGGTTCTAACACATGGCTAGCATCAGGAGTGTACTTCCGAAGCTGCGACACGTGAAACACGTCGTGCAGATTCGAAAGATGAGGTGATAGAGCCATCCGATACGCCACCGGTCCAATCCTCTCCAGGATCTGAAATGGACTAATGTATCGAGGATTCAACTTCTTTGCCTTAATCGCCCTACCTACCCCTGTAGTCGGAGTAACCTTAAGGAAAACATGATCTCCTTCCTCAAATTCTAAGGGCTTTCGCCTCTAATCGGCGTAACTCTTTTGACGACTCTGCGCCGTAAGCATCCTATCACGGATTTTCTTGACTTGTTCAGTAGTCTTAGCTATCATTTCTGGCCCTAACAAGCTTTTCTCTCCAGCTTCATACCAACATAGCGGAGATTGACATTTCTTCCCATACAAGGCCTCATACGGAGCCATTCCGATGCTCGCATGATAACTATTATTGTATGCAAACTCCACTAATGGCATATACCAATCCCAACTCGCCGGTTGGTCCAAAACACAAGCTCTCAACATATCCTCTAGTGTTTGGATCGTCCTCTCGGATTGACCATCTGTTTGAGGATGGTAAGCCGTGCTCAAGCCTAATCGGGTTCCAAAAGCTTTTTGAAATGCACCCCAAAACCTTGAAGTGAAACGAGGATCTCTATCAGAGATTATAGTAGCAGGTACACCATGAAGTCTCACAATCTCCTTTATGTATAACCGTGCTAACTCCTCAAGGGTGTAAGCCATCGAATGGGTAAAAAGTGAGCTGACTTCGTCAGTCGGTCCACAATCACCCAAATAGCATCAAAACCAGCCCTAGTCCTTGGCAATCCCGACACAAAGTCTATTGAAATACTTTCCCACTTCCATTGTGGAATCTCTAAAGGTTGCAACATTCCGGAAGGTCTTTGATGTTCAATCTTTACCTTTTGACAAGTTAAGCACTTTGAAACATATTCCGCCACATCATTCTTCATACCCGGCCACCAAAACATCGCCTTTAAATCATGGTACATCTTAGTACTTCCCGGGTGAATGGAGAATCCGCTTTTGTGTGCCTCCTTTAAAATATCTTGTCTCAAAGTGCCAACATCCGGCACAATGATCCTACCCTTGAATCTCCATAACCCATCTTTTTCTTCCGACACTCTTCATTGTTTTCCTTGCCCAATAGCCGGTAACACCTTCCATAATGCTTCATCATTTTGATGAGCCTTTAGGAGTTCGGACTTAAAGTCACTTGAGATTTCTAATCGGCTCAAACACAAAGTTCCGGATACTTCTCGAGCACCAATTTTCAGACTCTCAAATCCCTTGAGCAACTTCTCCTCTTGAAGCATCATCCAAGCCGCATATAATGACTTCCGACTTAACGCATCCGCCACTACGTTCGCCTTTCCCAGATGATAATGCAACTCAAAGTCGTAGTCCTTCAACAATTCCATCCACCTTCTCTGCCTCATATTAAGCTCTTTCTGATCAAAGAGGTACTTCAAGCTCTTATGATCAAAGAAAACTTGGAACTTAACCCCATAGAGGTAATGCCTCCACACCTTCAAGGCAAAAACAACCGCAGCGAGTTCCAAATCGTGCGTAGGGTAACTAACTTCATGAGGTCTTAACTGTCGTGAGGCATACGCCACCACATTATGATGCTGCATCAGCACGCACCCTAGACCTTTCAACGAGGCATCACAATACACCTCAAATGGCTCGTTCGGCTCGGGTAACACTAACACAGGTGCAGTGGTCAACTATTTCTACAATGTCTGAAAGTTCTCCTCGCACTCAGAAGTCCAAACAAACGGAGTGTCTTTGCGGGTTAACTTTGTCATTGGCAAAGCCATCTGTGAAAAGCCCTTGATAAACCTTCGGTAATAGCCAGCTAAACCCAGAAAACTCCTTATCTCCGTCACGGTGGTTGGTTGCTTCCAATCCATCACAGCCTCCACCTTAGTTGGATCTACGGCTATTCCCTTCTTACTCACCACGTGACCCAAAAACTTCACCTCACTCTTCCAAAACTCACACTTAGATAGTTTTGCATAGAGTTTCTTCTCCTTTAGAATCTGCAACACGGTCCTCAAGTGTTTCGCATGCTCTTCTTCAGTCTTGGAGTAAATCAGTATGTCATCAATGAAGACAACAACGAATTTATCCAGAAACGGACGGAAAACTTTATTCATGTAATCCATGAATACCGCAGGAGCGTTCGTCAACCCAAAGGACATTACAGTGTACTCATAATGACCATAACGAGTCCTAAAAGCGGTCTTAGGGATATCCTCACCCCTCACCCTTATCTGGTGATAACTGGATCGCAAATCGATCTTGGAGAAAACTCCAGCTCCTTGTAACTGATCCATGAGATCATCAATTCTTGGCAATGGGTACTTATTCTTTATTGTAACCTTGATTAGCTGCCTGTAATCCACATAGAGCCGCATACTCCCATCCTTCTTCTTTACCAGTAATACTGGAGCACCCCACGGAGAGACACTTGGTCGTATAAAATTTTTTCCCAATAAATCCTCTAACTGAGACTTTAGCTCGTTCATCTCTAACGGTGACATCCTATAAGGAGCACTTGAGATTGGTCCTGCCCCGGGCACCAATTCAATAGCAAACTCAACCTCTCGGTTAGGTGGAAACTCATCAATATCATCGGGAAACACTTCCGGAAACTCACACACAACCGGAATCTGTTCCAACCTTTGATCATCACCCGAAACACCCGCGGTTAACAACAGGATACCCTGACATTCGATTCCAGAATAGTTCACCATCATCGAATTCAAGTAATAATTATTTACCACGATCGGCCCTTCTGTATCTTCCGGCATAAAGTACACCGACTTTATAGAACAATCAAGCAGAACATGATTCTTAGATAACCAGTCTAATCCCAAGATAAGATCAAGACCGATCATCAGCAAGCAGATTAAATTATGAATAAAATCACGCTGCTTGAACCTAAAGGAAACTTCCGGGCATCCCAGCCTAGTTACCATGGCTTCATGGGTAGCATTATACACTCTTAGATCATAATCTAAAGTTACAATCTTCAATCCTAACTCATGGGCTTTCTCAAATGCAATGAATGAATGTGATGCTCCCGAATCAAATAAAGCATTTAAAGTTTGACCCGCCATTTCACAGTTACCTCGAATAAGTGTCTCGGATCCCTCGGCACCTACGAGAGAACCTGAACAGCTCCTCAAACTTGTCAGTATACTCTGATATGGACATAGTACCCTGCTTCAGCTGTAACAATTCAAGTTCCTTGGCCGTCCTAGCAGAAGTCGGAAAGTACTTCTTATAAAACTCCTCTTGGAAAACATTCCAAGTGATATAGTCATCACCCTGCTGCAGAAGACGTCGGATGCCTTGCCACCAATGCGACGCTTCACCTGTGAGCATATAGGTAGCAAACTCGACACGCTGCCCTTCAGGTACCACTTGTGCTTGCAGTGCTCGCTCTATAGCCTGAAACCATGTATCAGCCTCAGTCGGACTAGCAGTTCCCTTGAACTTAGGCAGATTAACCTTCAAAAAGTTTGCTAGTGTCATCGGGCCCTGAACTCCACCTCCATCAATACCATGGTTGTTCATCTGTTGACCAAGAGCCTCAGCAGTGGCTTGCATAGCAGTAGCCATGTGCTCCAACGCAGTCATAAAGTTCACCGGGTCATTAGGGTTATTCTCCGGTGCACGAGCATTCGTACGACCTCTCGCACTACCTCTACCGCATCCACGAGGAGCCATCGGGTCCCTATACATACCAAACAATCGATATTAAGTTGATCAGTCTCAATATCGGAAGTCTAGTACTTCAAAGTCCCAAATGCATGCTCATGAACGTTTATGTCAATTATATCAAGCAGATATACTAATAGCACATAACACACATACTGAGAATACACAGAAGCATAGTCAGTCCATCCCTCAGGCTCTACAGGAACGAACTGCTCTGATACCATAATCTAACACCCTAACATACAGAGTCTTATGCTTAAGTCATAATTCAGAGATGGCAAGGTATTACGACCTCTAAAATAAAAATTTAGTACGTATAATAGTATGAATGATTAATTATAACTAGGAGCCTTTGTAGAAAAAGGGGAAAACAAAAAATCGCAACTCGAAAGCGCAACACTCCGATCGATAACGTAACGAACAAGGATAACCAACGCGTGATTATATATATACAAAGGAGTGTCAAAAACAGGAATATCAAGACTCAAGATCCGGCTGCGAAGATGACCGGTCCGAGCATAGCAATATATACATATAATAAAAATAAGGAAAACCCCAAAGGAAACCCAAAGGGACACAAATACATAAAACCTATTCTCCAAAATCTCCCACAAGAGGAGTCATCATAGTTTGTATTATTTAATGGAGATAGAAGTATCTAAGCAAAACATATAAACCAAAACATAGCCCCGAGAACAAAGGATCTTCGCAAATCTAGAAGTCTCCAGCATGCCTCAGCGGGAAACCTCACGTCCTGCATCTGAAAACCACAAAATCCGCATGGGTGAGAACCAGAGGTCCCCAGCATGGTAACAGCTTCCACATATATAATACATAATAATAGAGGAAAGCCGAAGGCAATCCTAGAACTTCCTCCAGATAATTCAAAGCTTATAAACAAACTAAACCATATAAGGGTATATGACTAAAGATTCTTCAGTCTAACTAATACGTCCCTTTCCAATTTCTTCAGACCTCCCAACCACCAGCAGGAGTATAATGTAGCAAACACAGTTATATCAAGCAAGAAATATACAATTAGGAACAAGTAAGGCATTTAGACAATTAGCAAGTAATATGCAGTCAAATAGGCAATCTCAAACAATTCATATAGTATGCATATGATGAATGCCTGTCCCTAGTGGCTGATGATATCATCTTGTCGATTATAGAGCCAACCCGACAAGTCCTGGTCGCTAACCATTGGACTGTCCCTCTGTCACGCATCCCCAACTCGAGTTATACTCGTTATAAACTTGATCATAATCATGATCTATATCCATCACCCTCACTGGTGAATATTTACGGGGGCGAGCTCATCCGGGTCTTTCACAGTGCCCGGCCACACTTACGACATAGGGTCAACAAAGTATCAAGTCTCATCCTGGAGCACGTGGTGGCTAGCCACTGCTACTACCCAGGGAAACTCGTATCTCAGATAGTGGAAGTGCAAATCACAATTATCAATAATTCAGCATATACATGCATGAATTCTCATCCATGGATCAACATCCATATCAGCCATCCGGCTCACGGTTCAGTCCAGAACCAACCAACATTCATATCATACACAGCCATTTCGGCTCACCGTTAAATCCATAACCAGCCGCTTCATTAACAATTACAGCCTTTCGGCCCATGGCATAACAAGCACTTCCACCACCATCCTCCGCATCTCACATAATCATCTTTGATCCTCATGATCATTCATTTTTCCCTTGCTTCACTCGCAAGTTACCTCATTCACTAGCCCCTTTTTAAAAGCTAGGCATGTCATAATGATTTAAGACATAAATGGTGAGATCGGAGGCTTAGAAGTATGAAATTTGGCTTTTAAAACTCAAAAATCAACTTTGGGATGAAAACAGGTCCACGCGTACGCGCACTCCACGCGCACGCGTGGATGGCCTCGAAAACTCATCGACGCGTAAGCGTCATGCACGCTAACGCGTGGATTGAAAACTAGCCAAACGACGCGCACGCGTCCACCACGCGTACGCGTGGGTACCCTCGTGCCCCAGGCACAAAGCTGGCACAGTTCTGGCACAACTCTCTGGATAATGGTTGGGCATTGGGTGCAGCACCATCGGCACGCCCGCGCACATCACACGTACGCGTGGATGGCATTTTCTGGAAGATCGGCATGTACGCGCCCAGTGCGCCTACGTGCGAGGGGTATTTCTGCTAAAAATTTTCTAAGTTAAAAGCTGCAGAATTCACAAATTCAAACCCCTATCTTCTAATGGACATAACTTCCTCATTTTAAATCATTTTTCACCCGTTCTTCGAACGGCATGGACATCCCGGATCCAATTTCATTTCTAAAGAGATTTGGCACAAAATAGAGATCTATAGTCCAAGTTATGTCCCGTCAAAGTATGCCCAAAAACCATATTTTTCATAAAAACCACAAAGTGCCATTTTCAAACAGGCCATTTTCAACTCTTTTCAAAACCAATCAAAACATGCCAATTTCATCCCTTTTCTTTGAAATCAATCAAAATATATCAATTTCAACATCAAGCCTCCTCAACTCACACATTGAGACTTTACCACAATATACAAAATCACTATCCCATCATTTTAACCCACTTCACCCAAGTGGCTCAAACTCAAACATATTGACATATCATATACTCTTCCTCATGCCAATTCTCAACAACATCAATTCCACTAAATCATCATTGTACACAATCAAAATCATACTCACCATCAACATGGTTCAACCCACAATTCAACTATAACCAATCATCAAGCATATATCACAACATGCATATTTCTCATACATCATACCATCAAGGCATCATTAATCATCATCACATATATGACCACATCATATATATCAACAATTCAACAACATCAACAATTCAATGCCTATCTTAGGGCCTCTAGCCTAAGTATTTCCTACCACATTACATATTAGATACGGGAAACCGAAACCATACCTTAGCCGATTTCCCAAGCTCAACCGGAGCACTTCCAAATCACTTATCCACAAGCTCTCAAGGCCTCAACACCTCTAAGAACAGATTTTTCACCACCAAATCCCTTTTTCAAGCTTTTCAAAATCACCACTCAAGCTCTAATATTCACATATACACAACCTAAGCCACAATCATCATACCCATACACAACATCTCAATACCCAAACATCATAGAACAACAAATTACACTAGGGTTGAGAATCTTACCACACCCAAGGTCCAAGGAGACAAGATTAACCTTCTCCTTCAAGAGAGTTGGGTCCTATAACATCAAAGAGCCCAAAATCTCAACATTTTTGCTCATAAAACTCGAAAACAAGGCTGGAATTTCGAAGAGCATGACTTGGCTTACCTTAAGATTAATTGTATGGGTTTTGTAGAGCTCTCCGCGGTGAACGCGTGGCCGCAAACGGAGCGACAATCAGAGCTCTAGATCAAAAGTTATGGTGGTTTGAAGATCAACAAAGGGAGAGAACTTGAGAGAGTGTTCTTCCCTCCATGGCCTCTCTTTTTCAGCGTGAATTGAGTGTTGTGAGGAGAGAGAATGCTGAAAACTAGGGTTTTGGTTTAGTTATGTT
Source organism: Arachis hypogaea (assembly GCF_003086295.3). Lineage (NCBI taxonomy): Eukaryota > Viridiplantae > Streptophyta > Magnoliopsida > Fabales > Fabaceae > Arachis > Arachis hypogaea. The sequence continues at coordinate 71,183,693 of NC_092042.1, forward strand.
GGGCGAAGGGCCCACTTTGGGTCCGGTTGGCCCGGTTTGGCCCGTTCGGTCCAATCTTGGCCCAAATTCTATGAAATTGGTACCGAAATTCTCGTCTCAATCTCCTCTATCATATTTAGCCACAAAAATTACATTTTAGGCTTTCTAGAATAAATTCTCATTTATAGGCTAATTAGCCGTTAATTAACCGGGTTTTACAATTCTACCTACTTGGTTAAAAATAAATAAGTTCTCTAAGACAAATAGAAACCAAATTCCACTAATTCAAATCATACAATAAAAAGCAAGTAAACTTGTAAGAAGATAGCTCATGAAAGCAGGGAACATAGAATCAAGCAATGAACCCTCACTGGTAGTGTATATCACTCTAATCTCTCAAGTGTCTAGGGTCAATCACTCTATTCTTCCCTAATCATGCTTTCTAAAACTTTGTTCTTCATCTAACCAATCAAAAAATATTTAATGTACCAATGCAAACATCATGAGGTCTTTTCAAGGTTGTAATGGGGCTAAGGCAAGGGTGAGGTTATATGTATGGCTAAGTGAGCTATAAATTGAATCTTTGAGTAACCTGGGCTATCACCTAACTTACATACATTCTATATAACTTCTAAAATCATGCTTAGCTACCCATAATTCCCACTTTTGTATCACATACACATGTATCAACTTTTCTTTTAATTTGTGTCACATATGCATTGATCTTTTATTAACTTAACATTGGGGGTAATTTTGTCCCCTTATTTATTTATTTATATTATATTATATTATAATATATATATATATTCTCTTTTTTTTCTCTTTTTTTATATAGAGACACAAAAACTAAAATAACATATCAATGCATATGGAATTTTTAATTTTCTGTTTTACATGAGTAGATACCCAAATTTCCCAATATTCAGAATTAGAAACATGATACATTCCCTTATTAACCTATGTTCCCACAGTTTCCCCACACTTAGTTGATGCACAACCTCTATCTTAATCTAACCAAAGATTCAATTGGGATATTTAATTTGTTTTTCTACTTAAGGCTAGTGATGTGGTTATAGAACAGAAGGGGGTTAAAAAGCTCAAAGTGGCTAACAAGGGTGACATAAAAGGGTAGGCTTATTTGGGTTAAGTGAGCAAAAACAAGTAATGACATCAATCATATGCAAGCATATAAATACACTAAATAATGGACATATAGACTGAAACAAAGTAAATATTGTAATTATAGAGAAGAAAACACAAAAAAATAAAAATTTATGGTTAAATAATGTAACCATGTAAATAAGCTCAAAATCTCACAGGTTGTGTGTTCTTTGGCTCAAAAACCATGTTCCAAACACAACTTTAAACAAATTTAACATACAAATATTTGATTTAAATTAGTGAAATTTTTCAAAAATAGGGTCTTAAAAGAAACTTATTATTTTTCAACCAAGTAGTATCTAAATGCAAACAATTAACTACATGTGCAATCTATTATGCAATGCAACAATGAACAAACAAAGAAAATAGAATATTGGTGTTAAGAAGAGAATAACTAACCCATGCAGAGTGACTTGCCTGTCTCCCCATATAGAAGTTCTTCCTTTTCCCTTCCTTTCAGTGGCCATCCTGAAAGAAGAGAAAAAGGAGGAAAAGTAACCCAGAAATAAAGATAAGAAAATAAATAAAATATGGGTTGGTTAATGCCAAATAATAAAGGTCTCAATTACATGGTAGCTACAACATGCAAGTGAGAAAATAGTGGAAGCAAATGGCATATCAATAGTGCAAAAGTTGCAACAATGGGGAAGAGAGTGTGGGTAATGCAAGAAAGTGTAAGTGCATATCAATGCAAAAGGAATATCAGTATTATAAAAATTAGCATTGGCTTAAGAATAATACCCAATCAGAATAAAACAAGTCATGAAGTACCAGAGTAATTCAAGAAAAGATGCAATAGTTGAAGAAGAGAATGTTAACACTAATGAAAAAAAAAGAAAAAGAAAGTAAGAAAGGAGGAAGAAAGAAATAAGAGGGAAAGAAAAGATTTAGATATGGGAAGAAAATATAAGATATCTTGGTTGATCTGGTTGAGCAGTGCGGCGCAGGCGACGCGGATGCGTGGATTACGCGATCGCGTGGTGTGTGATAATTATCAGGTGACGCAGACGTGTGGATCACGCGATTGCGTGACCTGATTTGTGCTATTGGCGCGAGTGCAGCCTCGCGCACGCTGATGAGAGAACTTTTGCGTGGTCTAGAAATTTGCGGATAAATCCTCGTTGCAAGTATAGTTTCTAAACCTTCAAAAGTCCTTTCATACAAACGTTTTGGGTGTCACAAGTAACAAACCCCTTTAGAAATTGTTAACCGAGTATTTAAACCTCGGGTCGTCTTCTCAAGGAACTGCAAGGGAGTATGTTCTTATTATTGGCTATAAGGGTTGTAATCGGGGTTTGGAAGATGAGGAATAAGTAATATAAATAGCAAGTGAAGTGAATGGCAATTAAAATAAATAAATACTGTAAAGCAAACTTTTGGCAAGGTAAGAGAAATTAGAGATCCAACTTAGTTATCTCTCTCAACAACAATGAAGGTTAAATCTATATTCCACTTGGTCAACCTTTACCAGGGCAAAGGAAAGTCAAGGGACTAATTAAATTGACCTTCAAATCCTAATTATTTCCTAAGAAAAGGTTGGGATTACTTAAGTTCAACTCAATTAGCAAGATAACGATTATCAATTATGTTGAGTTTAATAACTGTTGAGTTATTGAATTCTTAACCAGGACCAAAAGGGAAAAAAAGTAAATTTGCTAAAATAATAAAAATATCTTCAAATCAGAAACAACGATAATTAAAAGGGACAATCATAAACTGAAATACTTCAAATGTCATTAATAATAATATGTAACATGGAATAATTCATAACTTGAATCATAAAAGTAAATAATCAATTCAAAGCTGGAATAAATAAATAAAGTGAAAGGAAAGCTTTAAAAACAAGGAAATATAAAACCTGGATCGAGAGTCACTCTTACAAGCTAAGAGAAGTCCTAAATCCTAATTTCTAAAAACCCTACCTAAATCCTAAGAGAGAGGAGAGAACCTCTCTCTCTAAAACCTATATTTAAAACATGAAAAGTAAATTATGCAAGCCTGCTTATGAATGGATGCATTCCCCCACTTTATAGCCTCTAATCTGTGTTCTCTGGGCCAAAAACTGGGTCAGAAACAACCCAGAAATCACTTCCAGCACTTTCTGGTCCGTACAGGTCGCGGAAAAGTGACGCAGCCGCGTCGTCCATGCGACCGCGCGGATTGGGTGTTGGCCAGGTCACGCGTCCGCGTGACTCACGCGTTCGCGTCGTCTGGCATCGAGGCAACCATGGCAAATTATATATCAAATCGAAGCCCTGGACGTTAGCTTTCCAACGCAACTAGAGCCGGGTCGTTTGGACCTCTGTAGCTAAAGTTATAGCCGTTTGAGTGCGAAGTGGTCAGGCTAGACAGCTTAGCAGTTTCTCCAACTTCTTGCATTCCTTTCACTTTTGCATGCTTCCTTTCCATCCTCTGAGCCATTCCTATCTTATAATATCTGAAAACACTTAACACACATATCAAGGCATCTAATGGTGATAAGAGAGGATTAATAATAAGCAAATATAAGTCCAAAGAAGCATGTTTTCAATCAAAGCACATAATCAGGAAGGAAGTATAAAACCATGCAAATAGTATGAATAAGTGGGTAAAGAGTAGATAAAAACCACTCAATTGAGTACAAGATAAACCATAAAATAGTGATTTATCAACCTCCCCACACTTAAACATTAGCATGTCCTCATGCTAAGCTCAAAAGAAGCTATAAAGATGAAGAGGAAAGGTGAAATGTTATGAAATGCAACCTATGTATATGAATGCAACTACATGCAAAATGTTTCTACCTACTTGGTTTAAAAGTAAATAAATTCTCCAAGAATAAATATAAACCAAATTCCACTAATTCAAATTACACAATAAAAGATAAGTAAACTTGTAAGAAGATAGCTCATGAAAGCAGGGAACATAGAATCAAGCATTGAACCCTCACAGGAAATGTATATGCACTTCTAATCTCTCAAGTGTCTAGGGTCAATCACTCTACTTTTCCCTAGTCATGCTTTCTAACACTTTGTTCTTCATCTAACCAATCAACAATATTTAATGCATCAATGCAAACATCATGAGGTCTTTTCAAGGTTGTAATGGGGCTAAGGTAAGGGTAAGGGTATATATATGGCTAAGTGAGCTTTATAAAGTGAATCCTTGATTAGTCTAAGATCTCACCTAGCATACATACACTCTATATAACTTTAAAATCATACCTAGCTACCCATAATTTTTCCCACTTTTGTATTACATGCTCATGTTTCACTTTTTATGTTTATCCCATGTGCATTGTTTTCATTGGGGAATTTCTTTTTGTATCCCCTTTTATTCAGATGCTGAATTTTTTTTTTTTTATGCACATGGTAATTGAATCACTTTGATTTTCTTATGAGCATGCTTTCTAAATTTATTTTTATTTCTTTTTTAATCTTCATAACCCTTTGTTTCTATCACTCATGTTCCCACAAGGTTTCCCACATTTAACTCTATTCATGATTTTCTATCTTAAGCTAACCAAGGATTCAACTTGGGATTTTTATTTTGTTTTTCTGCTTAAGGCTAGTATTGTGGTTTATAGAACAAGAGGGGATTAAAAGCTCAAGGGGGCTAACAAGGGTGATGTAAAAGGTAGGCTAATTTTGGGATAAGTGAGCTAGAATTAACAATGGCCTCAATCATATGCAAGCATTTAAATATACTAAATATTGGATATATAGAATGAAACAAAGCTAAGATTGCAATCATAGAGAAGTAAACACACAAGAATAAAATGTTTATGGTTAAATAATGTAACCATGTAAATAAGCTCAAATCTCACAGGTTGTGTGTTCTTTGGCTCAAAAACTATGTTCCAATTACAACTTCAAACAAATTTTTAACATAAAAATTTTCAATTTAAATTAGTGAATTTTTCAAAAATAGGATTTTAAAAGAAATTTATTATTTTAACCAAGTAGTAACTAAATGCACAAAATCAAACAAATATGTAATTAAACATGCAAATGCAATAATGAACAAACAAATAAAATAAAATATTGGTGTTGAGTCAAGAAGTAACTAACCCATGGAGATCGGTCGATGTAAAAGGGTGCACAATGCCATATTGTGCGGACGCAAGTTCATCACTGAGAGAACAGGACTCGTGATCATCATCATCAAGAAAAATTGCTTCTTGGATTACTCCGTCTGATTCTTCGTAAACGACTTGCCTTGGAGATTGTATGGTATTCTCCTTAGCATCAACTGTGGCATTTTGGACAGAGTTTTCCTCAATTCTGGATTCCCAAGGAAGTTCAGCATCGCCTAGATCTTCAACCAACTCTTCTTCTTGAACAATGACAGCTTCTTCCACTTGTTCTAGTACGAATTCATTTTCTGCCTTGTCCACTGGAGTCTCTAGTATTTCTTTCATGCTACGCTCTTCATCGGGTTGTCCACATGGAGCTGTGGTTGATCCTTGTATATTTGAGCATTTAGTGGCCCATTGGATTAGTGCGTGCTCCAGTTGTTGAATGGTTGTTTGAAATTTAGTTATTATTTCTTTTAGGCGATCCTCTCCTTCGTGGTTTGCTGGACTTAGACACGATACATAGGGAAGTAGTGATGACTGGGAATGATTGGATTGGTATTGGGGTAAGGAAGGATCATATGATGGCGAATGGTGAAGAGAAGCTTGTGAGTGTGGTGGTTCGAAGTTATGTTGAAAGGACGGTTCGTATGCACGGGGTGGGGCTTGTTGGTAGTTACAAGGTTATCCACCATGTCTTTCAGCTGGGTATGTGCGGTAGAATGGTCTTTGTCCAGGATATCTTGGAGGGTGTTGCTGCCAAAAGGGTTGATTAGATCCTCTTGGTTCCATCCATCCTTGATTGGTCTGACCTTGATGCACATTCCTGCTATAACTTCTATTTCCTTTAACAATATCAGAACCAAACTCAAAGCGAGAGGGGTGAGAGTTCATAGTAGCAAATAAAGATAAAAAGAAAAAAACGAAAATAAATAAACAAGCAAAAGAAAAATATTTACAATAACCAATAATAAGGCACACGTTAGCAGTTCCCCGGCAACGGCGCCATTTTGATGAGGGAACTTTTGCGTGGTCTAGAAATTTGCAGATAAATCCTCGTTGCAAGTATAGTTTCTAAACCTTCAAAAGTCCTTTCATACAAACGTTTTGGGTGTCACAAGTAACAAACCCCTTTAGAAATTGTTAACCGAGTATTTAAACCTCGGGTCGTCTTCTCAAGGAACTGCAAGGGAGTATGTTCTTATTATTGGCTATAAGGGTTGTAATCGGGGTTTGGAAGATGAGGAATAAGTAATATAAATGGCAAGTGAAGTGAATGGAAATTAAAATAAATAAATACTGTAAAGCAGACTTTTGGCAAGGTAAGAGAAATTAGAGATCCAACTTAGTTATCTCTCTCAACAACAATGAAGGTTAAATCTATATTCCACTTGGTCAACCTTTACCAGGGCAAAGGAAAGTCAAGGGACTAATTAAATTGACCTTCAAATCCTAATTATTTCCTAAGAAAAGGTTGGGATTACTTAAGTTCAACTCAATTAGCAAGATAACGATTATCAATTATGTTGAGTTTAATAACTGTTGAGTTATTGAATTCTTAACCAGGACCAAAAGGGAAAAAAAGTAAATTTGCTGAAATAATAAAAATATCTTCAAATCGGAAACAACGATAATTAAAAGGGACAATCATAAACTGAAATACTTCAAATGTCATTAATAATAATATGTAACATGGAATAATTCATAACTTGAATCATAAAAGTAAATAATCAATTCAAAGCTGGAATAAATAAATAAAGTGAAAGGAAAGCTTTAAAAACAAGGAAATATAAAACTTGGATCGAGAGTCACTCTTACAAGCTAAGAGAAGTCCTAAATCCTAATTTCTAAAAACCCTACCTAAATCCTAAGAGAGAGGAGAGAACCTCTCTCTCTAAAACCTATATTTAAAACATGAAAAGTAAATTATGCAAGCCTGCTTATGAATGGATGCATTCCCCCACTTTATAGCCTCTAATTTGTGTTCTCTGGGCCGAAAACTGGGTCAGAAACAACTCAGAAATCACTTCCAGCGCTTTCTGGTCCATACAGGTCACGGAAAAGTGACGCGGCCGCGTCGTCCACGCGACTGCGCGGATTGGGTGTTGGCCAGGTCACACGTCCGCGTGACCCACGTGTTCGCATTGCCTGGCGTCAGGGCAACTATGGCAAATTATATATCAAATCGAAGCCCCGAACGTTAGCTTTCCAACACAACTGAAGCCGCATCGTTTGGACCTCTGTAGCTAAAGTTATAGCCGTTTGAGTGCGAAGAGGTCAGGCTGGACAGCTTAGCAGTTTCTCCAACTTCTTGCATTCCTTTCACTTTTGCATGCTTCCTTTCCATCCTCTGAGCCATTCCTACCTTATAATATCTGAAATCATTTAACACACATATCAAGGCATCTAATGGTGATAAGAGAGGATTAATAATAAGCAAATATAAGTCCAAAGAAGCATGTTTTCAATCAAAGCACATAATCAGGAAGGAAGTATAAAACCATGCAAATAGTATGAATAAGTGGGTAAAGAGTAGATAAAAACCACTCAATTGAGCACAAGATAAACCATAAAATAGTGGTTTATCACACGCACAGCTCTCTGTTTCATATGCATATTGCCAAAATTTAGGATGACGCGGTCGCGTGGGTGACGCGATCACGTGAATGGCCTATTTTGAAAAACGACGCGGACGCGTCGGGCACGCGTATGCGTGGCAGGGCTTCTGCTAGCTTCTAGCACAAGTCCAGCCCAATTCTAGCTCAACTTTCGGCCATACACCCTTTTTACGTCAATTTTGAGGCACGCGTTCGCGTGGGTGACGCGGATGCGTGGGAGGCATTTTGCCCACATGACGCGGACGCATCAGCGACGTAGTCACGTGGACCAATTTGTGCCAAAGGCACGCCTCCAGCCACGCTTTTGCGTGACTCTCTGTTCAATTTATTTTCTTCCCAATGCACCTATGACGCGAACGCGTCGGCGACGCTGTCGCGTCACGTGCGTGATTTTTTTATGCAGTATGCAGAATGCAATGCTTAATATGAATGCTATGCATGATTCCAGGTTCAATCAGAACTCAAAAACAGACAAAACAGACTAAAATTGAAACTGAAAAAAGGAACGATCCTACCATGGTGGGTTGTCTCCCACCTAGCACTTTTTGTTAAAGTCCTTATGTTGGACATTCTGGTGAGCTTCTTATTATGGCGGCTTGTGCTTGTATTCATCCAAGAATCTCCACCAGTGTTTGGAATTCTCACAGCCTCCGGGATCCCAAACTAGGCGCAGAAAGCCTTCAAGCAAGCTAAAGCAAGTGACAAGGCCCCAATAGTATTGATTTCTAGATTGAATTCTGGGGTCCCAAACCTTGCTTTTGCACCCGTCTTTTTGTTGATCATTAGTGTTCCAACCGGGTGGCAGGCAATCTGAATTCTCACTAAAGCGGCCAAACAACTTCTTAGACCCATTCAGTTGAGCTCTACACCAACCTTTGTGTTTAAACTAAAAGCTTCCAACCATAATAAACCTTGTAAGACAATCTTTACCACTGACTACCTTCCTCTTACTCTTAATGCCACAAAGAGCTTTAAGTTGACCATCCGTCTCCAATAGCCCATATTCAAGTGGAATTAGAAAGCTAAGGGATATCAATTTTACCCACTTGAATGTTGTGAAGGATGATGGCAACTTAGAGGGAGGTGTTTCTAATGAACGTGCAAGCTCCACTCCCTTGTGCTCTTCTTTGACATCTTTCACCTCTATGCAAGCTTCTTCAATTTCAACCTCTTCCTCTTGGTAGCTTTCTTCTGATTCAATTTCTTCTTCATTGTTCACCAAGGGCATGGGAGGTTGTGCTTCTTCTTCTTTAATCTCCATGTCAAGTCTAATGGGAGAGGGTTCAAATATAGATAAGAATTCATTAATGATTGAATCCATCTCTTGATCGTCCCCTTCAAAGTTTTCAACCATGATATGCCTTGGAGGTTGTACACCCTCCTTAACATCAACATCAAACACCTTGGAAGGAGGCTCTATGAATGGACTTTCCAATGGAGGCTCAGCATCTCCTAAGTCTTCGACCACTTCTTCTTCTTCAATAATTCCGGCTTCCTCCACTTGTTCCAGTCCACTGGATTCTTTAACTTCTCCATCATGCCACGTTCTTCAGTAGATTCTCCACATGAAGCCGTGGGGGTTCCTTGAATGTCCGAACGTCAGAAAGGTAATCGATTTATCGCTTGATCCAAGTGTTTAAGTATAAAATCGTACTCCTTCTTGATGGTTTTTTCCTATGAAAACTCCCTTCAACTACTCCTTTATCTGCAAAGGTCTCTTCTACCTTCACCTTTAGTGCCTCCTCTAGCTCCTTATGAAGTATGGATTTGCGAGGATGATCCCTTCTCTCTTGTTCTATGTCAATAGCATCATTGAGATTATGTTGCTCTTGGATTGATGGATGTGGAGGCTCTTCCATGGATGGTGATGATGGGATGGAGAGATCATGCTGTGGTTGAGATGGAAGTGCACTAGAGCTTGAGGGTTGAGAATTTGTGGTAGAAGATTGGTCTATGCAGGATATAAGATTTTGGAGTTCAGAGGTGAGACCCCTGAGAGAGGTAAGTGTGTTCTCCATGGAGGTTTGGGGTGGATAGGAGGGTTTATCTTGATAATGATAAGGAGATGGTGTATATATTGAGGTGGTGGTTCCTGGGAGTAATTGGGTTGAAAATGGGGTAGTTCTTCTATGGTGGTTGGTATGGTGGTTGAGGGTTAGGATCATATGGAGGTGAATGGCGGAAACGGGCTTGTGAGTATGGTGGTCCAAAGTCATGTTGAGGAGGGGGTTCATAGGCATATGGTGGTGGTTGTTGATAATAAAATGAGTGCTCACTATAGCCATTGCCTTGATATGCATCACAGAATGGTTGTTGATAGTTCATTGGAGGTGGTTATTGCCATGAGGGTTGATCAGATCCTTGTGGCTCCTCCTATCTTTGATTGTTCCCACCTTGATGCATGTTCTCATTGTAATCTCCTCTTCTTGCAACATAATTGTAACCAGACTCATAGCCAAAGGGGTGAGAGTTCATGGTAGTAGAAGAAAATAGAAACAAAAACTAACAAAAAGAAAATATTTTGAAAAAGATATGATTTTTGAAAAAAATAAGATAAGATTTTGAAAAAGATATGATTTTTGAAAAAAAGATTTGAATTTTGAAAAATAAGATAAAATAAGATAAAAATTTTAAAATCAAAATCTGATTTTTTTTTTGAAAAATATTTACAATAACCAATAATAAGGCACATGTTTGCAATTCCCCGGCAACGGCGCCATTTTGAAGAACTGAAGATTGTTGGTTTAGAAGTTATAATAAATTCTCGTTGCAAGTATAGTTTCTAAGCCAAGCAATCAACCTTTCTTACAAACGTTTTGGTTGTCACAAGTAACAAACCCCTTTGGAATTGATAACCGAAGTATTTAAACCTCGGGTCGTCTTCTCAAGGAATTGTAGGGAAGTGTGTTTTATTATTGGTTATGCCAAATAGTAGTTTTTGGGTTTTGAAAAGGTTTTGAACAAGAGAAATAAATTGCAGGAATTAATAAATTAATAACTAATAAAACTCTTGGCAAGGTATGAAAACTGGAAATCCTATCCTAGTTATCCTTATCAATGGTGATGAGAATTATATTGTTGCTCCCACTAAGTCAACCTCTAACTACGAAGGTCAGTTAAGTGGACAAATTAATTTAATATCTAAAATCCTAGTCAACTCCTTAGGGAAAGACTAGAGTTATAGGAATCTAAATTAATCAGCAAGAATAATAATTATCAATCACGATGAGTTTGATAACTCAAGAGTTACCAATTAATCAACCAAGACCAATAGTAAATAATCTAAATTAAAAATAAGGAAAAGCAATCATAAGTCTGAAATACCTCAATGTGTATTAATTAAGAAAATCATACCATGAATAGTTCATAAACAAATAAAAGAGAAAATAAATAAAAGGAACATTGAACTTGTGATGAAGAAGATAAAAATATTCCTAAGTCCTTTAAGAGGAATCCTAATCCTAATCCTAAGAGAGAGGAGAGAACCTCTCTCTCTAAAAACTACATCTAAAATTATGAAAATTGAATTCTGATCTGAAGTGATGTCTTGAGTCTCTGCATGTTTCCTGACTTTAATCTGTGTTTCTGGGTCGAAAACTTGGTTGAAATGCGGCCCAGAATCTCTGCCAGCGACTTTTGTAATTCTGCAGATCGCGCACGTCACGCAGCCGCTCGTCCACGCGATCGCGTCACTTAGCGTTTTTCGTACCACGCGTGCGCGTCGTCACGCATTCGCGTCGTTCGTGCAGCTTCCAATCCGCGCGGTCGCGTCAGGCACGCGAACACGTCACTCTGATTTCTTCCATTTCACGCGGTCGCGTGAGCCATGCAACCGCGTGACTTCTCGCTGGTCATCTCCTCAATTCCTTGTGTTCCTTCCATTTTTGCACGCTTCCTCTTCATTCCTTACGCCATCCTTGCCCTATGAAGCCTGAAACACTTAACACACATATCACGGCATCGAATAGTATAAAGGAGAATAAAAATATACAATTAAAAGATCTTTAGGAAGCAAGTTTTCAATCATAGAACAATTTGGGAAGGAATTGTAAATACATGCTAATCATATGAATAAGTGAGTGAAAAGCTTGATAAAACCACTCAATCAAACACAATATAAACCATAAAATAATGGTTTATCAATAACTAAGTGGGATTAAGACCCAATTCTCATCACATCTGATAAGGATAACCAGGATAGGAATTTCAATTTTCATACCTTGCCAAGAGATTTATAGTTATTGAATTATTAATTCCTGCAATCTATTTTTCTTGCTCAAACCTTTTCAAACCTAAAAATACTATTTTCCATAACCAATAATAAATCATACTTCCCTGCAATTCCTTGAGAAGACGACCCGAGGTTTGAATACTTCGGTTTATAAATTTTATTGGGTTTGTTACTTGTGACAACCAAAACGTTTGTAAGAAAGGAATTCTTGTCGGTCTAGAAGCTATACTTACAACGGGAATTTATCTGTGAAAATTCTAGATCGCGCGAGAGTTCCGTTCTTCATCCATTCTGAAAGCATGTCAGAAGGACACTTTTTAGTCAGTTGCTTGTATCTTTCCCAAGCTTCATAGAGAGATTCACCTTTTTTCTGCCTGAAGGTTTGAACATCCACTCTAAGCTTTCTTAACTTTTGAGGAGGAAAGAATTTGGCTAAGAAAGCCGTGACCAAGTTATCCCAAGAGTTCAGGCTATCTCTAGGTTGAGAGTCCAACCATATTCTAGCTATGTCTCTTACAGCAAAAGGGAAAAGCATAAGCTTGTAAACCTCGGGATCAACTCCATTGGTCTTAACAGTATCACAGATCTGCAAGAATTCAGTTAAAAAATGAAAAGGATCTTCTGATGGAAGTCCATAGAATTTGCAATTTTGTTGTATCAGAGAAACTAATTGAGGCTTCAGCTCAAAATTATTTGCTCCAATGGCAGGTGTAATACCCGGTCTAACCGAAATTAATTAAATAATGAGTTAAGTAGGAGCGAATATGGTTGGAATATTTGGCAATTGGAATTTGATGATTTAAATATGATTTTTGGATTCAGTGAATTTTTCCAAGTCGGAAGACATAGTTTTCTGCGTAAAAGCGCGCAGTGGAATTTTGACCGGCAGTACCGGCTGAGACCTATCTGGTACTGCAGCTGAGAAAATTGATTATGAGTAAATAAGATTAAGAAATGAGGGATTATAATTAGGGGAGGTAGAAATATTTGAAGTGCGATTTAGAGCGCTAATCTTAAAGGTTTTGGTCCAAAATTGGGCCAACGGACAAAAATAAGTGAACCGGGCCTAAGTGGGCCCAAGACCCAACATATATAAACATTAGTTATGAGCATTTCAGCTCATTTTGCCCTAAAGAAGGTGTGTGGGGCGCTGAATTGAGAAGAGAGAAGAGAAGAGAGAAAACCTAACTCTCTTTGATCTTCAAATCACCATAACTTGAGCTACGGAGCTCCGATTGACGAGCCGTTTGCGGCCACGCGTCGCTCTTCTCATCCTCTACAATTCTATCTAAGTTTTGTGGTGAGTATTCCATTCATCTCTGCCCAGTTTTCGAAATTCCCCACTGTTACACGTTTTTGGGAAGTTAGTGTTGAAATCTTGTGATTTTGGGTGTTTAGGGATACTCCAACATGGATTCTAAGTGGGTTCTATCCCTAATTCATATGGGCTGAGGTAAGAAGTGCTCAAACCCTTGTGATTTATCATCTTTATGAGCCCTAGGTTGATGTATGTATGTAATATTGGTTATGTTAGTGCATTTGATGGTTTTGGTGCACGATTGGGAGATTGGTGTTGCTTGAGGAGCTTTGGTGAGGCTTGGAGCTAAGGTTGGTGGAGACTTCCAAAGAAGAGGCTCAATTGATTTGGCTACAAGAGGTACGGTTTAAGTTTCATTTAAGTACCGTGTGGTGTGATGAGAATTCCTAGGCTAGATGCCCCTAGGATTAAGTTTGGATTGTGTAAATGGTTGGTGCTAATATGCATAGTTGGTATGTAATGTGAATTAATGATTGGGTTGAGAATTGTGTGGCCTTATATGTTTGGTGTATTGAGAATTGAATGTATGGGGTAATGAGTATTGATTTGTGGTTTATGCTTTTAAATTGTGAAATTGGGCCAGAGGCCGTGAATTTTGGGCCGGAGGCCGAGAAGAGGTAAGGAAGGTAAGTTGATGTGTGCATTGTATGATGACACAAGTGATTGAATGAGTTTTAAATAATGAATGTATGAATGATTGGGTTGGTTATTGAATAATAAGGTTTGAGGAGTTGAAAGTGTGGAATTTGGTAATTTTGGGTGAAATTATGTAGATGAGGTATGTTTGGTTTTGGTTGAGATATATTATGTGGTCATATATGTAATTACGATTATTGATGCCTTGAGGATATGATGATGCATGAGAGATATGTATGTTGTGATATATGCTTGAGGAATGATTAAGGTTGATTTGTGGGTGAAACCACGTGATAGTGACTATGATATTGATTATGTATAATGATGACCGATTGGAAATAGTATTGTTGGAAATTGGGATGGGGAAGGATGTGTGACATGTTAATGTGTTTGTAATTTCGCCATTTGTCGAAATGGGTAAAAATGGTTATATGGCGGTTCTGTGAATCATGGTAAAGTATTAATGTATGAGTTGAGGAGGCTTGATGTTGATCTTGGTATATTTTGATTGATTTCAAAAAGGGTTAAAAATTGGCATGTTTTGGTTGATTTTGAAAAGAGTTAAAAATGGCTTGTTTTGAAAATGGCACTTTGTGGTTTTGTATAAAAAATATGGTTTTTGGGGCATACTTTGACGGGACATAACTTGGACGACGGATCTCTGTTTTGTGCCAAATCTGTTTAGAAATGAAATTGGATCCGGGATATCCATGCCGTTCGAAGAACGGGTGAAAAACGATTTAAAATGAGAGAGTTATGTCTGTCGGAAGATTGGGGGTTGAATCTGTGAATTCTGCAGCTTTTAACTTAGAAAATTTTTAGCAGAATGACCCTCCACGCGTAGGCGCACTTGGCGCGTACGCGTCGTTCTTCGAGAAGGCACCATCCACGCGTGCGCGTGGTGTGCGCGTGCGCGTCGATGCGCTGCACCCAATGCCCAGCCATTTTCCCGAGAGTTGTGCCAGAGTTGTGCCAGTTTTGTGCCTGGGGCGCAAATGCACCCACGCGTACGCGTGGCTGACGCGTACGCGTTGTTATCTATTTTTTTTAATCCGCCATCCGCGTGAACGGCGCATATGCGCCGATGAGTTCTGTGGCCATCCACGCGTGCGCGTGGAGTACGCGTACGCGTGAACCTGCTTTCATACCAAAGTTGATTTTTGAGTTTTAAAAGTCAAATCTCATACTTCTAAGCCTCCGATCTCACCACTTATATCTTAAATCTTTATGATATGCCTAGCTATGAGGGAAGGAGTTAGGGGATGTGGTAACTTGCGAGTGAAGCAAGGGAAAAGTTATGATCAATGATGATCAACGATGATTATATGAGATATGGAGGATGACGGTAGGAGTACCGTGTATGCCATGAGCCGAAGGGCTATATCTATTGATAAATGGCTGGTTTTTGATTGAACCATGAGCCGGATGACTGAGTTATTGCCGGGTCACGGCAAAGCCATTATTGATTATGGCTGAGTATAAATGCATATATGATTAATGAATGAATGTGTTAAATGGATAATAGTGGAAGATGTTGAAATGTGATGTGTAACCCCGGGTAGTAGGCAGTGGCGTTGTCCACTTGCTCCGGGTATGAGACGGAAAAGGATGTTTATGATAAATGAGTTAATTCTGGAGTTTTGGATGAATGTATTTGTGATACCTGGGTAGTAGTAAGGGTTGTGGTTCGTCCCACTTGCTCCAGGTTAATGTTTGAGATTTGATAACAATGAGGATTGATAATATGAATTGAGATTGAATGAATATATGTTTGAGATACCCGGGCAGTAGCAAGGGTTGTGGTTCATCCCGCTTGCTCCGGGTTAATGCTTAAGATACCTGGGCAGTAGCAAGGGTTGTGGTTCATCCCACTTGCTCCAGGTCAGAGATTGTGACGCCTGGGTAGTAGCGGCAGTAGTGGTGAATCCACTCGCTCCAGGTTGAGCTTTTAAACACCCGCCTGGGTAGTAGCCGCAGTAGTGGTTGTTCCACTGGCTCTGGGTTGAGCGGGTAGTAGCAAGGGGGTTGTAGCTCAAACCTACTTGCTCCGCAAGGGGTGTTTCTGTCCAATGGTTAGCTACCAGGACATGTCGGGTTGGCTATATAACCGACAGATGATATCATCAGCCATAGGGCAGGCATACATCATTTGCATATGTTTGAATTGTTTGGGTTTGCCTATTTGTTTTGGATTTCTATATCATACATGCTATGTTACCTGATTACGTGCTACTTGTTCTACTTGTACCTTATTTGTGTTTTACTTGTCTGTATTGCTTGTGTTTGTACAACTGATAGATCCCTCATGTTGGTGTCGGTGGATGTTGGTGGCTGTTCTTGATGAGATGAATTGATAATGCGATTGCATGATGATGATGATTTTTGAATGAGATAATTTGAGTCCCCTGGGTAGACGCAGTGATGTGATTTCACTAGCTCTAGGCGAGGGTATGATGTATTGATATAGAGTTGCTGAGACAGAACAACTGGTGATAGTTTTGCTTATGATTCTGAGTCTGATTCGTGTAAGAATCAGCGAGTTGGGAAACATGTGTAACATGAACTAGATTTAGTATCCCCTTACGACAGATGCCTATTCATGGATTAGTGAGAATCTAGGCTGGATACTTGGAGAAAAGGAGTTTAGGATGCTTAGTGAGTTTTTATTGCAGTGCATTGTATTTATTTGGCACTTTTACCGTACTGGGAACCCATGGGCCCGGGGTTCTCATTCCGTATATATCTCTTGTTTTTCAGATACAGGTCCAGGTGCTCAGAAGTGAGCTGTGGTTCGTCTGAGAGCCGGCGAAGATCTTTATTTTCTCCACTTTGTGTTTTGCTTAGAATCTCTCCACCTTTGTTTTGAAGATATTATAGTATGTGTTGAACTCTTTTGGAACTTGCCTATAGAGGCTCTTATGTTTCCTTTGGGAGAGATTAGGATGTACTGTTGTCAACTACTTTCATACTGTACCCTAGCCGGCCTAAACTTCGCGGGTCGCGACTAGTGGCTATTTACTTATGTTATATATATCTATCTGTTATCTATCTCTTAATCTCCTTTATGCCTTGTCCATATATCGCTTTCGGCTTCATGTTTTATCTTTTCGTTGTCGAATCGTGAGTGATACGTCTTCGCGATTTTATTTCTACTCTTTTCAGGCTTCTCGATTAATACTCCTTTCAAAATTACCTATGTTTCTATATTAAAAATCCACCTGAGAGTCGTACCACCGTAATATCATTGACTTATGACTCGAGCATAAGGATTTGAATATTAGGGTGTTACAGCAGGGATTGAGATGCTTCTTCCATGGAAGTTGGAAGTTGGTGTAGTAAAATCACCAAGCACCTTCCTTGCATTGTTATTGTTGTTGGGTTCGGCCATTACTTCTTTTTTGAGATTCTCTGTAAGGTTTTCTCTAGATTATTGTGCTTTAGCTTCTCTTAGCTTCTTCTTCAGAGTCCTTTCAGGTTCAGGGTCAGCTTCAACAAGAATGTTCTTGTCCTTGCTCCTGCTCATATGAAAAAGAAGAGAACAGAAAAAAAGAGGAATCCTCTATGTCACAATATAGAGATTCCTTTATGTGAGTAGAAGAAGAGAAGAATAGAAGAATAATGTAGAGAGAAGAGATGAAGAATTCGAACACAAAGAGAAAGAGAGGGTTCGAATTATAAGAAGAAGAGAAGAGTGTTAGTGATTAAATAAATAAATAGAAGAAGATGAAAGAGAGAGTTTTCGAAAATAATTAAAAGGAAAAGGAAAATATTTTTGTTTTTATTTTAAAATTTAGTTAGAATTCAAAAATTAAGAGAAGAAATAAAATTAAAATTAAAATTTGAAACAATTAGTTAATTAAAACAATTTTGAAAAAGAAGTTAATAATTTTCAAAAATTAGAGAGAGATAGAAGTAGTTAGATGGCTTTGAAAAAGATAAGAATTTTAAAATCAAACAAAAAGTTAAGTAGTTAATTGAAAAAGATTTGAAAATCAATTTTGAAAAGATAAGAAGTTAGAAAAGAATTTTTAAAATCAAAATTTAAAAAAGATATGATTGAAAAAGGTTTATTAAAAAAGATATGATTTGAAAAATATATGATTAAAATGATATGATTGAAATTTATTTTGAAAAAGATTTGGAAAGGAAATTAAAAAGATTTGATTTTTGAAATTAAAGTTGATTACTTGACTAACAAGAAACTAAAAGATATGATTTTAGAGTTTTAAGATTAAATCTTTCTTAATAGGCAAGTAACAACTTGAAATTTTTGAATTAAAACATTAAATGCTAGCATTAATTTCGAAAAATATGAGATAAAAATAGGAAAAAGATTTTGAAAAGTTTTGAAAAAGATTTTTGAAAATTTTCGAAAAACAAAGGAAAAAATATGAAAAAGATTTGATTTTGAAAAAGATTTTGAAAAGTTAAAATTTTGAAATTGAAATCTTGACTTGACTAACAAGAAAAAACTTATTTTAAAAATTTTTGACTAAGTCAACCCAAAGATTTCGAAATTTATGAGTGAAATAAGGAAAAGATATTTTTTATTTTTGAATTTTTAATGATGAGAGAGGAAAACACCAATTTGAAGCAAAACATAAAAATCATGAATCAAAACAACTAATGCATGCAAGAACACTTTGAATGTCAAGATGAACACCAAGAACACTTTGAAGATCATGATGAACATCAAGACATGTTTTTGAAAATTTTTAAGAAAAGAAAAACATGCAAGACACCAAACTTAGAAATTTTTAATGTTTAGGCACTAATAATTCTAAAATGCATATGAAAAATAAGAAAAGACAAAACAAGAAAAATTAAAGATCAAACAAAGAAAATCCTCAAGAACAACTTGAAGATCATGAAGAACACATGCATGAATTTTTCGAAAATTTTTAGAATATTAAAAAGATGCAATTGACACCAAGCTTAAAAATTGACACTAACTCAAACAAGAAACACAAACTTTTGTTTTTTATGATTTTATAAAATATTTTTTTTGAAAGATTTTTGAAAATTTTTTTAAAATAGAACAAGAAAAAAATTACCTAATCTGAGCAACAAGATGAACCGTCAGTTGTCCAAACTCGAACAATTCCCGGCAACGGCGCCAAAAACTTGGTGCATGAAATTGTTATCCGTTGGCATGGCTCCAAAAACTTGGTGCACAATACCATGATTCACACGTCTCTTCACAACTTCACACAGCTGACCTGCAAGTGCACTGGGTCGTCCAAGTAATACCTTACGTGAGTAAGGGTCGATCCCACGGAGATTGTCGGCTTGAAGCAAGCTATGGTCATCTTGTAAATCTCAGTCAAGCGGATTCAAATGGTTATAGAGTTTTGATAATTAAAAGATAAATAAACATAAAATAAAGATAGAGATACTTATGTAATTCATTAGTGGGAATTTCAGATAAGCGTATGGAGATGCATTATTCCTTCTGAATCTCTGCTTTCCTACTGTCTTCATTCAATCATTCATACTCCTTTCTATGGCAAGCTGTATGTTGGGGATCACGTTGTCAATGGCTACCTCCCGTCCTCTCAGTGAAAATAGTCCTATACAGTTTCTGTATGGCTAATCAACTGTCGGATTTCTCGTCTCGAATGAAAAATACCAGGCACAGCTACCACATGGCTAATCAGCTGTTGGTTCTCACTTGTGTTGGAATAGGATTCAATGATCCTTTTGCGTCTGTCACTGCGCCCAACAGTCATGAGTTTGAAGCTCGTCACAGTCATTCCTTCCCAGATCCTACTCAGAATACCACAGACAAGATTTAAACTTTTCGGATCTCAGGAATGCTGCCAATTGATTCTAACCTATACCACGAATATTCTAATCTCGGATTCAGATGCCCCATTGTCAAAGGGGAAATGATGTGAATCGTTGATTAGAGACCCCAGAGATATGCATTCAAGCTTGTTTTCATGTAGAACGGAAGTGTTTGTCAGGCATGCGTTCATAAGTGAGAATGGTGATGAGTGTCACTTGATCATCACATTCATCATGTTCTTGTGTGCGAATGAATATCTTAGAATAATAATAAGCTTGAATTGAATAGAAGAACAATAGTACTTTGCATTAATACTCGAGGAACAGCAGAGCTCCACACCTTAATCTATGAGGTGTGAAAACTCCACTGTTGAAAATACATAAGTGATGAAGGTCCAGGCATGGCCGAATGGCCAGCCCCCATAAAAGTCTAAGATAACATAAAACTGATCAAAGATTCGTATAAGGACTAAACATCCAAAGATGATTTAAGGATAATCCAAAGATGATCCAAAAGATGTGAGTACAATAGTGAAAAGTCCTATTTATACTAAACTAGTTACTAGGGTTACAGAAATAAGTAAATGATGCAGAAATCCACTTCCGGGCCCACTTGGTGTGTGCTTGGGCTGAGCATTGAAGCTTTCATGTGTAGAGACTTTTCTTGGAGTTAAACGCCAGCTTTTATGCCAGTTTGGGCGTTTAACTCCAGCTTTTATCCTGTTTCTGGCGTTTAACGCCAGAATAGGGCAGAAAGTTGGCGTTTGAATGCTAGTTTGCGTCGTCAAAACTCGGGCAAAGTATAGAATATTATATATTGATAGAAAGCTCAGGATGTCTACTTTCTAATTCAATTGAGAGCGCACCAATTGGGCTTCTATAGCTCCAGAAAATCCATTTCGAGTGCAGGGAGGTCAGAATCCAACAGCATCTGCAGTCCTTTTTCAGCCTCTAAATCAAATTTTTGCTCAGGTCCCTCAATTCAGCCAGAAAATACCTGAAATCACAGAAAAACACACAACTCATAGTAAAGTCTAGAAATGTGAATTTTTCTTAAAAACTAATAAAAATATACTAAAAAGTAGCTAGATCCTACTAAAAACTACCTAAAAACAATGCCAAAAAGCGTATAAATTATCCGCTCATCATGCAACACTCAATTCGATGGATTTCGGAGGAGGAGGACATATAAAATTTGGGACACCGGAATACAATTTGTGAATCAACAACTTTGGGATCTTACTATTTGTTTGGGATTTCTTAAAAGCTTGGTATGCATAATTTGGGATCCGGAAGACAATTGGAAGTTCAAGTGTTGGTGGGCATTCAAGGAGGAATTCAAGAATAAGCCGTGTTGATAAGAGCCTCATCAACCATCCAACTTAAGGACGATGAATAAAAGCGCTAGGTGGGAGACACCCCACCATGGTAAAACCTTCCAAACTTTACTTCTTTTTATCATTCTTGTAAATATTTCTCTTAATTGTTAGCTTGATTTGGTAGATTTTTGTTTTGAATTGTATGTTTGAATGGTTGAAATAGTTTTAGAAATAAAAATATTGTTAATTTGAAATTTAATTTGTTTTTTGAATTTAAAGAGTAGGTTAAGAAACATTGTTTTTGCTTGAGTTGTTATTGGAAAAAAAAACCTCTTGTTTGTAGTTCTTTTTTTTTTTTAATTTGATTTTCTATTTTTGTTACATTTATTAATTTTTTGGTTAATTTGCTTAATTTTAGTTTTAAAATGTTAAAATTTAGGTTAGAAAATCCTGTTTAAACTTAATTGGCTTTTGTTAAAAACAAAAAGGGGGTGTGCATATGCACCCTCTCAATAAAATGAACCCCCTACAACCCTAGCCTATCTTTCTTCTACCCATTTCTTCTTCTTTGAGCCATCAACATCTTCATATTCTTACCATCATTACTATCTGTCGCTGCTCCCTTCACCCACAACCGCCGACGAGCCTACCCTTGCTTCATCTCTTCTTGCATTACTTCCTCTTCTCCTTCCCAATATGCCTTATCACATTCCTCTTATCACCATCATAATGGAGTCTCATCATCACCACCAAACCGCCATTTTTTCCTCCCTCTATCACCACACCAATCGTCGTTGTTGGAAATGTTGCGCTACCACCCTTTTCCTTCTTCTTCATTCTCTTCAGCCTTTTGACCATCTCTACTTAACTCCGTCGTAACATCCTCTTCTCTCCACCATTCACGCCATCGCTTCCAACCTCCTCCCTCTACCCTTTTCGTCATGGAACTAGAGGACCTTCGCACTAGCCCCTGCTTTGCTACCGCCAGCAACCTCAGTGCCACTGAACCTTAGTTCTGGCTCCTCGCTCTGTGCAACCCTATCTCACTCTCCAACAATGAACCAATAGAATAGCTGAAGCTCCCTGATCTCAACCAAGCTTCGAAGCAATAGTGGACAACCCCTATTCCACCTCCTTCCAATGAGCATAGAGATGCACTCTGGCTATCTCTAGCACCACTGTAACCTCACTTTTTCCCTAATTTGTTACTCTGTTATGCTTTATAGGTTTTGAACAAACTCATCTTTTTAACTCCTCTATTTTAGTTTAATTTGGTTTAGTTTTAATTTTCAGTCAGTTTCATTATTAGTTCAGTTTAGTTTTTTTCTGTTAGTGAATTTTAGGTGAGAATGGTAGGATTAGCTTAGGCAATAGGTTCTGAGAATGCACAAAAGTGTTTGGTTTGAATTGAACTGTTGGAAGTTGCTGCTAAATTCGTTTGGGCTGAAAGTGTTGAAATTATTGATTTGCTATAAATGCTTCTGGAATTGTTTCGAAAGTTTTTTACTGTATTCATGATTTGCTATTTTGTTGTTGAATTGTTGAAAATTTACAGTTGAGATTGGTTGAAATTTGTTTTATTGTGTGGAGATTCGGTGTTTTACTGCCGTTTTTGATGAATTTTAATGCTAAAATTGGCGGGATAATGTTTGATTGTTTGGAATTATTTTTATTATTTGGATAATTGTTAATTTACTGCATTAAAGTTGTTATTGCTAAAAACTTGCTGCTCTTAGTTGGATTTAAAGTGGAATTAGTAAAATCCAGTTAGTAAGATAAGAGGGGTCGAATCTTGAACTAAGAAATACATTCTAGAAGCTAAAAAAGGGTATCCTAAGCAATTTCAATAATCGGGTTCATTGATATTTTTGGTATAGTAGATGCTATCACACATACAATCATACTCAATTCGATGAAATTGTTTAATCTTAAAGGGGACCCTCTATAATTTCGCACATGAGGAGTTATTTCTTGGTTTTGTCCAGTCATTAATAACTTGATTATTTTTAGATAATAGTAGATAGAAATAATGCTCGTAAGGAGTCCTATTGAAACCAAGAAATATAGGCCTGCCTGCTGGTGCACGAAATTGTAAATCACACTTTTCACAACTCGTACCACTAACCAGCAAGTGCACTGGGTCGTCCAAGTAATACCTTACATGAGTAAGGGTCGAATCCCACGGAGATTGTTGGCTTGAAGAAAGCTATGGTTATCTTGTAACTCTTAGTCAGGATAATAATAATTCTCTATGGTGGATAAGGGTTAGGGTCATATGGAGGTGAATGGCAGAAAGGGGCTTGTGAGTATGGTGGTCTAAAGTCATGTTGAGGAGGAGGTTCTTAGGCATATAGTGGTGGTTGTTGATAATCAAAAGAGTGCTCACCATAGCCATTGCCTTGATATTCATCACAGAATGGTTGTTGATAGTCCATTGGAGGTGGTTGTTGCCATGAGGGTTGATTAAATCCTTGTGGCTCCTCCCATCTTTGATTGTTCCAACTGTGATGCCTGTTCTCATTATAATTTACTCTTCCTGCAACATAATTGTAACCATACTCATAGCCAAAGGGGTGAGAGTTCATAGTAGTAGGAGAAAATAAAAACAAAAACTAATAAAAAGAAAATATTTTAAAAAAGATATGATTTTTTGAAAAAGATAAGATAAGATTTTGAAAAAGATATGATTTTTGAAAAAAAATAAGATAAGATTTTGAAAAAGATATGATTTTTGAAAAAGATTTGAATTTTGAAATTTAAAACTAAGATAAGATAAGATAAAAATTTTAAAATAAAAATCTGAAAAAAAAATTTTGAAAAATATTTACAATAACCAATAATAATGCACACGTTTTCCAATTCCCCTGTAACGGCGCCATTTTGACGTTAGGATTTTTGTTAGTAAAGAATTTTATAAAAATATAGTCGCGTTGTAAGTATAGATTCTAAACCAACAGAAAATTCCTTCGTACAAACGTTTTGGTTGTCACAAGTAACAAACCCCTAAATAAATTGATAACCAAAGTATTTAAACCAAGGGTCGTCTTCTCAAGAAATTGCAAGGAAGTATGAATTATTATTGGTTATGCAAAGGTATAATTCGGGGTTTTGAAAAAGGTTTGAATAAGAGAAATAAATTGCAGGGAATTAATAAATTAACAACTAATAAAATTCTTGGCAAGGTATGAAAACTGGAGGTCCTATCCTGGTTATCCTTATCAATTGTGATGAGAATTGGATTTTTCTCCCACTAAGTCAACTTCTAACTATGAAGGTAAGTCAAGTGGATGAATTAATTTTTATTCCTCAGGTCTTAGTCTTTCCTTGGGAAAGGCTAGAGTTATTGGAACTCGAATTAATTCTTGAAGAATTCAAATTTTCAGTCAACAATGAGTTTGATAACTCAAGAGTTACCAATTAATCAACCAAATCCAAAAGGGAAAAATCTAAATTAAATTAAAAGCGTCAAAAACATAAATGGAAGAAGGCAATCAAATTACGTTTAAACATAAACTCAAATTTAGCATGAAAGAGTTCATAAATTAAATTAAAAAAATAAATAAAAGGAATAATAAACCTGGAACTCAGAAGAGATTGTAAGTTGAAATATAATAAACCCTAATTTCTAAAAATCCTAATTCTAATCCTAATCCTAAGAGAGAGGAGAGAACCTCTCTCTCTAAAAACTACATCTAAAACTATGAAAAGTGTGTTATGAATGAATGATGATGAATGGATGCATTCCCCCACTTCATAGCTTCTAATCTATATTTTCTGGGCCGAGAACTGGGTCAAAAATAGCCCAGAAGTCACTCCCAGTGCTTTCTGGTCCGTACAGGTCGCGGCCAAGTGACGCGGAGGCGTCATCCACGCGTTTGCGTAGAATGAGATTCGCAGATGCGACGCGTCCGCGTGGAGCTCGCGTTTGCGTTGCCTATCTGTACGGTCACTATGGCGAATTATATATCAAATCGAAGCCCCAGACGTTCGCTTTCCAACGCAACTGGAACCGCATCATTTGGACTTCTATAGCTCGAGTTATGATCGTTTTAGTGCGAGAGGGTCAGGCTGACAGCTTTGCAGTTCCTTCAATTTCTTGTATTCCTTCCATTTTTGCATGCTTCCTTTCCATCCTCTGAGCCATTCCTGCCCTGTAATCTCTGAAATCACTTAATACACATATCAAGGCATCTAATGGTAATAAGAGAGGATTAATATTAGCAAATATAAGGCCAAAGAAGCATGTTTTCAATCATAGCACAAAATTAGGAAGGAGGATGTAAAACCATGCAAATCATATGAATAAGTGGGCAAGGTCTTGATAAAAACTACTCAATTGTGCACAAGATAAACCATGAAATAGGGGTTTATCACATGTCCCCAAGCAACTGAAAATCAAATAGGATAAAAAGAAGAGAATATACTATAAATTCCAAAATATCAATGAAGCTTAGTTCTAATTAGATGAGCGGGACTAGTAGCTTTTTGCTTCTGAACAGTTTTGGCATCTCACTTTATCCTTTGAAGTTTAGAATGATTGGCATCTATAGGAACTCAGAATTCAGATAGTGTTATTGATTCTCCTAGTTTAGTGTGTTAATTCTTGAACACAGCTACTTTATGAGTCTTGGCTGTGGCCCTAGGCTCTTTGTTTTCCAGTATTACCACCGGATACATAAATGCCACAGACACATAACTGGGTGAACCTTTTCAGATTGTGACTTAGCTTTGCTAAAGTCCCCAATTAGAGGTGTCCAGAGTTCTTAAGCACACTCTTTTGCTTTGGATCACGAATTTAACCACTCAGTCTCAAGCTTTTCACTTGGACCTGCATGCCACAAGCACATGGTTAGGGACAGCTTGATTTAGCCACTTAGGCATGGATTTATTTCCTTGGGCCCTCCTATTCATTGATGCTCAAAGCCTTGGATCCTTTTTTTACCCTTGCCTTTTGGTTTTAAGGGCTATTGGCTTTTTCTGCTTGCTTTTTATTTTTCTTTTATATTTTTTTTTGCCATTTTTTGCAAGCTTTTGTTATTCACTGCTTTTTCTTGCTTCAAGAATCAATTTTATGATTTTTCAGATTATCATTAACATTTCTCTTGTTCATCATTCTTTCAAGAGCCAACAATTTTAACATTCATAAAATTCAATATAAAAAATATGCACTGTTCAAGCATTCATTCGAAAAACAAAAAGTATTGTCACCACATCAATATAATTAAACTTATTTCAAGGATGAATTCGAAACTCATGTACTTCTTGTTCTTTTGTTTTTAGAACATTTTTCATTTAAGAGAGGTGAAGGATTCATGGAGTTATTCATAGCTTTAAGACATAGACACTAGACAATAATGATCATGTAGTAAAGACACAAAACATAGACAAACATAAAGTATGAAAATCGAAAAAAAACAGAAAAATAAGAACAAGGAAGTTAAGGAATGAGTCCACCTTAGTGATGGTGGCTTGTTCTTCCTCTTGAAGATCTAATGGTGCTCCTCTATGTCTCTTCCTTGCCTTTGTTGCTCTTCCATCAAGGCTCTTTGATCTGCAATCAAATGCTCTACCACTGAACTATGGACCCTTTAGATGAACCTTTCCATCTCTCATGACTCAGATGTGGAAGCAACTGCATTCCCTTTCCTCTTTCTAGAGGTTTCTCCGGCCTTAGGTGCCATAAATGGTTATGGAAAAACAAAAAGCAACGCTTTTTCCACACCAAACTTAAAAGGTTTGCTCGTCCTCGAGCAAAAGAAGAAAGAAGGGAGTAGAAGGAGAAGTGGAGGAGATGGAGGTGTGTGAATGGGTGAGTTTGGGAGGGGAATGGTTTGAATTTGAATGGTGAGGTAGGTGGAGATCCTGTGGGGTCCACAGATCCTGAGGTGTCAAGGATTTCTCATCCCTGCTCCATTTAGGCGGGTAGAATGCCCTCTTAGTGCAATCCTGGCGTTTAACGCCAGACTGCTGCTTGTTTCTAGCGTTAAACGCCAGCTTGCAGCCTGTTTCTGGCGTTTAACGCCAGCTTGATGCTCTTTTCTGGCGTTAAATTCCAATCTGATGCTTTCTTACTGGCGTTATCCTCCAGGGTGTGCTGTTTTTAATGCTGTTTTTTATTTTGCTTTAATTTTTGCAGTTGTTTTTGTGACTTCACCTGATCATCAACCTAAAGAAAACACAAAATAATGATGGAATTTTAACATAGATAGATAAAATTGGGTTGCCTCCCAATAAGCGCTTCTTTATCGTCTTTAGTTGGACTATTACTGAGCTTTAATCCAGTCTCAATCTTGAGCATTCTTGCTCAACATTGCCTTCAAGATAATGCTTGACTCTTTGCCCATTAATAATGAACTTTTTGTCAGAGTCACTATCATGAAGCTCCACATATCCATATAGTGACACACCTGTAATCACATATGGTCCACTCTACTGGGATTTCAACTTTTCAGGGAATAATCTAAGCCCAGAGTTAAACAGCAGAACTTTCTACCCTGGCTCAAAGACTCTGGAAGACAGCTTCTTATCATGCCATCCTTTTGCTTTCTCTTTGTAAATTTTTGCATTTTCAAAAGCATTGAGTCTGAATTCCTCTAGCTCATTTAACTAGAGCAATCATTTTTCTCCAGCTAACTTGGCATCAAGGTTTAGGAATATGGTTGCCCAGTAGGCCTTGTGTTCCAGTTCCACTGGCAAGTGACAGGCTTTTCCATACACAAGCTGGTATGGAGAGGTCCCTATAGGAGTCTTGAATGTTGTTCTGTATGCCCACAGAGCATCATCCAAGCTTCTTGCCTAATCCCTTCTACGGTTAATCACATTCTGTTCCAGTATTCATTTAAGTTCTCTATTAGAGACTTCAGCTTGCCCATTTGTCTGTGGATGATATAGAGTTGCCACCCTGTGGCTAACTCCATATCAAACCATCGCAGAGTAAAGCTGTTTATTGCAGAAATAAGCACCCCCATCACTGATTAGTACTATAGGGACACCAAATCTGCTGAAGATATATTTCTGGAGGAATTTCAGCACTGTCTTAGTATCGTTAGTGGGTGTTGCAATAGCCTCCACCCATTTGGATATATAATTCACTGCCACCAGAATATAAGTGTTTGAGTATGATGGTGAGAAAGGCCCCATGAAGTCAATACCCCATACATCAAACAACTCAATCTCCAAGATCCCTTGTTGAGGCATGGCATAACCGTGAGGCAGATTGCCAGATCTTTGGCAACTGTCACAATTACGTATAAACTCTCGGGAGTCTTTATAGAGAGTAGGCCAGTAGAAGCCACATTGGAAGACTCTTGTGGTTGTTCGCTCACTTCCAAAATGTCCTCCATACTGTGATCCATGGCAATGCCAGAGGATCTTCTGTGCTTCTTCTTTAGGCACACATCTACGGATTATTCCGTCTGCACATCTCTTGAAGATATATGGTTCATCCCACAGATAGTACTTTACATCTGAGATCAATTTCTTTGATTGCTGCCTACTATACTCTTTGGGTATGAATCTCACAGCCTTGTAGTTTGCAATGTCTGCAAACCATGGTACTTCCTGGATGGAAAATAGTTGCTCATCCGGAAAGGTTTCAGAGATCTCAGTAAGAGGGAGGGACACCCCTTTCTACTAGTTCTATTTGGGACAGGTGATCTGCTACTTGGTTCTCTGTCCCTTTTCTGTCTTTTATTTCTATATCAAACTCTTGTAGAAGCAACACCCATTAATAAGCCTGGGTTTTGAATCCTGCTTTGTGAGTAGATATTTAAGAGTAGCATGGTCAGTGTACACAATCACTTTTAATCCTACTAAATAGGGTCTGAACTTGTCAATGACATAAACCACTACAAGTAACTCTTTTTCTGTGGTCGTGTAGTTCTTCTGTGCGTCATTTAAAACATGACTGGCATAATAAATGACATGCAAAAGCTTGTCATGCCTTTGTCCCAACACTGCACCAATGGCATGGTCACTAGCATCACACATTAGTTCAAATGGTAATGTCCAGTCTGGTGCAGAGATGATTGGTGTTGTGACCAGCTTAGCTTTCAGAGACTCAAACGCCTGCAGACACCCTTATCAAAGATAAATAGCATGTCAGCAGCTAGCAGATTACTCAGAGGTTTTGCA
Source organism: Arachis hypogaea (assembly GCF_003086295.3). Lineage (NCBI taxonomy): Eukaryota > Viridiplantae > Streptophyta > Magnoliopsida > Fabales > Fabaceae > Arachis > Arachis hypogaea. The sequence continues at coordinate 71,212,929 of NC_092042.1, forward strand.
ATTTTTGAAAAATCTTTTATAAACCTCATATAGAATCCTGCATGCCCCAGAAAGCTTCTGATTACTTTATATTGGTAGGTGGTGGTAATTTTTCAATTACCTCTACCTTAGCTTGATCCACCTCTATTCCTTTGTTCGAAATTTTATGCCCAAGGACGATTCCTTCAGTCACCATAAAGTGACATTTTTCCCTATTTAAAACCAGGTTAGTCTCTTGGCACCTTTTCAGAACAAGTGCTAGATGGTCAAGACAAGAGCTGAATGAGTATCCAAATACTGAGAAGTCATCCATGAAGACTTCCAGAAACTTTTCCACCATATCAGAGAAAATAGAGAGCATGCACCTCTGAAAGGTTGCAGGTGCATTACACAGACCAAATGGCATCCTTCTGTAAGCAAACACTCCAGATGGACATGTGAATGCTATTTTCTCTTGATCCTGGGGATCTACTGCAATTTGGTTGTAACCTGAATAGCCATCCAAAAAGCAGTAGTAATTATGACCTGCTAGTCTTTCTAGCATCTGGTCTATGAATGGTAAAGGAAAATGATCCTTTCTGGTGGTTGTATTGAGTCTTCTGTAGTCAATACACATGCACCAACCTGTAACTATTCTTGTAGGAACCAGTTCATTCTTTTCATTATGAACCACTTTCATGCCTTCCTTCTTGGGGACAACTTGGACAGGACTCAACCAGGGGCTATCAGAAATAGGATAGATAATCCCAGCCTCTAGTAAAATAGTGACCTCCTTTTGCACCACCTCCTTCATAGCCGGATTCAGCCGCCTCTGTGGTTGAACCACTAGCTTAGCATCATCCACCAATAGAATCTTGTGCATGCATCTGGCTGGGCTAACGCCCTTAAGATCACTGATGGACCTTCCAAGAGTTGGCTTGTGTGTCCTTAGCACTTGAATTAGTGCTTTCTCTTCCTGTGGCTCTAAGGCAGAGCTTATGATTATAGGAAAAGTGTCACATTCTCCCAAAATGCATATTTTAGGGATGGCGGCAATGGTTTGAGCTCGGGTTTAGGATGTTTCTCCTCTTCCTGAGGGGTTTTCAGAGGTTCTATTATTCTCTCTGATTCCTCCAGATCAAGCTGAACATCTTTAAAGATATTCTCTAGCTCTGACTCGAGACTCTCAGCCATATTGATTTCCTCTACCAGGGAGTCAATAATATCAACGCTCATGCAGTCATTTGATGTGTCTGGATGCTTCATTGCTTCAATAGCATTCAACCTGAACTCATCCTCATTGACTCTCAGGGTCACTTCCCCTTTTTCGACATCAATGAGGGTTCGTCCAGCTGCTAGAAAATGTCTTCCTAGGATGAGAGTTGCACTCTTGTGCTCCTCCATCTCCAGCACTACAAAATCAGTGGGGAATACAAATGGCCCAACTATGACAATCACATCCTCAATCATGCCTGATGGGTATTTAATGGAGCCATCAGCAAGTTGAAGACAAATCCTGGTTGGTTTGATTTCTTCTGCCAAGTCAAGCTTTCTGATAGTGGATGTAGGTACTAGGTTGATACTTGCCCCAAGATCACATAGAGCTGTCTAGGTACAAGTGCCCTCTAATGTGCATGGTATCATAAAGCTTCCAAGATCCTTAAGCTTCTCTGGTAAGCTTTTCAGAATGACTCCACTGCATTCTTCAGTGAGGTAAACTTTTTCAGTTTCTCTCCAATCCTTCTTATGACTTAAGATCCCTTTCATGAACTTAGCATAAGAGGGTATTTGCTCAAGTGCCTCTGCAAATGGAATCTTTATTTCAAGAGTTCTGAGATAGTATGCAAAGCGGGCAAATTGCTTATCCTGTTCCGCTTGGCGGTGTTTCTGAGGATAAGGCATTTTGGCTTTGTATTCCTCAACCTTAGTTACTGCAGGTTTATTTCCTACAGATGTGGTTGGAGAAGCCTTTTTAGAGGGGTTGCTATCAATACTTGTATGTGTCTGATCCCTCACTGGCGTTTGAATGCCAGGGTTGGAAGCTGGATTGGCGTTGGACACCAACTCCTTACCTGTTTCTGGCGTTTGAACGCCAGAACTGAGCTTCCCTTGGGCATTTAACGCCAACTCCTTACCTGTTTATGGCGTTTGAACGCCATAACTGAGTATGGGTTGGGCGTTTAATGCCAGCTCTCCACCCTTTTCTGGCGTCTGAGCGCCAGAATTATTCCTCTCTTGGCTCTTACTGTCTTTAGAGGGATTTTGGGTAGCAGTTTGTTCATTTCTTGGCTTCCTGCTCCTTTGAAGTGAGGTATTTAATGTTTTCCCACTTCTTAGTTGAACTGCTTGGCACTCTTCTATTATTTGTTTTGATAACTGCTGTTTTGTTTGCTTCAACTATACTTCCATATTCATATTAGCCATTCTTGTGTCTTTTAGTAGCTCCTTGAATTCGGCTAGTTGTTTTGTTAGAAAATCTAATTGCTGATTGAATTCAGTAACTTGTTCTGCAAGACTGAGTTCAGCAGTTACTGTTTTAGCCTCTTCTTTCATGGAAGACTCACTTAGTACAGATGCTAATTTCTGGCAACTGTATCAATGAGCTCTTGAGCTTCTTCAATTGTCTTTCTCATGTGTATAGATCCACCAGCTGAGTGGTCCAAAGACATCTGAGCTTTCTCTGTAAGCCCATAATAGAAGATATCTAACTGCACCCACTCTGAAAACATTTCAGAGGGGCATTTTCTTAGCATCTCTCTGTATCTCTCCCAGGCATCATAAAGAGATTCATTATCTCCTTGTTTAAAGCCTTGGATGTTCAGCCTTAGCTGTGTCATCTGTTTTGGAGGGAAATATTGATTCAGGAACTTTTCTGATAGCTGTTTCCATGTCCTTATGCCAGCCTTAGGTTAGTTATTTAACCACCTCTTAGTTTGGTCTTTTACAGCAAATGGAAACAGTAATAATCTGTAAACATCCTGATCTACTTCCTTATCATGTACTGTGTCAGCAATTTGTAAAAATTGTGCCAGAAACTCTGTAGGTTCTTCCTGTGGAAGACCAAAATACTGGCAACTTTGCTGCACCATGATAATGAGCTGAGGATTCAACTGAAAACTACTGACTCCGATGGAGGGTATACAGACACTACTCCCATATGAAGCAGTAGTGGGGTTAGCATATGATCCCAGAGTCCTTCTGGACTGTTCATTTCCACTTAAGTCCGTGATGGAGAAGGGAGATGTTGTGAATTGGAGATTCAAATAGTTTTAAAATATATATTTTTTTAAAATTTTTTTTATGAGAACGGAAATTAAAAAATGAAATAAAAAAATAAAATAATTGAAAGATGGGTGAGGATTTTCGAAAAATGAAGAAAGAGAAAAAGTGGTTAGGAATTTTTGAAAAAAATATGATTTTTTGAAAAAATTTTTTAAAAGGATATGATTTGAAAAAGATATGATTTTTAAAAACTTGACAACTAAGATATGATAAGATAAAATTTTGAAATTGAAATCTGGATTTTTTTGAAAAATTTCGAAATATTTGCTCAAAAATAGTTAGAGAAGATATCTTTTTATTTTTGAATTTTATGATGAAAGAGAAAAACACACAAAAGATACACAACTTAAAATTTTTAGATCTAATGCTCTTTGTTTTCGAAAATTTTGGAGGAAAAACACCAAAGAACACCAAACTTAAAAATTTTAAGATCAGAACACAAGGAAGACTCAAGAACACTTTGAAGACTCACAAGAACAACAAGAACATGAAGATAGAACACCAAACTTAGAATTTTTAGAAAACCACAGTAAAATTTTCGAAAACAAAAGGAAAATTAACAAGAGAACACCAAACTTAAAATTTGGCACAAGATTTAATCAAAGAAAAATTATTTTTGAAAAAGTTTTAAAAGGAAGCTACCCAATTACCAAGAATACAAGCACAACGCTCTAACCAACTGAGCTATAAATTTAACGTGTTTTAAAAAGGTATTTTTAAAGGAAAACAAAAACATGCAATTCGAAAATTGAAAGATAAAGAAAAGCATGCAATTGACACCAAACTTAAAATATGACACTAAACTCATAGAAAAACTCAAATTAATAAAGAAAAATAATATTTTTGAAAAATTTTTTTTGAAAAGAAAATAAAAGACTGACCCAAAAGACAAAATTTTCCTAATCTAAGCAACAAGATTCACTGTCAGTTGTTCAAACTCAAACAATCCCCGGCAACGGCGCCAAAAACTTGGTGCACGAAATTATAAATCACACTTTTCACAACTCGTAACCACTAACCAGCAAGTGCCCTGGGTCGTCCAAGTAATACCTTACGTGAGTAAGGGTCGAATCCCACGGAGATTGTTGGCTTGAAGCAAGCTATGGTTATCTTGTAACTCTTAGTCAGGACAATAATAATTCTCAGTTTTGATTGGTAGTAAATAAAAAGCATGGATTAAATAATACTTGTTATGCAGTAATGGAGAATATGTTGGAGTTTTGGAGATGCTTTGTCTTCTGAATCTCTGCTTTCTCCCTGTCTTCTTCTTCACGCACGCAAGGTTCCTCCTATGGTAAGCTGTGTGTTGGTGGATCACCGTTGTCAATGGCTACCATCCGTCCTCTCAGTGAAAATGGTCCAGGTGCGCTGTCACCACACGGCTAATCATCTGTCGATTCCCACTCATGTTGGAATAGGATCTATTGATCCTTTTGCGTCTGTCACTACGCCCAACCCTTGTGAGTTTGAAGCTCGTCACAGTCATTCAATCCCTGAATCTTACTCGGAATACCACAGACAAGGTTTAGACTTTCCAGATTCTCAAGAATGCTGCCAATGGATTCTAGCTTATACCACGAAGATTCTGATTAAGGAATCCAAGAGATACTCATTCAATCGAATGTAGAACGGAGGTGGTTGTCAGGCACGCGTTCATAGGTTGAGAATGGTGATGAGTGTCACAGATCATCACCTTCTTCATATTGAAGTGTGAATGAATATCTTAGATAGAAACAAGCGTGTTTGAATAGAAAACAGAAATAATTGCATTAATTCATCGAGACACAGCAGAGCTCCTCACTCCCAACACTGGAGTTTAGAGACTCATTCCGTCAAAGAGTATAAAGTTCAGATCTAAAAATGTCATGAGTTACAGAATAAATCTCTAAAAGTTGTTTAAATACTAAACTAGTAACCTAGGTTTTCAAAAAATGAGTAAACTAAGATAGATAGTGCAGAAATCCACTTTTGGGGCCCACTTGGTGTGTGTTGGGGCTGAGACTTGAGCTTTTCACGTGCCTGGGCTGTTTCTGGAGTTAGACGCTAGGTTGTAACCTGTTTTGGGCGTTTAACTCCAACTTGTAACCTATTTCTGGCGTTTAACGCCAGAATAGAACATAGAACTGGCGTTTAAACGCCAGTTTATGTCGTTTATCTTCTAGCAAAGTATGGACTATTATATATTGCTGGAAAGCCGTGGATGTCTACTTTCCAATGCAATTGAGAAAGCGCCAATTGAACTCTTGTAGCTCCAGAAAATTCATTTCGAATGCAGGGAGGTAAGAATCCAACAACATCAGTAGTCCTTTTTCAGCCTGAATCAGATTTTCGCTCAGATCCCTCAATTTTAGCCAGAAAATACTTGAAATCACATAAAAACACACAAACTCATAGTAAAGTCCAGAAATATGAATTTTGCATGAAAACTAATAAAAACATACTAAAAAGTAGCTAGAACCTACTTAAAACTACCTAAAAATAATGCCAAAAAGCGTATAAATTATCCGCTCATCACCTGCCATCCACACCAAAATAAATGAAGTTTCCTGCAAAAACCTACTAGTGGAGGAAGACCTCCTAAGGATAAGAGACATAGGGCTAAAGAGAGAGCCAAAAAAGGATCTTTCATGTATAATCCTGCATTATCTCGAATGTTATCAGTTCCAGTACGTAGACCAAATAATACAATGCAAGCAAAAGTTCCTAGATTCATGGTGATATAGAATGGATAGTCTAGTGTTAATTTGTAGATAGTTAATCATTCTTTTGTGTTTCTTGAATTTGAATATCATTTGTTTTGGATTGTATAAATGATTTGTTTGTTGAATTTTGTTTAGGTTTAAGTAGAATTTTAGTTTTGATCTTTAATCTATTTGGTTTTGGTTTTGGTTAGTTTAATTTAGTTTTCTAATTTTAGGGAATTTAAGAGGTTAAGATTGGTTAGATTTAGGATTATTAGTTTTTGATATGCTCCTGTAAGTGTTGGAATTATTGGCTGAGCCACCATAATAAGTGATAAACCACTATTTTATGGTTTATCTTGTGCTCAATTGAGTGGTTTTTATCAACTCTTTACCCACTTATTCGTATGATTTGCATGTTTTACATTTTCCTTCCTGATTCTGTGCTATGATTGAAAACATGCTTCTTTGGTCTTAATTTTGCTATGTTTAATCCTCTCTTATTACCATTCGATGCCTTGATATATGTGTTAAGTGATTTCAGAGATTACAGAGTAGGAATGGCTTAGAGGATGGAAAGGAAGCATTCAAAACTGGAAGGAATACAAGGAACTGAAGGAACTGCTAAAGCTGTCAAGCCTGACCTCTTGGTACTAAATCGACCATAACTTAAGCTATAGAGATCCAAATGATGCGGTTTTAGTTGCGTTGAAAAGCTAACATCAGGAACTTTGCAACAATATATAATTTGCTATATCTGCCTCGAAGTTAGGCAATGCGAATGTGTGGATGACGTGCACACATCGCATCTGGAACTTCAATCCACGCAAACGCATGGACGACGCCTCCGCGTCACTTTCCCGTAACCTGTACGTACTAGATTTCGAAATCAGCGATTTCTGGGCTGTTTCTGACCCAGTTATTGGCCCAGAAAGCACAGATTAGAGGCTATAAAGTGGGGGAATCCATTCATTCAACATATACTTGATACAACATACATTCATACATAGTTTTAGGATTGAGATGTAGCTTTTAGAGAGAGGTTCTCTCCTCTCTCTTAGGATTAGGATTTAGGACTTAGAATTTCTTTTAACCTTAGGATTATCTCATCTTCATATCAGGTTCAATATTCATTTATTTTGACTTCTCTTATTTGTTAGTTATATATGTTGCCAAATTGGCTTATGGACCATTCATGTTATGATTTTCTTAATTAGTACACATTGAGGTATTTCAGACTTATGATTGCTTCCCTTTCTTTATATAAATAATTTATATTTTGACTATTGGCTTTGGTTGATTAATTGGTGACTCTTGAGTTGTCAAACTCATCGTGATTGATAATTATTATTCTTGCTGATTAATTTAGATTCCTATAACTCTAGTCTTTCCTTAAGGAGTTGACTAGGACTTTAGGCATTAAATTAATTTGTCCACTTAACTGACCTTCATAGTTAGAGGTTGACTTAGTGGGAGAAAAAGTACAATTCTCATCACCATTGATAAGGATAGCTAGAATAGGACTTCTAGTTTTCATATCTTGCCAAGAGATTTCTTTATTATTAATTTATTAATTTCTGCAAACCATTTCTCTTGTTCAAAACCTTTTCAAACCTAAACACTATTTTTCATAACCAATAATAAATCACACCTCCCTGCAATTCATTGAGAAGACGACCCGAGGTTTGAATACTTCAGTTTATAAATTTTATTGGGTTTGTTACTTGTGACAACCAAAATGTTTGTACGAAGGGATTTCTGTTGGTTCAGAATCTATACTTACAACGCGACTTTATAAAATTCTTTACTAGAAAAAATCCCGACGTCAAAATGGCGCCGTTGCCTGGGAATTGCAAACGTGTGCCTTATTATTGGTTATTGTAAATATTTTTTCAAAAAAAAAACATATATTTTTCTTTTACTTGTTTATTTGTTTTTTTTTTCTCTTCCCCCTTTATTTATGATAACTACTATGAATTCTCACCCCTCTCGCTTTGAGTTTGGTTCTAATTTTGTTGCAAGGAATGGAAGCTATAACAGGACTATGCATCAAGGTCTAAGCAATCAAAGATGGATGGAGCCACGAGGATCTGATCACCCCTTTAGGCAACAACATCCTCCTAGATATCATGGACAAAGACCATTTTACAATGCATGCCCAACTGATAGATTTGGTGGACCGCCTTGTAGCTACCAACAAGCCCCACCCTATGCTCAAAGACCATCCTTTCAACACAACCTCAAACCACCACTCTCACAAGCTTCTTTTCACCATTTACTACCACATGATCCTTATCCACCCCAACGCCAATCCAACTACTCCCAAGAACCACCACTCCCTTATACACCATGTTCACATTCATCGAGCCAAGAATCACAGGTTCGCTTCGAAGAATCAGTAAACCAATTTAATGCAACCCTTCATCAACTGGAGCAAGCAATAAATCAATTATCTTCCAGATGTTCAGCCCCTCAATAGACTCCCATGGCTTCATGTGGAGAATCTAATGAAGAATGTATTGTGAAGAAGACACGAGAAGCTCCAGTGGACAGCATAGAGCATAACTTCGTACTGGAACAAATAGAGGAAGCTGTCATTGTAGAAGAAGAAGAGTTGGTTGAAGATTTATGAGATGCCGAACCGCCACCTGAATCCAGAGTTGTGGAGAATTTCGTCACAGATGTTACAATTGATGCTAAAGAGGATGTTGCGCAGCCCCCAATGCAGATATCTTATGAAGAACTGGACGGAATAACCCAAGATACAAGTTTCCTTGATGATGATTATCACAAGCCAAGTTCTCTTAGTAACGAACTTGCATCCACAAGTGAATTTTTTGAGATGGAAGAATCTCCCCCAAGTGAATATGAAGATGATGCAGAGGTCAACTTTTCTCAATCTCCTATTTATGACTCAAGTGATGAGGAAGATATCAATGACTTTGATCAAGACATGGGTGAAGTTAAAGAAATTTGCAAAGAGGTAGAGGAATTCACAGAAGGCCACAAGGGAGTAGAGCTTGCAGAACCACTGGAAACACCTATCCCAAGGCCACTACCACCCAATACAAACCTCAAGTGGGTAAAATCCTTAGCTTTTATCTTTACTTTTCCACTTGAATATAGTTTACTTGAAACAGATGGCCAGCTTAGAGCTCTTTGCGGCTTTGAGAGTAAAAGGGAAATGACTTGCACTCAGCGCTGGTATGCAAGATTCAATGAGGTTTCGCACTTCAATTTGAGGTGCAGGAATTGGTGTCAAGCTCAATTGGAAGGATCTCGGAAGCTGTTTGGTCACTGCAGTGAGAATTCAGATTACTTATCACCCGACTGAAAAAATGCAGATCAAGACAAAGACGGGTGTTGTAATACCCGGTCTAATCGAAATTAATTAAATAATGAGTAAGTAGGAGCGAATATGGTTGGAAGATCTGGCAATTGGAATTTGATGATTTCAATATGATATTTGGATTCAGTGAATTTTTCCGAGTCGGAAGACATAGTTTTCTGCGTAAAACTGCGCAGTGGAATTTTGACCGGCAGTACTAGCTGAGACCTGTCTGGTACTGCAGCTGAGAAAGTTGATTATGAGAAAATAAGATTAAGAAATGAGGAATTATAATTAGGGGAGGTAGAAATATTTGAAGTGCGATTTAGAGCGCTAATGTTAAAGGTTTTGGTCCAAAATTGGGCCAACGGACAAAAATAAGTGAATTGGGCCTAAGTGGGCCCAAGACCCAACATATATAAACATTAGTTATGAGCATTTCAGCTCATTTTTACCCTAAAAGAGAGGTTGGGGCGCTGAAATAGTGAAGAGAGGGGAGAAGAGAGAAAACCTAACTCTCTTTGATCTTCAAATCACCATAACTTGAGCTACGGAGCTCCGATTGACGAGCCGTTTGCGGCCACGCGTCGCTCTTCTCATCCTCTACAATTCTATCTAAGTTTTGTGGTGAGTATTCCATTCATCTCTGCCCAGTTTTCGAAATTCCCCACTGTTACACGTTTTTGGGAAGTTAGTGTTGAAATCTTGTGATTTTGGGTGTTTAGGGATACTCCAACATGGATTCTAAGTGGGTTCTATCCCTACTTCATATGGGCTGAGGTAAGAAGTGCTCAAACCCTTGTGATTTATCATCTTTATGAGCCCTAGGTTGATGTATGTATGTGATATTGGTTATGTTAGTGTATTTGGTGATTTTGATGCACAATTGGGAGGTTGGTATTGCTTGTGGAGCTTTGGTGAGGCTTGGAGCTAAGGGTTGGTGAAGACTTCCATAGAAGAGGCTCAATTGATTTGGCTACAAGAGGTACGGTTTAAGTTTCATTTAAGTACCGTGTGGTGTGATGACAATTCCTAGGCTAGATGCCCCTAGGATTAAGTTTGGATTGTGTAAATGGTTGGTGCTAATATGCATAGTTGGTATGTAATGTGAATTGATGATTGGGTTGAGAATTGTGTGGCCTTGTATGCTTGGTGTATTGAAAATTTGATATATTGGGTAATGAGTATTGATTTGTGGTTTATGCATTTAAATTGTGAAATTGGGCCGGAGGCCGTGAATTTTGGGCCAGAGGCCGAAAAGAGGTAAGTAAGGTAAGTTGATGTGTGCATTGTATGATGACACAAGTGATTGGATGAATTTCAGATAATGAATATATGAATGATTGGGTTGGTTATTGAATAATGAGGTTTGAGGAGTTGAAGTGTGGAAATTGGTAATTTTGGGTGAAATTGTATAGATGAGGTATGTTTGGTTTTGGTTGAGGTATGTTATGTGGTCATATATGTGATCATGATTATTGATGCCTTGATGGTATGATAATGCATGAGAGATATGTATGTTGTGATATATGTTTGAGGAATGATTGGGGTTGATTTGGGGATGAAACCACGTGATAGTGAGTATGATATTGATCATGTATAATGATGGTTGAATCGAAATAGTATTGTTGGAAATTGGGATGAGGAAGGGTGTATGACATGTTGATGTGTTTGTAATTTAGCCATTTGTTTGAAATGGGTAAAGATGGTTATATGGCGGTTTTGTGAATTGTGGTAAGGTGTTAATGTATGAGTTGAGGAGGCTTGATGTTGATTTTGGTATATTTTGATTGGTTTCAAAAAGGGTTGAAATTGGCATGTTTTGGTTGATTTTGAAAAGAGTTGAAAATGGCTTGTTTTGAAAATGGCACTTTGTGGTTTTTATGAAAAACATAGTTTTTGGGCATACTTTGGTGGGACATAACTTGGACTACAGATCTCTGTTTTGTGCCAAATCTATTTAGAAATGAAATTGGATCTGGGATGTCAACGATTTAAAATGAGAAAGTTATGTCCGTTGGAAGATTGGGATTCAAATTGGTAAATTCTGCAGCTTTTAACTTAGAAAATTTTTAGCAGAATGACCCCTTGCGCGTGGGCACACTTGGTGCGTGCGCGCCGTTATTCCCGAAAATACCATCCACGCGTGCGCGTGATGTGCGCGGGCGCGCCGATGGTGCTGCACCCAATGCCCAGCCATTTTCCAGAGAGTTATGCTAGAACTGTGCTAGTGTTGTGCCTGGGGCACGAGAACACCCACGCGTACGCGTGGTTGACGCGTACGCGTCGATTGGCAAACTTTTAACCCACGCGTTAGCGTGCATGACGCTTGCGCGTCGATAAGTTTTTGAGGCCGTCCACGCGTGCGCGTGGAGTGCGCGTGCGCGTGGCCCTGCTTTCATGCCAAAGTTGATTTTTGAGTTCTAAAAGCCAAATCTCATACTTCTAAGCCTCCGATCTCACACCTTATGTATTAAATCATTATGATATGCTTAGTAATGAGAAAAGAACCAGGGGATGTGGTAACTTGCGAGTGAAGCAAGGGGAAAAATTTATGATCAATGGTGATCAACGATGATTATATGAGATATGGAGGATGACGGTAGGAGTACCGTGTATGCCATGAGCCCAAGGGCTATATCTATTGATAAATGGCTGGTTCTTGATTGAACCATGAGCCGGATGGCTGAGTTATTGCCGGGTCACGGCAAAGCCATTATTGATTATGGCTGAGTATAGATGCATATATGATTAATGAATGAATGTGTTGAATGGATAATAATGGGAAATGTTGAAATGTGATGTGTAACCCCGGGTAGTAGGCAGTGGCGTTGTCCACTTGCTCCGGGTATGAGACGGAAAAGGATGTTTATGATAAATGAGTTAATTATAGAGTTTTGAATGAATGTAATTTTGATACCTGGGTAGTAGTAAGGGTTGGGGTTCGTCCCACTTGCTCCAGGTTATTGTTTGAGATTTGAAAACAATGAGGATTGATAATTTGAATTGAGATTGAATGAATATATGCTTAAGATACCTGGGCAGTAGCAAGGGTTGTGGTTCGTCCCGCTTGCTCCGGGTTAATGCTTGAGATACCTGGGCAGTAGCAAGGGTTGTGGTTCGTCCCACTTGCTCCAGGTCAGAGATTATGACACCTGGGTAGTAGCGGTAGTAGTGGTGAATCCACTCGCTCCAGGTTGAGCTTTTAAACACCCGCCTGGGTAGTAGCCGCAGTAGTGGTTGTTCCACTGGCTCTGGGCTGAGCGGGTAGTAGCAAGGGGGTTGTAGCTCAAACCTACTTGCTCCGCAAGGGGTGTTTCTGTCCATGGTTAGCTACCAGGACGTGTCGGGTTGGCTATATAACCGACAGATGATATCATCAGCCATAGGGCAGGCATACATCATTTGCATATGTTTGAATTGTTTGGGTTTGCCTATTTGTTTTGGATTTCTATATCATACATGCTATGTTACCTGATTACGTGCTACTTGTTCTACTTGTACCTTATTTGTGTATTACTTGTCTGTATTGCTTGTGTTTGTACAACTGAGAGATCCCTCATGTTGGTGTCGGTGGATGTTGGTGGCTGTTCTTGATGAGATGAATTGATAATGCGATTGCATGATGATGATGATTTTTGAATGAGATAATTTGAGTCCCCTGGGTAGACGCAGTGATGTGATTTCACTAGCTCCAGGTGAGGGTATGATGTATTGATATAGAGTTGCTGAGACAGAACAACTGGTGATGGTTTTGCTTATGATTCTGAGTCTGATTCATGTAAGAATCAGCGAGTTGGGAAACATGTGTAACATGAACTAGATTTAGTATCCCCTTACGACAGATGCCTATTTATGGATTAGTGAGAATCTAGGCTGGATACTTGGTGAAAAGGAGTTTAGGATGCTTAGTGAGTTTTTATTGCAGTGCATTGTATTTATTTGGCACTTTTACCGTACTGGGAACCCATGGGCCCGGGGTTCTCATTTCGTATATACCTCTTGTTTTTCAGATACAGGTCCAGGTACTCAGAAGTGAGCTATGGTTCGTCTGAGAGCCGGCGAAGATCTTTATTTTCTCCACTTTGTGTTTTGCTTAGAATCTCTCCACCTTTGTTTTGAAGATATTATATTATGTGTTGAACTCTTTTGGAACTTGCCTATAGAGGCTCTTATGTTTCCTTTGGGAGAGATTAGGATGTACTGTTGTCAACTACTTTCATACTGTACCCTAGCCGGCCTAAACTTTGCGGGTCGCGACTAGTGGCTATTTACTTATGTTATATATATCTATCTGTTATCTATCTCTTAATCTCCTTTATGCCTTGTCCATATATCGCTTTCGGCTTCATGTTTTATCTTTTCGTTGTCGAAACGTGAGTGATACGTCTTCGCGATTTTATTTCTACTCTTTTCAAGCTTCTCGATTAATACTCCTTTCGAAATTACCTATAGTTATATATTAAAAATCCACCTGAGGGTCGTACCACCGTAATATCATTGACTTATGACTCGAGCATAAGGATTTGAATATTAGGGTGTTACATTATGGTATCAGAGCAGTTCGTCCTCGTGAGCCTGAGGGATGGAACTGCTTATGCTTCAATGCATACTCTGAGTTTGTGCCTGTGCTAGTTAGGGTATCTAACTGATACATCTAGCATGAAGTCCATGAGTGTACCTTTGGTACTTTGAAGCACTATACTTCCGATATTGAGACTGATCAACTTGATATCGATTGTTTGGTGTGTATAGGAACCAGATGGCGCCTCGTGGACCCGGTCGGGGACGTGAGAGAGATCGTACTAGTACACAGGAACCGGAAATCAACTCGAATAACCCGGTAAACCTTCTGGCGGCATTGGAGAATATGGCTGCTGCTATGCAGGCCACTGCGGAGGCCCTTGGGCAACAGATAAACAATAATGGCAATGGCGGAAGGGAAGCTCAGGGCCCGATGACACTAGCAACTTTCTTAAAGGTTAATCCACCTAAGTTCAAGGGAACCACCAATCCGACTGAAGCTGATACTTGGTTTCAGGCCATGGAGCGAGCACTGCAAGCGCAGTTGGTGCCTGAAGAGCAGCGTGTTGGATTTGCTACCTATCTGCTCATGGGGGAAGCATCGCATTGGTGGCAAGGGGCTCGACGTCTCCTGCAACAGGGGAATGATCCTATCACTTGGGATGCCTTCCAGGTGGAATTCTATAAGAAGTACTTTCCAAATTCCGCCAGGACAGCCAAGGAATTGGAGTTACTGCAGCTGAAGCAAGGTGCTATGTCCGTATCTGAGTATACAGACAAATTTGAGGAGCTATTCAGGTTTTCCCGCATGTGTCAGGGAGCTCCGGGAGACTTTGAGGAATGGAAGTGTATTAAGTATGAGGGAGGACTTCGAAGTGAAATCCTGAGCTCCGTTGGACCGATGGAGATTAGGATCTTCTCTGAACTTGTGAACAAGAGCCGTATTGCTGAAGAATGTGTGAGGAAGGCTGTTGAGGCAAAGAATGACCGTCGGGAGTCCCACCGCAGGGAGCATAATCAAGAATACCCAACAAGGGGTCAAGAGTTTAAGAGAAAAGGATACCCACAACATTTTCCTCAAAGGCGAAATGACCTTGCGACGAGTGCGGAGTCCCAAAGAAACAGTAAGGGAAAACGGGCAGCGGCTGCTTCTGATGTTTCGAGCTGTCAGAGGTGTGGAAGTCATCACCCAAATAGGCCGTGCCGACTGGGGTCAGGTGTATGTTACAAGTGCGGGTTACCAGGGCATGTATCAAGAAATTGCCAACAAGGAGAGAGTCAGGATGCGGGCCGATTGCGGCAGTAAGATTGAGGTAATTTCAATAATCGAGCTTAAATGGTAGTGTGTGATTTTATAATACCGCATGTACAGTAAAAACTCGGAATGCCGAGCTTAATATTAGACTGAGAAGCAAACCAGATGGTCCGAGTAAGGAATTGCCTTAATACAAATGGATAAATGCCTCTGATGTAAATGATTTTCTGTTAAGAATGATGTGTTGTATTTGTTATATAGTTGGTTAATTTTTGGATTTTTGGCAAAACGGATTGAACCCGTGACTTTTAGTTCCTTTGATTTAAATAGATAAGGAATGGTCCTAAATGATGGATTTGGAAGCGTTGATTTGAAATACCAGTCATGCTAAGTTGTGGTTGGGTACTTGAGGAAATTATCATTGATGCATAGTCGGATTTAGATGATGATTGAGTGCAAGTTGTTGTGTTTGAGAGATGAGTGCTATGATGATTGGTCATGGTGACCTTGGATTTTGATCAAGATTTGTAATGATCGGTTTCAGAGAAATTGTTTGGAAACCTTTAAATTGCAATACTGATGCGGTACTGAGAATGGTTTGAGGGAACCCGTGACGGGTGGTAAACTCCAATTTTTAGGGAGGTGCTGTTGAAAATTCTCCCAAGAATTGAAGGAGTGTTGGTTATATTTTTGAAAATGATTTTTGATCTGAGTAACTTCAACAAAAGAGATGTGTCTCAAAAGCTTTTATAGATTATTAAAGGGAAGCGGATTCATAAGAGTTTGTCAGCTTGTTAGTACAAACTCATTGAATTTAAAAAAAAAACTAAGAAAGCTTTGATTGATTATAGTGATGTGGGATGATGGCTATGATTAACGATGATAGCAATATTATTGATGAGATTTAATAGGGTGTGAGTTGATGAGACGATAAAAGTAAGGAACGAATGACCGAGATCCTCAGAGATAGAGAAATCAGAGCGCGGCAACGGAAGCGCGCAGAGTAAAAGGACCTTGGAACTGTTATGCGTTGGATATAACGGCAAACTACGCTCGCGTACTCGTAGTGATGGATGGAATTTTCGAGGGCGAAAATTTCTGTTAGGGGGGTAGAATGTAATACCCGGTCTAACCGAAGTTAATTAAATAATGAGTAAGTAGGAGCGAATATGGTTGGAAGATCTGGCAATTGGAATTTGATGATTTCAATATGATATTTGGATTCAGTGAATTTTTCCGAGTCGGAAGACATAGTTTTCTGCGTAAAAGTGCGCAGTGGAATTTTGACCGGCAGTACTAGCTGAGACCTGTCTGGTACTGCAGCTGAGAAAGTTGATTATGAGAAAATAAGATTAAGAAATGAGGAATTATAATTAGGGGAGGTAGAAATATTTGAAGTGCGATTTAGAGCGCTAATGTTAAAGGTTTTGGTCCAAAATTGGGCCAACGGACAAAAATAAGTGAATTGGGCCTAAGTGGGCCCAAGACCCAACATATATAAACATTAGTTATGAGCATTTCAACTCATTTTTACCCTAAAAGAGAGGTTGGGGCGCTGAAATAGTGAAGAGAGGAGAGAAGAGAGAAAACCTAACTCTCTTTGATCTTCAAATCACCATAACTTGAGCTACGGAGCTCCGATTGACGAGCCGTTTGCGGCCACGCGTTGCTCTTCTCATCCTCTACAATTCTATCTAAGTTTTGTGGTGAGTATTCCATTCATCTCTGCCCAGTTTTCGAAATTCCCCACTGTTACACGTTTTTGGGAAGTTAGTGTTGAAATCTTGTGATTTTGGGTGTTTAGGGATACTCCAACATGGATTCTAAGTGGGTTCTATCCCTACTTCATATGGGCTGAGGTAAGAAGTGCTCAAACCCTTGTGATTTATCATCTTTATGAGCCCTAGGTTGATGTATGTATGTGATATTGGTTATGTTAGTGTATTTGGTGATTTTGATGCACAATTGGGAGGTTGGTATTGCTTGTGGAGCTTTGGTGAGGCTTGGAGCTAAGGGTTGGTGGAGACTTCCATAGAAGAGGCTCAATTGATTTGGCTACAAGAGGTACGGTTTAAGTTTCATTTAAGTACCGTGTGGTGTGATGACAATTCCTAGGCTAGATGCCCCTAGGATTAAGTTTGGATTGTGTAAATGGTTGGTGCTAATATGCATAGTTGGTATGTAATGTGAATTGATGATTGGGTTGAGAATTGTGTGGCCTTGTATGCTTGGTGTATTGAAAATTTGATATATTGGGTGATGAGTATTGATTTGTGGTTTATGCATTTAAATTGTGAAATTGGGCCGGAGGCCGTGAATTTTGGGCCAGAGGCCGAAAAGAGGTAAGTAAGGTAAGTTGATGTGTGCATTGTATGATGACACAAGTGATTGGATGAATTTCAGATAATGAATATATGAATGATTGGGTTGGTTATTGAATAATGAGGTTTGAGGAGTTGAAGTGTGGAAATTGGTAATTTTGGGTGAAATTGTATAGATGAGGTATGTTTGGTTTTGGTTGAGGTATGTTATGTGGTCATATATGTGATCATGATTATTGATGCCTTGATGGTATGATAATGCATAAGAGATATGTATGTTGTGATATATGTTTGAGGAATGATTGGGGTTGATTTGGGGATGAAACCACGTGATAGTGAGTATGATATTGATCATGTATAATGATGGTTGAATCGAAATAGTATTGTTGGAAATTGGGATGAGGAAGGGTGTATGACATGTTGATGTGTTTGTAATTTAGCCATTTGTTTGAAATGGGTAAAGATGGTTATATGGCGGTTTTGTGAATTGTGGTAAGGTGTTAATGTATGAGTTGAGGAGGCTTGATGTTGATTTTGGTATATTTTGATTGGTTTCAAAAAGGGTTGAAATTGGCATGTTTTGGTTGATTTTGAAAAGAGTTGAAAATGGCTTGTTTTGAAAATGGCACTTTGTGGTTTTTATGAAAAACATAGTTTTTGGGCATACTTTGGTGGGACATAACTTGGACTACAGATCTCTGTTTTGTGCCAAATCTATTTAGAAATGAAATTGGATCTGGGATGTCAACGATTTAAAATGAGAAAGTTATGTCCGTTGGAAGATTGGGATTCAAATTGGTAAATTCTGCAGCTTTTAACTTAGAAAATTTTTAGCAGAATGACCCCTTGCGCGTGGGCACACTTGGTGCGTGCGCGCCGTTATTCCCGAAAATACCATCCACGCGTGCGCGTGATGTGCGCGGGCGCGCCGATGGTGCTGCACCCAATGCCCAGCCATTTTCCAGAGAGTTATGCTAGAACTGTGCTAGTGTTGTGCCTGGGGCACGAGAACACCCACGCGTACGCGTGGTTGACGCGTACGCGTCGATTGGCAAACTTTTAACCCACGCGTTAGCGTGCATGACGCTTGCGCGTCGATAAGTTTTTGAGGCCGTCCACGCGTGCGCCTGGAGTGCGCGTGCGCGTGGCCCTGCTTTCATGCCAAAGTTGATTTTTGAGTTCTAAAAGCCAAATCTCATACTTCTAAGCCTCCGATCTCACACCTTATGTATTAAATCATTATGATATGCTTAGTAATGAGAAAAGAACCAGGGGATGTGGTAACTTGCGAGTGAAGCAAGAGGAAAAAGTTATGATCAATGGTGATCAACGATGATTATATGAGATATGGAGGATGACGGTAGGAGTACCGTGTATGCCATGAGCCCAAGGGCTATATCTATTGATAAATGGCTGGTTCTTGATTGAACCATGAGCCGGATGGCTGAGTTATTGCCGGGTCACGGCAAAGCCATTATTGATTATGGCTGAGTATAGATGCATATATGATTAATGAATGAATGTGTTGAATGGATAATAATGGGAAATGTTGAAATGTGATGTGTAACCCCGGGTAGTAGGCAGTGGCGTTGTCCACTTGCTCCGGGTATGAGACGGAAAAGGATGTTTATGATAAATGAGTTAATTATAGAGTTTTGAAAGAATGTAATTTTGATACCTGGGTAGTAGTAAGGGTTGGGGTTCGTCCCACTTGCTCCAGGTTATTGTTTGAGATTTGAAAACAATGAGGATTGATAATTTGAATTGAGATTGAATGAATATATGCTTAAGATACCTGGGCAGTAGCAAGAGTTGTGGTTTGTCCCGCTTGCTCCGGGTTAATGCTTGAGATACCTGGGCAGTAGCAAGGGTTGTGGTTCGTCCCACTTGCTCCAGGTCAGAGATTGTGACACCTGGGTAGTAGCGGTAGTAGTGGTGAATCCACTCGCTCCAGGTTGAGCTTTTAAACACCCGCCTGGGTAGTAGCCGCAGTAGTGGTTGTTCCACTGGCTCTGGGCTGAGCGGGTAGTAGCAAGGGGGTTGTAGCTCAAACCTACTTGCTCCGCAAGGGGTGTTTCTGTCCATGGTTAGCTACCAGGACGTGTCGGGTTGGCTATATAACCGACAGATGATATCATCAGCCATAGGGCAGGCATACATCATTTGCATATGTTTGAATTGTTTGGGTTTGCCTATTTGTTTTGGATTTCTATATCATACATGCTATGTTACCTGATTACGTGCTACTTGTTCTACTTGTACCTTATTTGTGTATTACTTGTCTGTATTGCTTGTGTTTGTACAACTGAGAGATCCCTCATGTTGGTGTCGGTGGATGTTGGTGGCTGTTCTTGATGAGATGAATTGATAATGCGATTGCATGATGATGATGATTTTTGAATGAGATAATTTGAGTCCCCTGGGTAGACGCAGTGATGTGATTTCACTAGCTCCAGGCGAGGGTATGATGTATTGATATAGAGTTGCTGAGACAGAACAACTGGTGATGGTTTTGCTTATGATTCTGAGTCTGATTCATGTAAGAATCAGCGAGTTGGGAAACATGTGTAACATGAACTAGATTTAGTATCCCCTTACGACAGATGCCTATTTATGGATTAGTGAGAATCTAGGCTGGATACTTGGTGAAAAGGAGTTTAGGATGCTTAGTGAGTTTTTATTGCAGTGCATTGTATTTATTTGGCACTTTTACCGTACTGGGAACCCATGGGCCCGGGGTTCTCATTTCGTATATACCTCTTGTTTTTCAGATACAGGTCCAGGTACTCAGAAGTGAGCTATGGTTCGTCTGAGAGCCGGCGAAGATCTTTATTTTCTCCACTTTGTGTTTTGCTTAGAATCTCTCCACCTTTGTTTTGAAGATATTATATTATGTGTTGAACTCTTTTGGAACTTGCCTATAGAGGCTCTTATGTTTCCTTTGGGAGAGATTAGGATGTACTGTTGTCAACTACTTTCATACTGTACCCTAGCCGGCCTAAACTTCGCGGGTCGCGACTAGTGGCTATTTACTTATGTTATATATATCTATCTGTTATCTATCTCTTAATCTCCTTTATGCCTTGTCCATATATCGCTTTCGGCTTCATGTTTTATCTTTTCGTTGTCGAAACGTGAGTGATACGTCTTCGCGATTTTATTTCTACTCTTTTCAGGCTTCTCGATTAACACTCCTTTCGAAATTACCTATAGTTATATATTAAAAATCCACCTGAGGGTCGTACCACCATAATATCATTGACTTATGACTCGAGCATAAGGATTTGAATATTAGGGTGTTACAGGTGTACAAGTAGAGTTTGGGATCTTGGAATCTATTCTACCATTCAACACTCCGGGAGCCTGCAAACTTGTTTGAACTCACACAAGGGCTTTACGTACCTTGTTTGGGACCCTGGAGGATGCTGGCATTCCAAACACTGGTGGAGATTTCTAGACGAATCCAAGCACAAGCTACCATAGCAGGAAGCTCATTAAATGTCCAACTTAAGGACTTTAACTAAAAGTGCTAGGTGGGAGACAACCCACCATGGTATGATCGTTCCTTTTTCAGTTTTCATTTTAGTCTGTTTCATTTCTTTTTGAGTTTTGATTGAACCTGGAATCATGCATACTTGCATAGCATTCATATTAAGCATTGCATTCTGCATATTGCATTAAAAAAAAATTCGCCCGCGACGCGACAGCGTCGCTGACGTGTCCGCGTCGCAGGTGCATTAGGGAGAAAAGAAAAGTGAACAAAGAGTCACGCAAGAGCGTGGCTGGACGCGTGCCTTTGGCATAAATTGATCCACGTGACCGCGTCGCTGACGCATCCGCATCATGTGGAAAAAATGCCTCCCACGCGTCCGCGTCACCCACACGAACGCGTGCCTTCAAATCGACGTAAAAAGGGTGTATGGGCGAAAGTTGAGCTCGAATTGGGCTGGACTCGTGCTAGAAGCACAAACCCTGCCAAGCGTCCGCGCCATTTTCAAATTTAGGCCATTCACGTGATTGCGTCAGTCACGCAAATGCGTCACCCAGATTTTTGGCACAATGAGTTTCAAACAGAGAGTTGCGCGAGCGCGCGGCTGCCCTCGCGTCAGTAGCACAAATTCACTCACGCGACCGCGTCACTCACGTGTCCGCGTCACTTGACAATAGTGCCACCTTCGCGAACGTGTCACTCACGCGTCCGCGTCGCTTACGCCGCGCAGCTCAACTAGATCAGCCAAGATATCTTATCTTTTCTTCCCATATCTAAATTTTTTCTTTCCTTCTTATTTCTTTCTTCCTCCTTTCTTACTTTCTTTTCCTTTTCCATTGGTGTTAAATTTTCTTATTCAACTATTGTATCTTTTCTGGTATTATCTTGGTGCTTAGTGACTTGTTTTATTCTTGTTAGGTAATATTAATTAAATCAATGCTTATCTTTTATACCTGTATTAATTTTGCATTGACATGAATTTATATTGTCTTTCTTTACCCACACTTTCTTCCCCATTGTTGCAATTTTTGCACCATTGGTATGCCATGTGCTTCTATTGCTTTCTCACGCACATGTTGTAGCTACCATGTATTTGAGACCCTTATTATTTGGCATTAACACCCATATTCTATTTTTTTCTATCTTTATTTTTGGGTTACTTTTCTTCTTTTCCCTCTTCTTTCAGGATGGCCACCACGAAGGGAGAGGAAAAGCTTCTTACCGGGGAGACAAACATGTTCATCTGCTCAATATTTGAAGAAAAGCATCAGTTGGAACAACCCCCCATCCACTTGCACATCTTACCATGCACCGAGGACGATGCAATCTTTAAGTGTGGGGAGGTCGATACCGATCTCCATGGGTTAGTTACTCTTCTATCTCAACACCAATGGTTTATTTTCCATGTTAGTTGTTGCATTTGCATGTTTGTTTGATTTTGTGTATATTTTACCACTTGGTTGAAGTAATATTTTCTTTTTCAAGAAACTTTTTATAGTATTTCACTAATTTAAATTAAAAACTTTTTGAAAAAAAAAACTTGTATGAAGAAATATTATTTTGGAACATAGTTTAGAGCTCAAACACAAAAAAACCAGTGAGATTTTGAGCCTATTTGATTGGTTGCACTCTAGCAACCAATATTTTATTTTTGGTGTGTGTTTTTCTCTCTAAAATTATGATCTTTGTCTTGCTTAATTCTATATTTCCATCATTTGATGTATGCATGCACTTATATGATTGAGGCCTTGTTTCACTGAGCTTACATACCCATATGGCCTTACCTTTTATTATCCTTTGCAAACCCATGTTGAGCCTATTTTACCCCTTGTTCTTTACTTTAGCTCATCACTAACTCTAAGCGAAAAATAATAATGTCCTTAATTTGAATCCTTGATTAGCTTAGGCTAGTGAGAATCCTCATGAATTAAGTGTGGGGAAAAGTGGGTTTGGAAACATTTGGTTTGAGAATTGAGTATGTTAGACTTTGTATGAAAATATGAAAAATGTTAAGAACATATTTATGCATTCAAAACCTTAATCATATGCATTGAGAAAAAAAAAGAAAAAAAGTGAAAAAGAAAAAAAAAAGCAAATAATAAAAGGGGACAAAATGCCCCAAAGTGTTGGTATCAATGCATATGTACTGAACTCAAATATAGGATGCATGAATATATGGAAAACACAGTTAATGGGAAGTTAGATTTTGTATTTTAATTAAATGAATTGTCTTAAGTTAGGTGGAAAGTTTATGTTAATTAAGGATTCAGATTTTAGTCCACTTGGCCAAATACAATCCTACCTTGACCCTAACCCCATTACAACCCTTAAAAGACCTCTTGATTTGTGTATTGGTGCATTAAATTTTTGTTGATTGTTAGATGAAGAGCAAGCTATAGAAAGCAAGATTAGTAGAGAATTGAGAGAATTGACCCTAGACACTTGAGAGTTAGAGTGATATACACTACCAGTAAGGGTTCAGTGCTCAATTCTATGTTCCCTGCTTTCATGAGCTATCTTTTTCTTGCAAGTTATTTGTATTGTATTTTGTGATTTGAACTAGTGAAATCCAGCTAATATTTATTCTTGAAAGATTTATTTACTTTTTTCACCAAGTAGGTAGAATCATTTTAGCATGTAGTTGCATTCACATTCATAGGTTGTATTGCATGAGTCTTGCCTTTCCCTACTCATTTATTTAGTCTCCTTGAGCTTAGCATGAGGACATGCTAATGATTAAGTGTGGAGAGGTTGATAAACCACTATTTCATGGTTTATATTGTATTTAATTGAGTGGTTTTATCAAGCTTTTCACCCACTTATTCATAGGATTTGCATGATTTTACAATTCCTTCCTAGTTTAGTTCTATGATTGAAAACATGCTTCTTCGGTCTTAATTTAGCTAATCTTAATCCTCTCTTATTACCATTCGATGCCTTGATCTGTGTGTTAAGTGTTTCAGGCTTCATAGGGCAGGAATGGCTTAGAAAATGAAGAGGAAGCGTGCAAAAATGGAAGGAACACAAGGAATTGAGGAGATGACCAGCGAGAAGTCACGCAGTCGCGCGAAATGGAAGAAATCAGAGTGACGCATTCGCATGCCTGATGCGACTGTGCAGATTGGAAGCTGCACGAACGACGCGAATGCGTGGACGACGCGCACGCGTGGTTTGAAAAATGCTGAGTGACGCGATCATGTGAACGACGCGGACGCTTGACGTGCGCGATTTGCAAAATTACAAAAGTCGCTGGCAGAGATTCTGGGCCACATTTCAACCCAGTTTTCGGCCCAAAAACACAGATTAAAGTCAGGGAACATGCAGAGACTCAACATGCTTTCATAATTCACAATTTTAGGTTTTAGATGTAGTTTTTAGAGAGAGAGGTTCTCTCCTCTCTCTTAGGATTTAGGATTAGGATTCCTCTTAAAGGATTTAGGATTTATTATTATTTCAACTTACAATTCTTCTGAGCTCCAGGTTTAATATTTCTTTATTTTGACTTCTCTTATTTTTAATTATATATGTTGCCAATTTGGCTTAATGACATTCATGTTATGATTTTCTTAATTAATATTATTTGAGGTATTTCAGATTTAAGATTTCTTTCTTTTATTTATGTTACTGTTGCTTCCTATCTGAAGGCATTTTTATTCAAGTAGATTTTTCTCCCTTTTGGCTTTGGTTTAGAAATCAGTAACTCAAGAGTTATTAGACTCAACGTGATCGATAATTGCTATCTTTGCTAATTTGCTTGAACTTCTATTATCCCAATCTTTTTCTAGGAATTAACTAGGATTTGAAGATCAAACTAATTAGCCACTTGACCTTCCTTCGCACCAGCAGAGGTTAACTAAGTGGAATTAAGATTCAATTTTCATCATCATTGATAAGGATAACTAGGATAGGACTTCCAATTTCTCATACCTTGCCAAGAGTTTATTTTACAGTCATTTATTTATTTTATTTGTCATTTATCATACTTGTTCCTCATTCTCAAAACCCCCAATTTACAAATCTCATAACCAATAATAAGAACACACCTCCCTGTAATTCCTTGAGAATACGACCCGAGGTTTAAATACTTCGGTTATCAATTTATTTAGGGTTTTGTTACTTGTGACAACCAAAATGTTTGTACGAAGGGATTTCTATTGGTTCAGAATCTATACTTACAACGCGACTTTATAAAATTCTTTACTAGCAAAAATCCCGACGTCAATCTTCCTCTATTTTCTTCTTCTTCTACTCCATTCTTCTCTTTTCTTTATTTTTGCTCAGGGACGAGCACAGTTTTGAGTTTGGTATTGGAAAAGCATGGCTTTTTTTCTTTCCATTACCATTTATGGCACCCAAGTTTGGAGAACCCTCTAGAAAGAGGAAAGGAAAGGCAGTAGCCGCCACCTCTGAATCTTGGGAGATGGAGAGATTCATCACCAAAGCTTATCAAGACAACTTCTATGAAGTAGTGGCATAGAAAAAAGTGATCCTTGAGATCCCTTTCAAGCTCAAGAAGAATAAGTTTCTAGAAATCCGAAGAGAGATCCGGAGAAAAGGTTGGGAAGTCCTAACCAAACCCATTCAGGATGTTGGGATTTTAATGGTGCAAAAGTTTTATACTAATGCATGGGTTACTAAAAAGTATGACACTAGTGTAAACGCAAATCTAAGGAATTGGAGCACCATGGTCCGAGGGAGAATCTTAGATTTCAACCCGGAGAGTATGAGGTTGGCGTTCAACTTGCCTCTAATGCAAGGAGATCCTCATCGTTACACTAGGAGAGCCAACTTTGATCATAGATTGGATCAAGCACTCTCAGACATCTGTGTGAAAGGAGCACAGTGGAAAAGGGATTCCCAAGGCTAGCCCATTCAACTAAGAAGGCTTGACCTAAAGCTCATAGCTAGAGGATGGTTGGAGTTCATCTAACGTTCCATCATCCCCACTAGCAATCGGTCAGAAGTAACTGTTGACAGAGCCATTATGATCCATTGCATCATGATTGGAAGTGAGGTGGAAGTACATGAGGTAATTCCTCAAGAATTATACAAGATAGCTGAGAATCTTTCCACCAATGCAAGGTTGGCATTCCCACACCTCATCTGTCATCTATGCAATTCAGTTGGAATTGTCATAGAAGGAGATATCTCTATTAGGGAGGACAAGTCCATCACTAAGAAGAGGATGGAGCAAACCAGAGAGCATGCACAAGAGCCTATGCAGCCACCTCAGTATGAGATCCCTGATATTCCTCAAGGGATGTATTTTCCTCCTCAAAGCTATTGGGATCAATGGCAAACTTCTCTTGGAGAACTAAGTACTAACATGGAGCATCAAGAGCACTCCATCACCCTCAACGAAATAAGAGAAGACCAAATAGCCAAAAGGGAAGACCACAGGGCTATGAGGGAAGAACAACAAAGGCAAAGGAGTGACATTGAAGAGATCAAGCATCACATTGGATCTTCAAGGAGGAGCACTAGCCACCACCATTAAAGGTGGATTCGTTCTCTTTTACCTCCTTTCTTGTTTTATTTTTCTGTTTTCTGTTATGTCTTGCCTATTCTCTTATTTTTACTGCATGATCAATTGCATTGATGTCTTAAAGTTGTAAAATGTTCTATATATCTCTCACCTTGCTTAAGAGAAAATTTTATTTGAAAAGAATTGAAAGAAACATGAATTTCAAGTATAATAAGAATAGTTTAATTATTTTGATGTGGTGACATTATTTTTGTTTCCTGAATGTATGAATAAATAGTGCATTTTGAAGTTAAAATTTTAGAATATTGGCTCTTAAAATAATAATGATGAAAGTGAAGTATTATTGGTGATTTGAAAAATCCAAAAATTGATTCTTGAATGTGATAAAAAATAGTGGCAAAAAAATAGAAAGAAAAAGAGAAAAAG
Organism: Arachis hypogaea; assembly: GCF_003086295.3. NCBI lineage: Eukaryota > Viridiplantae > Streptophyta > Magnoliopsida > Fabales > Fabaceae > Arachis > Arachis hypogaea. The sequence goes on from NC_092042.1 coordinate 71,239,679, forward strand.
CAAGCAGAAAAAGCCAAAAGCTCTTTAAACCAAAAGGCAAGAGCAAAAAGTTAGTAACCCTTTAAACCAAAAGGCAAGGGTGAAAGGATCCAAAGCTTTGAGCATCAGTGGATAGAAGGGCCTAAGGGAATAAAATCATGGCCTAAGCGGCTGAACCAAGCTGTCCCTAACTATGTGTTTGTGGCGTGAAGGTGTCAAGTGAAAAGCTTGAGACTGAGCAGTTAAAGTCATGATCCAAAGCAAAAAGAGTGTGCTTAAGAACTCTAGACACCTCTATTTGGGGATTCTAGCAAAGCTGAATCACAATCCCAAAGGGTTGACCCAGTTAAAGTGTCTATGGCATTTATGTATATGGTGGTGATACTGGAATACAAAGTGCTTAGGGTCACGGCCAAGACTCTAAAAAGCTATGTTTAATAATAAAAAAGAACTTAATTAGGAGAATCAATAATATCATCTGGATTCTAAGTTCCTAAAGATGCCAACTATTTTGAGTTTCAATGGATAGTAAGATGCCAAAACTATTCAGAAGCAAAAAGCTACTAAGTCCCGCTCATCTAATTGTAACTGAGCTTCACTGGAAACTTTGAAATTTATTTGATCTTAATTTTCTTTTTTTATCCTATTGTGTTTTTAGTTGCTTGGGGACAAGCAACAGTTTAAGTTTGGTGTTGTGATGAGCAGATATTTTATACACTTTTTGGCATCATTTTCATATAGTTTTTAATATGTTTTGTTTAGTTTTTATTAAGTTTTTTTAGGTTTGATAAACCACCATTTTATGGTTTATCTTGTGCTCAATTGAGTGGTTTTTATCAAGTCTTTGCACACTTATTCATACTAACTGCATGGTTTTACAAATCCTTCTTTATTCCTTAATATATGTGAAAATATGTTTCCTAGACCATAAAATTATTAATTTTAATTATCCTTTATTACCATTCGATGTCGTGATCTATGTGTTGAGTATTTTCAGGCTTTATAAGGCAGAAATGACTTAGAGAACAGGAAGGAAACATGCAAAAGTGGAAGGAACGCACAAAAATGAAGTTTTGAAGGAAATGGCAGCGACGCGCACGCATGGACGACGCGGACGCGTGACTCGCGCAGAACCCAAGCGACGCGCACGTGTGGACGACGCGGACGCATGCCTAGCACAAAGCACGAGCGACGCGTACGCGTGACAAGAAAAACTTCCAAATGAAGTGCACGCGTGACCCACGCGCACGCGTGACGGACGCCACGTGCAGAAAGTTGCAGAATTCGCCCCTAGCGATTTCTAGATCCTTTTCAACCCAAATCCAAGCCCAGAAAACATAGATTAGAGGCTATAAAGTGGGAGAATGCATCCATTCAAAGATAATAAAAAAATACAACATTCATTATTCACAATTTAGGTTTTAGATGTAGTTTTCTAGAGAGAAAGGCTCTCTCCTCTCTCTTAGGTTTTAGGATTTAGGATTTCTTTTAGGATTTAGGATTTCTTCTTCATTCCAGATTCAATGTTACTTTACTTTGGTTTCTCTTCTATTTTTATTTATTCTATTACTTTGATTTATGAATTCTCCATGTTAGATTTGATTTCTTTATTTAATGCAATTTGAGGTATTTCATATTTATGATTGCTTTCTTCTATTTATGATATAAATAATTTGGATTTTCCCTCCCTTTGCTTTGGTTGAGTAATTGGTGACAATTGAGTTACCAAACTCAGCTGTTGATTGAAAATTGGAATTTGCTGATTGATTTGGATCCTCCTAAAGCTAGTCTTTCCATAGGAGTTGACTAGGACTTGAGGAATCAAATTGATTAGTCCACTTGACTTTCCTTTATTTAGTAAGGGTAACTAAGTAGGAGCAATAAACAATTCTCATCACACCTGATAAGGATAACTAGGATAGGATTTCCAGTTCTTATACCTTACAAGGGTGTTCATGATAATTAATTTACTTTATTGCTAATTTATTTCCTTGTTCTCTATTTCAAAAACCCAAAAATATACCTTTTTCCATAACCAATAATAAATCATACTTCCCTGCAATTCCTTGAGAGACGACCTGAGGTTTCAATACTTCGGTTATAAATTTTATTGGGTTTGCTTTAGTGACAAACAATTTTTTTATACGAAAGGATTTTTGTTGGTTTAGAAGCTATACTTTCAACGAGTGCTTATTTTTATGAAATTCTTTACTAGCAAAAATTAGTTCGTCAAGGTTCTAGTGTTAAATTCATATTTTTGGATTCTACTGAGTTTTTTTTGTTTTTGTACAATTTCAGGTATTTTCTGGCTGAAATTGAGGAGCTAGAGCAAAAGTCTGATACAGAGACAGGGAAAGCACTACAGATGTTATTTGGATTTGACCTCCTTGCACTCGGAAGAGCTTTTCTGGAGTATCAAATTCTAAATGGAGCGTTCTCAATGGCTATGGAAAGCTGACTTCTAAAGCTTTCCACAATGTATAATAGTCCATACTTTGCTTCAGATTAAGAGGCTAAAAACTGGCGTCCAATGCCAGCCTCCTGCCCCCTTCCAGGCGTCCAGCTCCCAAGGAGTAGAGCCCAGCGTCCAAACACCCAGAGAGGACCCCCTAGCCAGCGTTTAACGTCCTAGAGACCTCATAGTATGTGGATCTCATCAAAGCTCAGCACAAACATCTCATCGAGTTGTATTCACTGATTCGGGTTCTAACTACATGGATGTAAGCATCCAAAGAAGAGGTAATAAACTCTATTTTACTGAAGGATGGTTGGATTTACTCACATATTATGACCAACCAAATGGAATGTGGGTAAAATCAGTTTTCTTGGGAGGAGCTCGATTTTTTATTGAGGAATTATTTTCACGGAGCTTTGTAGGCCAAGTTCAAGTTCCATCCCCTCCATGCTTTCTACGTCTGACCGGAGATCTTCGAAGTGGACCACATAATGATATTGAATTTCCTCAATTTAAGTTCAGTTTTACTGAATTCGTGTCAAACTCAGATATGCAATTTCAACGATTGGTAATATATTTAAATTTTCTTATTTTAAGTTTTTCATTATAAAAATAATTTTATAGCATATTGTGACTTTTTTCAGAAATTACTGGCCTTCTTTTGCATCAATGCAATGCCATTAAGGGGAATAAGGGTCAGTTTAGTTTCTCGGTGTGGCAATTCTATATATACCTTGCCGTATTGCATGGATAACGGATGATGAAACTTATTTAACAACAAGATGGTTTAAATTTGCATGAATTCTAAATGTCTAAACTTATGATGTTTCAGTTGGTTGTCGTTACGAGAATGACTCTAATCTATATGTGTCTAAGAACTAGAGTTAAACTTTCTCCAAATAAAGAATCACCCATCCTTTGACGCTCATTCACCTTCATGCAGTAAAAATAATAGATGTTTATAATAGATTCCATATTGTACAATATCCAATCAAGGGATGCACTAACAATATACATATCTATGCCCTAATTGAAATGTCTATTTACCAATTTCATACCTAAGCGGTGTACATCTTTATCTTTGACATTCAGTTTAAGTTACTTTTTTTTCAAATTAGGTCCAGTAGTGTACTTATGTAAGATTTTTCATAGGGTTCTAAAGTCTATAAAAAATTACTTCATATAAGAGAAATTATATCTATACCATTGCAACATACAAGTAGATGCATAATAAAAGGGCATGTCTCTGGGTTGGACCAATTTTCTTATCACCAATTGTTATTCTTATGAATGAATAATAATTTGAAAGTATATGGAACCAAGTATCTGAACAAGCATGCAAAAAATATTTAAGAACCACCGAATAGGCAACATCTTCAGCAGTTCTACGAGGGTCTTTGCCACCCCAGTTTTGAAGCTTAATTAATTTATGAAAAAAATATCAGACAAGAATTCCAATAATAAATGAGAAAATATACAAGGTAGTGAGAGAGATACACGTACCAGCCTACCCAATTTTCAGTCCACATCTTAGGACTATTAGGATTGTCGGGTTCGAAATTATGACAATACCAACCATTGCAAATATTGATCTAAATTAAATTAACATATACACAAAGGGATTATTATTAGAGATTATAATATATATAATATTCAAAACATTAATCATGTAAAAAATATAAATGTATATACCATTGGTTAAGGAGCATCAAGTTGTTGGCACATAATCCATGGAACCCCAATGTGCAAAGACTCAGCCATATTTGCACACCAATTGATGTAAGCTTTTTCGGCATCTCCACAATCCGCCATCACATTCCCATATTCGTTTTTAATCTAAAATCAAATAACAAATTGAATTAAAAATAAGAATAAAAAACTAAAACATGCATCAAAACTAAATGGACATTATATATACCTGCGCTAAATACATGGATATTATATATACCTGGACCTTAAAGCCACCACCATGCAAGTCATAGAAGACAAGCTTGGAACCCGAAGGGCGTTTAACCATCACCCAGCCTAGAATTTAAACATACAAACTAAGAAGTAAAAAATTAACAAAAACAAACCACAGAAAACACAATGCCAAGAATTAGAAAACATACTGGGGTATTCGTAGTGATTATTAGAACAAAGAACTTATCTAGACTTAGGAAAAGGTATATAGAAGCTTTACATGCAAAGCCATCTTTTTCAGGTTATTCATTGCAGAGAATTGCTTCAGTCTAGACAAAACTGCAGAGTCAAGAGGTTTATCTGGTGCAATGTTGTCATCAACAATCCATGGGTGGCCTGAAACAAAGAAGAATGGTAGTTTCAGAGTCTTGTAATATGTATAAATCTTAACAGCTGTTAACCTATTTGAAATACTAGTGCTGTAAAACTCAGCATGCTATGAAAACTGTTCACCATAAAATTTACTAGACTTACGAAGTACTTCATATGTTGTGAGCCTGGTTTTTGGATTTTGATCAAGCATTTTCCGAATTAGATCCTTGGCGCTGTCCGAAATTTTAGGCCAGGGCTCAGACTAAAAATCAATTCTTCTTAGTAAAATCTGTCGGAAGATCCCAAGTTCAGTTTCTGAAGGTGAAATTTTCAGAACAATATTAGCAATGATAAAACGAGAAACAATGAAGAAAAAATTTGAATCCTACCAGCCCAAAATGGTGGCACCCCACTTAATAAGATGTACAAAATAACCCCTGCACTCCACACATCTGATTATGGTCCATAATGCTTGTGCAAGACCTCTGGTGCAACATAGTATGGGCTCCCAACAACATCACAAAATGATTCACCTGAAAACTTATATCACTTCATCAAGCATAGTGGCATAAACAGCATGAGAGGTAAAAAAATATTCAAATCATAGCAATAAAAAAAAGATTTTATATCTATGATTTGTTAAACAAATAAACCTAAACTTGCATCAGATAGAAAGCCGAAAGATTTGATGTCTGTAGACACCAAATTCCTTGGACAGAGCAACTACAACCAATAACATAACCAGATTCACCCGAATTCAACAAAGATAGAAGTAATGAATCCAATTGAGAACACAGAAATAATTACTACCCAAACATATATTTATTCTCAACTAAAGAAATATATCAAATTCGTCACATAAATGCAATATGTCCTTCCTACCATTAGTGTTCCTGCTCTGTGGTAAGAAATTATATCAATGTACCACAAGAATTCTCTTCAAAATAAATATTATCTTTAAATATCATGATCGAGTGACCAATGTCTTTCTATTTAGATGTGCTTATTTGAAATACATAATTATCACATAAATTAAAATGCAGAATGTATCATATATAATTCACATAATTGAAACTATGAACTTTAAGTCTAGAACTAAACAAGAACAAAGTAGGAACAAATCCTCACCTCAATGACTTGGAACGACATCAAAATCAGTTCCACAAAACTTGATAGCTTCGAACGCGGCTTCAATCGAAGCTTCCAGAGTCTCCCGCTTGCTCGCCTTCTAGATCTACTCAGCCAGCACCACTGAGTTCGTACCCAAATTGCGCTCTGAGTGCTTCAATCCGTTGGAGCAAAAGCAGAACCAATGGCAGAACCCACCGTGGAAGACGACGTAGAACATGTAAACTCTCCAAGATCTAAAGCATTACTATCCTGAGAGGCGAGTGCTCCACGAATTAAGAGGCTCCACGATCACCTCATCCTCCATTCATAACCCCACCGGTGACGCGTTGACGAAGGAGACTTAGCGGCAACGGTGGCAAGAAAATGAATGGCAGTGGTGATGGAATCGAGAATTTAGGGTTTAGACTCAAACCTCGTTCTCTCTCTGTAAGAACCCTTCTGATTTTTTTTTGTATGCTCAGTTAGTGTTTATTGGGGTTGGGCTTTTCATAATTAACTGGGTTAAGAATATTATAACAGTGGGAGTTTTTGTTATATTATTTAAAATTATCACAAATCCTAAGTTAATATCCTAATTTCCGGTTTCAGCTGTCCAGGTGTCGCAACCCTAGGTAATACTGAGTGAATCCTCTTTTTTCAACACCGGTGTTTCGCGGTCTTGCTTTGCTTTAAACCATTCAACCAGCTCATGCGTTTGACTGTTGACAATTCGACTCTGTTTGCTGCTATCATTCATCCTTAGCTTCAATCATCCCCCCGACTTCATCCCCGACTTCATTCCATTTCTTATTCGTCACGTAAGTGGTAAGGTATGGAGCACAAAAAAATTTATCTACTAATATATATCCACTGACCCACTAAAGTATATATATATATATATATATATATATATATATATATATATATATATATATATATATATATAGTTATTATATTACATTAATTTATCCTGAGTTAATAACTTGATTATGACTTTAGGATAGTTATAGTTATAGTTATAGTTAAATAATATAATGTAATAATATAATATAATATAGTTATATAGTTATATAGTTATATAGTTATTATATAATTGTATAATATACAATTTACTATTACATGCATGTAGATCTTTTTTATGTATTTATTTATATGTATAAATTATATTATTTATTTTATTTATTATTTATTATTTATATTCTTTATTCTCCATTGTGTGCTACTATATGCTTTTGTTTATGCATTTAAGTAGAGCCACACTCACGGTGTAAGAACTCACACGAACTAAAGAAATACTTCTACCTTTTACAGAGAATTTCCACCTTCGTGTCTAGGAAAGAATCTCACTGTCGATTTGGAATGTCCCGAACAACAATCGAAGAGGTTGATCATGCCTTCCACGTTGGGCATTGTAGCGATGAGGTCAATTTGAACATCCCTTCCTTGCCAACCGACGTGATTTTGAAGATTTTTCTTCATTCTGATGCAAAAACCATAGGAAGAGGGAGGTGTATGTCGCGTGATTGGTACGACAGATTGAACTGGGCGGATAATATGGTGACTCATTTCAAATCGGTTGATGGGAAGGCGGTGGTTCTTCACTTAGAGAACCCCCTGAGAGATGCTGATTGTGGGAGGCTTTTGATGTTTGTCTTTGAAACTCGTGTCGCCATTCTGGTTGCGGCTCCTCTGGACTGGACTAGGTTTTCCATGGTGGGAACAGACTCTGGCAAGGTATGTGCAAGATTCTCAATAGACGGTCGTTCGAGTTCATTGATCACTTGGGATCCGTTGGGTTCCTGGAAGTCTGTTATTGATGATCCCGGTGATGACATGTCATCATGTCATGTTTTTCTATGCTTTTTCTTTGTTTTTTTAATAGGTTTTATGCACTTTCTTGAGCTATAAGCAAGCCAATTGGGTAGAATTTCATGTTTCCTTTGATTCAATCAACCATGGATGAATTAATGCAATTTCATGAGATTTTGTGCTATGATTGTCATATATTATGAAAGAATAACAAACTCATGATTTTGAGCATAGCTTTGATGTGTTTGGTTGATTGATGACAGGTGAAAGGAGCTTTGAAGAAGGTTAGAGAAAGAAGAAAGGGCAAGGAGCAAGAGAGAACAAAAAGCTTGAGCAAAAGCTTGCCTTAAACTTTAGCTCAAACTTTTGGAAGAGTTGAATTCACCAATGATAAGGCAAAAGCTTGCGCCAACGTTTGCCTCAAGCTTTTTGGCAAATGTTGGTGCCACAACAAACACACCCAGGAGGCCAAAAAGCTTGCGCCAACGTTTGCCTCAAACTTTAGGTCAAACGTTGGCTTGCAGCTTGAAGGGGTATACTTCCAACAAGAATAACTTGAGCTACAGAGCTCCAAATGAGGTGATTCAGAAAGCAATGGAAAGTAGAAATCGAGAGCTTTTCAAGCATATATGGCACTGCATAGTGGACACTAAAATTGAGGGAGAAAACTGCCCCGAAATGTGCATAAACGAACATGGTAGCAACCTGCAGTGAGGCCAACTGACCTCTGCACCTTCGACGGAGTATAACTTGAGCTGTGGAGCTCCAAATGATGCGCTTCTAAAGGCATTGGAAAGTAGACATTTAGGGCTTTTCAACAATATAAAATAGTATGGGGTGGACAATGCGTTTGAGCCTCCAGAACTGGCGTTTTCGACCACGTTTGAGGCAAACTTCACCTCAAACGTTAGGCACCAAAGCCAGCGACCCTGTCCTCTTCAAAGGAGCATAACCTGAGTTGTAGATGTCCAATTGAGGTGATTTTAATTGGGTTAGAAAGCTGACATTCAGAGCTTTCTAACCATATATAATAGTCTATAGTGGGCATAAAATTGGCAACGTTGACAAGAGGACAAAGTAGCACCCCAAGGCTTGATATGCAACAAGAGGGATCCACGTTTGGCTCAAAGTTTGACCTCAAACTTTGGCTCAAACGTGGATGACAGCAAAATGGCCATCTGCATGATGAGTTTGGTGAAAAAGCTTGAGCCAAAGTTTGCCTCAAAATTTGACTCAAGCTTTAATGGTTCTGGCCCGGTTCACAAGTGGGTTTCTCTCCAACACCAAGAGCAATCAACAGAGGCTTTTGTCAACCCAATTCCATCCAGAGCAAGGGCCCAATTGACACCACTCAAAGGCACAAGAGATAGTTAGAATAGAAATTTCATTTTAATTATAATTTGTTTTGAATTTCATTTTCATTTTGTAAAAATGCCTATAAATAGGCATCTGTTTCATTTTATTAGAGAAGGCGAGCTCCATTAGAGAGCACTGAGAGGTCGGCTCTAATAGAGAGCATAGGAGGCTGGCTCCACTAGGGAGCATTAGGATTAGAGAGCTCTCTCTTTTAGTTTTCAATTTCGTTTTGAATCTTGGGTTGAGAATTGAAGAAATTCTGTTTCAATCTCACCTTAAGAATTCTCTCTGTTTGCTTGTCTGCATAATTTCAGTGAATTGTGATTTGAATCAAAGCTCTCTTTACTGCTTTCATCTCTATTTCTTCTTCAATCTGTTTGCTATTGGATCAAGGAAGGGATTGAGATCTAGACTTGTTTTCTAGTCTCATTGAGCTCTTGAGATCTTCAACCTCTCATTTAGATTTTGCAATTGAGCTGCATTTTACTTTCTGTTTGGTTCCTCAATTCAGTTTACATTAAGCTTGCTGCAAATCTCATTTAAATTTTTTGCAATTTACAATTCCTGCAATTGCTCTAAGTTCTTATTCACTGCAATTTCGCTTCTCTGTTTACATTGATCCCAATTTATTCTTCCTGCAATTTAAATTTCCAGTTGCTTGATCTATTGCTCTCTTTAATTTCCAACATCCCGGCCCCTTTACTTTTCATGCAATTTACCTTTCTTGTCAATTAAGATTTTGCTAATTTACTTTTCTTGCTCTTTAAGTTTCAGTTATTTTAATTTCTTGCACTTTAAGTTTTATGCAATTTTACTTTCTGCAATCTTTAAGATTTCTGGAATTTACTTTCTGTCGGCTACATTTCACACAATTCACTTCAATGTTAGCTTGACTAAACTAATCACCCACTAAAGTTGCTTGATCCATCAATCCCTATGGGATCGACCTCACTCTTGTGAGTTATTACTACTTGATGCGACCCGGTGCACTTGCCGGTTGGATTTGTGTTTTGGAAATTCGTTTTTCCACAAAAACACCATCAAGTTTTTGGCGCCGTTGCCGGGGATTGATTTTGATCAACAATGATTAAGTGGGTGAGAAGTCTAGATTAAGCATTTTTTTATTTTTGTTCTCTGCTTTAAAGTGAAACCAAGGTGTTTGAGTTATTGCCTCACTAAGAAATTCTTTCTCTGTGATATGAATTTCAAATTTCATTGATGTTTACAAAATACAAATGGAGTTCAACTCATCTTATGGTCAAACAAAATTTTATGGGATATCATCCACCATCACCAATATCTAATGATGGCTGGGAATATCACCAAGAGAATACACATTCTGAGCACTCCAACTCATGGAGATTTGCTTCAGAGACACAAGATGAGCAAGAGAATCATATGGGATACTTCCCACCACCACCACAAAATGATTCAAGTCATTACTCTAATGGTGGCTGGGAGTATCACCAAGGAATGAAAGAGCATCCACCCTCACGTCCTAGTTTCTCATTTGAAAGTTCTTCATCACTTGATTATGCCTTAACACAAAGTTTCCTCCAAAATCCATACAAGTCATCCCATCAATCACACAACTCATTCCACACCCCTCAACACAACTTCACCACAACACATCCACGTCACCAAAATTACTCTCAACCTTCATCTTTTGAACCAGCAGATGAGGATTACCTTCAAGCCATTGAAATACATAGAAAGCTCGTGGAAAGATACACACAACCCCAATCCTGGAAAGAAACCATCCTCAAGAAGATGAATGGGACCTTAGAGCAAACAAGGAGGAGCTTAGAACCACTGAGCAAGGAAAATGAAGGCCAATTGATGGATGTGAAGGAGAAAGTGGAAGAGCAAGATAAAGAGGCCACTGCATCAAGTGAACTTTCAATGAAGAATGAGGTGGTTGAAAATGAAACTGCACTTGAGGTGACAAGGGAAGGAGTGGAGGAGCAAGAAAGTGAGGAAGACACTCAAGAGAAGTCACCTTCAATTGAAGCAGAGAAATGCATAGAAGAAGAACTCATGGAACCACCAATTCAGGAGGCTCTTAATGAAGAAATCACTCCAATAATCACACAGCAACCATGTCTTGACATCCAAGAAGTGAAGGCAATTGACAAAAGCACCAAGAAGAGGATTGTGACCAAGATACCAAGGACAACATTCATGAAAAGGTCAACTGCAAACAATCCTTCCCCTGATCCAGCAAGCAAGATCAATCAAGCCAATTTCACAAGGAAGCTTGTTGAAAGGAGACCAAGACAGGGGACAATAACTGAAACTTCTCCCCTCTTGGAGTCATTCCTCTTAACAAACTGGAAGAAGAGGAAGAAAGTGAAGAATAGGTAAACAGTAGGTAACATTCCTTCTCCCTGCTTTGTTTAATTTTCAATAAATTGACATATGGTTGCATTCTAAGTTTGGTGTTGCTATGCAACAAAATTTGCTTCAAACCTTTACTGGATACTTGCATCAATTCCAAGAGAAAGTGTCACACTAAGTTTGGTGTGCCACTTATATTTTTATGCAATGTATCATGCACACCAACTTATATTTGCAATCACAATGTCTCTGTCTCTTGTGCCTTGATTTTTATCTTAAATTTTGCTTGCTCAAAACACATGTACTGCTAACATTTCATTGTGTAAGACATTCATGATCCATCTTAGCCCCATAGCCATTGTTCTAATTGATGCTTGAGGATGAGCAAGCATTCTGAGTTTGGCAAGGGAAAGAAGAAGAATAGAGGAAAAAGGACAACAATAATGAAGATGAACTACAAGGTTGTAAAGCTCCTTTTCTTCTCATTTGTTTCCAGCACTTAAATTTCATGATTGTCTTTATCTTCTCTGTTTACATGTGTGTATGAATAAAGCATAGCTTGAATCTCGATTTGTAACATGTTGCTGTGGCATTATAATTACCAACTTGAATTCTGTGAATTCAAAAGCAATAAAGTATCATGATCATAAACAAACAAGGAATTAAAGAAGAATTTAGCATGAGCATAAAAGTATTGGAAAGCTAGTATGTTTGATTGTTGCTCAATTGCATTAGATTTTATTTAATTGAAGTTTTCATCTAGCACGTTTTGTGAAATCTTTTAAAATCATGAAAACCTTGAAGAAGCAAATGCAAAATAAAGCAAAAAAGAAAAAGGGGAAGAATGAGAAAGCTGAAGGCTCTGAGTACCAATGGCAATTTATTTGCTAAGTACTTGTGGTGTTTATGTATCAAGCCAAATGCTTGAAAACAAAACACTTAGAAGTCAAGGCTAGGCTCAAAGTGCAAAAGCACTCCCTCAAAGCTCAAGGTTCTGAGCATCAATGATTAGAGAGTCAAGAAAAGAAAAAAAATGAGCTTAATGAAGTCCTCTAATTCAAATGCTTGTGGTGCTTATGTATCAAGTGGTAATACTTGAAAACAAAGCATTTAGAATCGTAGCTTTGTTATTAACTCGTGGGGCAAAGCACCCAAAAGGAGAAGCTAATAAGAAAAATCAAAAGCTTGCTTCAAGGAAGAAACATAAAGAAAAGATTTCATAAAATGAGCTAAATAGAAGTATCAATCATTTACATTTCTTTTGTGATTGTAGCATGCATAGAAAACTAGCTTGCCATGAACATTGAGTTGCTATTCTTCTTACCTTGGATTGTCAATCTCTATTGCATGATTCTTTTCTTGCTTGGGGACAAGCAAGGTTTAAGTTTGGTGTTGTGATGACATGTCATCATGTCATATTTTTCTATGCTTTTTCTTTGTTTTTTTAATAGGTTTTATGCACTTTCTTGAGCTATAAGCAAGCCAATTGGGTAGAATTTCATGTTTCCTTTGATTCAATCAACCATGGATGAATTAATGCAATTTCACGAGATTTTGTGCTATGATTGTCATATATTATGAAAGAATAACAAACTCATGATTTTGAGCATAGCTTTGATGTGTTTGGTTGATTGATGACAGGTGAAAGGAGCTTTGAAGAAGGTTAGAGAAAGAAGAAAGGGCAAGGAGCAAGAGAGAACAAAAAGCTTGAGCAAAAGCTTGCCTCAAACTTTAGCTCAAACTTTTGGAAGAGTTGAATTCACCAATGATAAGGCAAAAGCTTGCACCAACGTTTGCCTCAAGCTTTTTGGCAAATGTTGGCGCCACAACAAACACACCCAGGAGGCCAAAAAACTTGCGCCAACGTTTGCCTCAAACTTTAGGTCAAACGTTGGCTTGCAGCCTGAAGGGGTATACTTCCAACAAGAATAACTTGAGCTACAGAGCTCCAAATGAGGTGATTCAAAAAGCAATGGAAAGTAGAAATCGAGAGCTTTTCAAGCATATATGGCACTGCATAGTGGACACTACAATTGAGGGAGAAAACTGCCCCGAAATGTGCATAAACGAACATGGTGGCAACCTGCAATGAGGCCAACTGACCTCTGCACCTTCGACGGAGTATAACTTGAGCTGTGGAGCTCCAAATGATGCCCTTCCAAAGGCATTGGAAAGTAGACATTCAGGGATTTTCAACAATATATAATAATATGGGGTGTACAATGCGTTTGAGCCTCCAGAACTGGCGTTTTCTACCACGTTTGAGGCAAACTTCACCTCAAACGTTAGGCACCAAAGCCAGCGACCCTGTCCTCTTCAAAGGAGCATAACCTGAGTTGTAGATGTCCAATTGAGGTGATTTAAATTGGGTTAGAAAGCTGACATTCAGAGCTTTCTAACCATATATAATAGTCTATAGTGGGCATAAAATTGGCAACGTTGACAAGAGGACAAAGTAGCACCCCAAGGCTTGATATGCAACAAGAGGGATCCACGTTTGGCTCAAAGTTTGACCTCAAACTTTGGCTCAAACGTGGATGACAGCAAAATGGCCATCTGCATGATGAGTTTGGTGAAAAAGCTTGAGCCAAAGTTTGCCTCAAAATTTGACTCAAGCTTTAATGGTTCTGGCCCGGTTCACAAGTGGGTTTCTCTCCAACACCAAGAGCAATCAACAGAGGCTTTTGTCAACCCAATTCCATCCAGAGCAAGGGCCCAATTGACACCACTCAAAGGCACAAGAGATAGTTAGAATAGAAATTTCATTTTAATTATAATTTGTTTTGAATTTCATTTTCATTTTGTAAAAATGCCTATAAATAGGCATCTGTTTCATTTTATTAGAGAAGGCGAGCTCCATTAGAGAGCACTGAGAGGTCGGCTCTAATAGAGAGCATAGGAGGCTGGCTCCACTAGGGAGCATTAGGATTAGAGAGCTCTCTCTTTTAGTTTTCAATTTCGTTTTGAATCTTGGGTTGAGAATTGAAGAAATTCTGTTTCAATCTCACCTTGAGAATTCTCTCTGTTTGCTTGTCTGCATAATTTCAGTGAATTGTGATTTGAATCAAAGCTCTCTTTACTGCTTTCATCTCTATTTCTTCTTCAATCTGTTTGCTATTGGATCAAGGAAGGGATTGAGATCTAGACTTGTTTTCTAGTCTCATTGAGCTCGAGATCTTCAACCTCTCATTTAGATTTTGCAATTGAGCTGCATTTTACTTTCTGTTTGGTTCCTCAATTCAGTTTACATTAAGCTTGCTGCAAATCTCATTTAAATTTTTTGCAATTTACAATTCCTGCAATTGCTCTAAGTTCTTATTCACTGCAATTTCGCTTCTCTGTTTACATTGATCCCAATTTATTCTTCCTGCAATTTAAATTTCCAGTTGCTTGATCTATTGCTCTCTTTAATTTCCAACATCCCAGCCCCTTTACTTTTCATGCAATTTACCTTTCTTGTCAATTAAGATTTTGCTAATTTACTTTTCTTGCTCTTTAAGTTTCAGTTATTTTAATTTCTTGCACTTTAAGTTTTATGCAATTTTACTTTCTGCAATCTTTAAGATTTCTGCAATTTACTTTCTGTCGGCTACATTTCACACAATTCACTTCAATGTTCGCTTGACTAAACTAATCACCCACTAAAGTTTCTTGATCCATCAATCCCTGTGGGATCGACCTCACTCTTGTGAGTTATTACTGCTTGATGCGACCCGGTGCACTTGCCGGTTGGATTTGTGTTTTGGAAATTCGTTTTTCCACAAAAACACCATCACCCGGGTCTGACGGTTACCACTTCAACCACCGTGACGACTGCTCTGCTTATGCCTTTCTCAGTATGGTGGGTTCTGATGATTATAAGATTATCAGTCTCATGAAGCGTAATCTGGCAAGTCCTGGATACGACGTGCAGATGTATCTCTCGACTGCAGGTCGGTGGAGTAGCGCTATGCGAACGCTGCCAATGATTGATAGACTGAGCAGTGGGTATGTCGTGGCCAGCAGCTGTGTTTTTTGGGTCAATTGTGAAGGTAGATTCACGAAGACACTGGTCTCCGTGGTTCGATTCGCAACGATGGATTCTGCGTGGGATGAGATAGAAATAGGTGCAGGTGCATGTGTCGATCATCCCACCTTGATTGGCCACAATGATTATGTGGATTTCGTTACCTATGAGTGGTCCGCTTTGAGATTTGGAGTGCATGTCATGACCATCAACCTTAGCCCTGTTGGCGCAATAGCGTGGGGTCAACTTCTCTTTATTGGTGTCACTAACATGACGGAAACACCCTCTCTGAAGATAGGTCGCGATCTGCTCGGGATCAGCCACTGTGTCCGTGGTTTCGACGGTGCTGAGTCGTTGCTTGATGCAGTGGTATCGGTTGCCCAGTTCCGCTCCATTGATCTGACCGACGGAGTTGTGAAGTTTATTGGACGCATTACATGGCTTGGAGTTGTTTGCATCAGGGGGTGCATAGGGTTTTCTATAGAAGTCTGAATATTGCTGGTTAGAGTGTTGTTCTTTCCGTGATGTGTTTTCCGCTTTGATTCCTTAAGATTTATGTACGCACTTTCTGAACAAGTTGGTGGTTTACCAATTGTAATATTTAGCTTTGGCCCCCGAGTTTATTGCATCCTGTCCTGGGGGCTGATGGGTTCGATATGATTTAGATCTTTATCTCCATGTCTCTTTACCTATGAATGTTGCATGTTTTATTTATCTTTTATAAATCCCGCTTTATATTCCCTGGTTATTATATAACGTGTTGGGTATTGTTTATTGGTGATGCCAGACCTGGATTTGGTGGTTATGATAATGGTTGGTTTGGCCAAGCAGCTTGTGTTACAGTTACTTTTTCCCTCTCTTTGCAACTTATCGTAACTTAGTCACAGCCGGTCTATGTTATACTGGGCTGCCATTTTGTTCCCGCCATTTCAATACAAAGGCATCAATAGATGCATCATGATTCTTTCAGGCATAACCGCCTTTTCTCCTAACATGGGCCCAATCTGTTGCATTTGTAACTGTGGGTTGGGTTAGCATTAGCCCACACTGATGTTATGACCTAATCCTCCTGCAACAACCCCTCATTTCATTTCCACTTGAAACCCTTGCTTCGGCCGTCACTCACGGCAATCAGGTTGGCACAGCAATGCCTCTCTGTGATCGTTCCGCCACTCCTTTCTTTCGCTGTTCTTGTGGCTCTTGCTCCTCACCATGGCCAGGACACTTTCATTTTGCATAATACATCGGTAATTCCTGATTCATCTCTTCTATTGCTATTTTCTTTTTTATTTTTTATTTTTACATTGTTCTCACAAATTAAACCCCCTCCGACGGTTTTGATGCTATGATCGGTTTATGTTGTCCAAGAAATCACATTCTCCAACTTCATGCATGGAAAATTCTTTTGTTTCAACTATTGCTAGACTATCCCATTTGTTGATTCTGACTAATTTCGTTGACCTCAACTGTTAATACCATCCACTTTTGAGCTACCTCTTCTGTGCTGCAACTCCGGCTTTTGTGCGGCAATGCTTAGTTAACGAACTTCAAGGATATACGCTTTCTTGGCGCTGCTTTCTTTGACTGTGGCCTACTCACTGCGCAAGTAATTAGTCAATTGTGCTTTTTGGCTATAATGGTAATAGTTATAATACCATCAAATATTATTCATCCTCACTAATAGTTAAACACAGGATATCCTTTTCTTGCAGAAAAGATAAAGGTAATGCAATCAATAATTAAAGGCTCATTTTAATCTTTTCTGCATCATCATATCATCTATTATATATATGAATTTACGATTAAATAGCCACATATGACATATGACATATTAAAAATTCGTTAAATTGACATTTGTCAACTAAATCATCTAACACAACAATGATTCTATGGATTTATTAATTAGTCTCTGTATTTATTTTAATTTTTACAACCACAAATCCACCATGATTTTGATTACGTGGAAAAAACATAAAAATAACTTTTATTTAGCCAATATAAATTAAAATTCATATTTTTTATTCATAATTTAATATTGAAGATTAAAAATTATGATTTACAATTTAGATTTAAGATATACAACATAATTTAAAAAAAATCGAATTTGTTTTTTAAAATTAAAAAATTTTATCAAATGTTTAAGAAACCCAATATGAATTTTGGCAATATTTTTTAAATGTTGATCAAAGTTGTATGGCACGGTAATTATAGACATGGTAGCATGCACCAAAAGAAAAGGCTCTGTATGTGGTGAATTCATGTGTTGTCTGTTTTGATTTTCTCTTCTAAGTTTGTAAAGATTTTCTTAGCCCAGATAAAATTTTACATGTGTTGTTGTTGTAGTGCGTCGTTTTTATTTGGGACTAAGGCACTGTGTGCATTGGCAAGAGATCGAAGAACAGTGAGGGTTTCTATTCATCAACCAAGCAGTGAAGTGTTTGAACTCCTGGATCAATTGTACTCGCTCAAAGATGGCAAAACTGTTAATTTTCGCCAAGCTTCTGACGCATATAAGGTACCAATCTACCAATATACTCACCGTTATACATGTCATAATCTTGCCTATTGCAACATTTAAGTTTCATTCTTTTTTAGATTGTGTTCTAATCAGTCGATATTTATGACAATCATGAGTTTATATAACTAAATGTTCCTTTATGCCTGGCATAATCAGGATAAAGCCAAGCTTGCTTCTTAATGCAGTCTTCTACGTTAGCAGAATGTTCCTTCAGCAAAAAATACATTTTAAGGTACGCTGTTCATAATCAAAAATACATTTCAAGGTGCGCTGTTGATGATCCATGCTAATCTGATTTAGGTTGCATAACTTTACCTATTTAATAATCTGATTTAGCTTGAATAAATTTAGCTTATTAAGCCATAACTTCCTATCTGCTACATTCCCCCGCTAATCTAACATTGGCTACGTAACTTTTGCTATTCATGTTTAGTGATTATCATGAAACAACCGATTAGATGCAATCAACCAATGTCTCTACGTGTCCTCCGAGTAATTTTTGGCTGCCAAGTTTATTCTTGTGCTCCTACTAATTTTTGTTTCCCAAATTTATTCTTTTGTTATTTACTTCTATGCCTATCTATTATGCCAGCATTTACATTGCAGATACATTTACATATACATCAACGCTTTTGAAATCTGTCGCAGCGCTCATTTTTTACTATGACGTCCCAATATCTTTTTTGCTTGGTTCCCATGCATCTCTCCATGTATCATACATCCCTCCGACTTGCCCATTCATCTAATCTTGCCTCCATTTCAATATGCTTGGTGATTCAATGCAATTAATTACTTTAGGTGTGTTCCATTCTTTCCTATCCATCCCGTTCAACCCTGTGAATCTCTCGTGACAATACAGATTCCTACCTGGAGTAAATGAACTTCAATTTCCATACTTGCTTCAACACTTACTGTGAATTTTATTTAATGATACTATATCTTCTTTTAGTCATACTTATGTCAGGGGTAATTAAACTTAGTTATTATCAATGCTATTTTTAGACCTCAGACTACTTGGTTGGTGACTGATCTCATCTGATGAGCTGCATTTATTGACTACCTGTTTCTTATTAATTTTCATCGGGCTATCCTCCAAAGGCGGGAACTTTTTTTCTTCAAATTTTTTAACTTTGCTTGAATCCTGCGTATAAAGTGCTCCCTATATTGTCCGTAATTAATTCTGAACCATCGACATATATTACTTATTATACATTATATATTATATATTATGGTCATTATCATGATTAGTTATTGTTGTATTACATGCTAAATATTTGTAATGGGTTATGTAATAAGCCGTCTGATCATCACATCAGCTGGGATTCTATTTACTCTGCTTCAGGAGGCCTAAAGTTTTTTAATGAACACCGCTTGGTTGCTTGGATTATTGAACCATTTCTGCTTAATTTTTTTGGTTTCCTCACATTGTCAACTTCTAAATAAGTTTGGTCTCTCATTTTATTCGGTTAATTGGTCATACTACCAATTGCTTAAGTGTTTAATTTAACTTACACAATTAATTATCATGAAAAGACTCATAGTGATCACATTTGTCATACCCACGTCACTCAGGAATTGATTTTGTCATTACATCTTCAATTTTTATTTATGCCAATCCTTTCCTTTAGTATATCTAATCCAGTCTCTCCTTCGATATCCGGGCCTGGGTGGCCCAAATAACATACCTGCCCACGACTTCGGATCCCATGTATCTTATAACAATACCAATAACTATGACACCATCTGCTCTGCTCAATATGTTTCTTCGGTAGTTAGATAATAATATAATTGTCATTTTTATTGTATTATTCCAAAACTTTATTCAAAAAAAAACTTTTATCTTTTATTTTATTTCTCACCTTTTGAACAATTTCAACAATTATTATTGTTTTATACATTTATAATTATAATTTATAATCTTACATTAATTTTTGATCGGAACCCACTACTTTTTATTATAAATATCACTATTCCAATTTCAATTTTAGCTATCTAATCCAGGGTCTTTTTTGCTATCCGGCCCACGGTGACCGAAATAATATCCTCAGTGATTTCATAATATAATCCTCTTTGATATAGTATTCTTCAATTATTGTTCATAAGTTTTTAATTTTATCTCTCACTCTTTGATCAATTACATCAACGATTATTATAACTATTTTTTATATTATTAGTATTTTTTATATAACATTAACACCTTTCTAGGCACCGCTTACTCTTCATTACTTGAATTTTAAATACAAAAATAGATATATAAATACATAAATAAATATAAATATAACAAATATAACTAAGTAAATAGAAATATTTGAATAGGCCATTCATAACCCCACTTATATCCATAAGCATATCTCACACACACACATACATACATACATATATATATATATATATATATATATATATATATATATATATATATATATATATATATATTCCCGGTCTATCCTACATCACTTACTCAACGCACCATATTCCACACCCTCCCCCCCCCCACTCCACAGGATTTCGCTATTTCCCCCAACTTTGTTTTTGTTTTTAGCCATGCGGTCACTATTTGAAATGTTTCAAAAGTTTATTTATGGCTTGGTGGACCATGGGTGAGTGACCAATATATATGTTGCTTTCTATTTATCTTCACACATACAAGCCTATGTGTTCCTTTTGTAGCGCTTTCTGTTGACAAGCTAACCCAAAATGAGAGCTTCATGTCCGTACATTGCATCTGACACTGTTGCTATTTTTGTGAAGTATGTATCTTTGGCCATCTGCCGACTCAGGTGAAAATGGTGATCCAACCCTGATTTTTATAGGCTTCTCTTCCTTGCATTGGATCTCGTGGCCGTACATTTCTTTTTGCCTCAACATCTCTATTATTCATATCTTCATATATCATATATTCATTTTTGCTATCTATTTCATATACTCTATGTGTAATATGAAAATAATAATCTGAAGAGTCATCTTTTGTGGTTGCCAAATCCCCGTCCTTTTTTCCTTTAGGTAAATGGCCGCATGCCATATTTTTTCCCGATCTTTTAATCTATGTCATACATTTATAATGAAATTTATCAATGTGTATAGCACATTATTTACATGATATATATATATATAGTACATATACATGACTTGAAAAGTTTTGGCTACTATGATTAAAAATTTAATTTTTTATTTATATATAAATAAATGTTTATATTTTATTATTTTTATTTTTTCTATGTATTTGTATATTTAATTAATTATTTATATATGGAGATATTGCCAGAATCCAAAGAGTTTTTCGTACGTTTACTTAGCTATTATAATTTCCTGATTATGACAAGGTGTGTCTTTGATATATATATATATATATATATATATATATATATATATATACACACACACACACCAAGTTTTTCTAAGTTTGTCTCTGCTCTCTCCATATGTTTTTCAGAGACAAGTTCCGATTCCCGGTCTTTTTTATCGCGCTTTTTGTCATGAACTTGGTAATTTCATGATGTTTAGGGACAACCATGGGAATGAGTTTCGCGTCATGTTAGACAAGGTTGGTAACAATGCTTTTTTTTCCGAGGAATTTCGTTCCATGGTTGCCGCGTACAACATAAGGCATGGGGCTTGGTTGCGCGCCTACTATGAAGGTGACGGCACTCTATGCACCTCTATAAGGAACCTTGATGGATCCCGCATTGTGTATCCAACGCCACGTTCTCGGAGTAGCTTTGCTGCTCCAGCAATCAGTGGTGTTAATCATCACCAAACCCGCGTCATTTCTCGTGATGTGATCCATACCGGTGACATTATACCACCATTTTCCATTAAATACACTCCTCTGACTTCTCCTATTCGCAGCAACACCTTTGGCAGTCCACCAATCTCAACCAACAGCTTGGGTTGTCCTGTGTATGTTGCCTCGACTACGTCACACACGAGTCTCGTGGGCCAAGTTGATCTTGGTCCGTAAATCCGATCACTTAGTCCGACCGATACAGGAGGAAACGGCCAACTTTTTTTAATATTATCCAATGGTGTTGGGGATTTTCTCTCTCTCCCACAAATATTTTTTTTCCTCAATCAGTGGAATGGGTATCTAAGCATTAGAATTCTCTGATCATGTTTTTAGTTGCAGATGCTGCCAGCTTCTCCGAGTGGATTCGTCATTAGATTTGTTCTCGATCTTGCCTTCTGACCCATGATTCTCCTACCATATCTAATGCATGTTTCAAGTTTAATCTTGACTCTTCGCCTTTTCTTCAGTTGTGGTTTGGCATGTCGTCCAGTGTCTTTTGTTTCTTTTCCTTTGTTAATTTACTATCGGGCGTGTGTGCCAGTGTGTTTTTAAACCTTTGTAGTTCCAGACAGGCTCATAGATAACTATGCTTTGCGTTTTATAATTTCTTTTATATATATATATAGATATAATATATATATATATATATATATATATATATATATATATATATATATATTACCGACCTAATATATATTATACGATAATACTATAATATTATATATTATATATTATATTATTTGTAATTATCATGCACTATGCCACATCAATTAGTAGCGTATTAGTTTTGTCCTAACCATTTTTTCCTCGACCATCTCCATGCTGATAAATATCCATTTATATGCATGGATAAGAATAGTAATATAAATCATTGTAGAAATTATAGTAACTGTAGAAATCTGTTTAATAATGCAAATAATGTACGCTCCTGATTTCATTGTTAATTCTGCTTATGTCGCTTTGTGATACATTGATTGATATTTATTGATAATTGATATCGGGATTGTTAACTGATAAATTCATAAATCATAATTTCATAATTTATAACTTATAATAGAATCAACACATCTACATTCTACACTATTCTATTAGTATTATATTATTACTATACTATCATATCATATATATCCTATATGTCTTATTCTCTATGCTTTATAATCATTATACACTTTCTAATACTTTCTTCTAATATACTATTCTATATTCTATATCTCTATATACATACATATATATAAACTATTCTCAATTTTGTTCACATATACATATAAATGCCTGTGTATATACATATAATGTACACTGTATACTTTATTTCTAAATAACTATTATTAATACTTGACTATATTACTATTAGTATAGTATTACTATTAGTATTAGTAATATTATATACTATATATATATATATATATAATAATGTAATATATATGTATATAATGTATATAATTTATAATATATTTACATATATATACATAATTATACATATATTATTTGTATATTATTTGTATATATACATAATTAACAATGTACGCGATGCACGGTTCTGATCTGTTCAACCCTTTATTTAATTTTCTTATACCTACACACCCTAACAGCTGCTTCCATTCAATAATTCCATCTACTACTTTGACTTTGTCGTTGTTCTCTCCTATTCCCTTTAACCAAAAAAAAGAGAACTGTCCAATTCCTTCTCTCTTCAATTTTGCTTATTCATCTTTTGCCATTCTAGCTCATTTGCTCGCATGGTGGATTCCTTCTAACAAAAGGTGAGTTGCTAATAATTTCTTTTGCATTTTCAAGATCTTTTCGTGGTTATCATCAGCCAAGCAAGCTGATTTTGATTTCTTCCCGGTCCTTTTCCATTCCTTTTCCCACGAGATTGGTGCTCCTTTCGGTAAATTTTCTTCCGCAGCCTCCCACAAGCATCGTCTTAGTCTTGCTGGGTCACTCTTGATTGCCTGCTTCATACTGGGTACGTTGGAAACCTTACCTTTGCTTTTCAAGAACTCAATCGTTCATTTCCTGTGTTGTTCGTGACTGGCACTATTTTCCTGGCTAATGGGGTCACTTCTCCTTTTGCTGCTGCCCATTTTATGCATCAGGGAACATGTCTAACTTATTCCTCTCAGTAGTTGCACGCATATGCATTTTTTTTGTTTGGACTCTTGCTTGGTGCGTCTCTTTCTTCCATCACATAAGCGTATGATGCAGATATTATGACATGTGATTGAATGAAAAAATTATTGTAGTTACCATAAATTTTTCTTTCAGGCCACAGTTGCTCTTCCCCCAACTTTTTACCGTGAATTTCGTTCTGAACTACCAGATGAGGTTAGATTTGTCAATTCCTCTGGCCGTCGGTTCACCATGCTGCTCCACAAGACTCCTGCTCTTTGCCTGATAGTTGGAGGGTTTCCTCAGTTAATTAATGCCTTTACCATTAAGGGAAGATGCTGGTTCTTTATGGCCTATGTGGGTGATGCCGAGTTGGTTATGTTCCATGTGCTAGAGGTGAATGCGCGCCTCTCGGATGCCGGAGTTTCACCCATGTACCCTTTTGCCGTAGATGAACTATTAGGAAATACTTGTAGCAATTTTACCGCTTATTTTGTGCCCGCTTTGTCTCAGTACGAGGATTTGTTGCTACCACATTCAATCCACTCTAATTTGCCATCAGTAATATATCCTAAGGGTGATACATACACCATCTAGTTCGCCTCGACCATACAAAATCTGCCCATGCTTTCGTTGCTTCTGGAAATTTATTTCACTTTTGCTACTGGTTTTGATGCCAAACCCCTTGACTATCGCGCCTTTGCTTCAATGCTTGGCCATTACTCAAACGCCTACCCCAGAGCACTTCACAGCTTGCTGCCAAACCGTGAGGTTATTGTTGTCGACAAACTGATTTCAAAATACCAAGCTGACGAGTATATTTTGGTAAGGATTTATTCAGTCCTTCAATGCCTCCGTATTTGGTTGATGTGGGTTTTTTGTCCTTAATGTCTATATGTACGTTGTAACAGCATCTTAGTCACTCTAAGACCATTTTCTCTCATTTGTTTTGTAGACCCTCCCAATCAGGTTTGTTCAAAGGGCCTTTGGGATTAAAGCTGATCAAGTCGACGTTGTTGATGATGTTGGTGTGTGTTACAAGGTTGATGTTCGCTCGAAGCCAAGTCGGCCCCGAGAGTGCTATTTTGGTAACGGTTGGAAGCCTTTTAGTCAGCACCACATGCTGCGAACCGGAAGCGCCATTAGGCTAATGGTTTATTCCCTTAAGAACTGGCGTGTGCATTGTCATGTCCTATGTATTTGATGCCTTGCTCCCTGAAGCCGAAAACTGTGCTCCTACCATCAAATATCGAACTTGGTGTTTCAGCAATGTGCTTCTATATAATTGAATAGGATTCTGATGCGTTAATCATGGGAAAATTTTGATTTTTTTCTCCTCATTCTTATAATAGCCACTGTTTTATATTTTTTTATAGGCTTTAGGATCGCACTATTACATCTTTTGGTTTATTGGAGATGACTCTCCATGATGGTTTGGGAAAAATTAGTTCTATAATATTGTTGACAACTTTAGATTCCTTTTAAGTAATGTTATATCCATCTTGCATTAAAGAACTTTTTTCCTCCTTAAATCACCCATTAACCAAAGGTTTAGTCTTTTTATATTAAATATTGCCTTCAAAAAACCATTTAACCAATTAGTTTTTAATTCACTGGATTTCATTATTTTACACCATTAAATAGTTGTTGTTGTATTTTCATATTACAAAACCTTTTATTAATATGTCAATTATTTAGTTAATATCTAGAAAATTTTTTGTTTTTTCAAAAATCATTTTTTTGTGGTCTGTATTTATTATTGTTACATGACATAAAAAAGCCTTCATGATTCTTTCTTCCCATAACAATGCCTATACATTAATTCTTCTACACATTATCAGAGGTCAGATCTCTTTATTGCAGTGTTATAATAACGTTTATAGATATTATCGAATGAGTTGTATAATGGTAAAAAAATCACCACAAGTTTGCTATGTTGCAATTTATCAAATATTTTTTTCATATAAATCTATCCACACATTGTTATTGGCATTACTATTTAATTCCTCTATTGGCACATGGTCAGCCATTTTTGACTAACCCACTAAGTTTTCATCCCGTCCTCCCTTTCACCTAAAACGATGAAGTCCTTTTAACTTGTGACCTTTGCTGTCTATGGATCAATTCTTTTCCTCTATGGCGTGCTCCCTCAACCCTATAATCTCGACCGTGCCAGCTAAATGTCAACTCTTTATGGCCGGTCTGCGTTCATCTTTCTATGTCAGTAGCTGTGTCGCTAATTCCTATATTCAACGTATACACCGGTGGGTTTTGATCGCCAGCTCCCAATTCTCCAGGGCTTGCTGTAGCGTCGCCTGCTTTTGGCATCCTTTCTCAGTCCAATGAAAAGCATCAAACACGAGCTTTGATTATTCGGTTGGGTTATCCCTTTCCTACAAGGTCTTCAGCCCCAAAGTTATTTATAACTTATTTATTATTTATTACTTATTATTTATTATTCGTCAATTATTTAGCATTTATTTAGTTCGTTTCTTAATTATTTGGTATTTACTTTAATATTTAATTACCTTTTTGTTGGCTTTAATATTTAAGTGATTCTTCATTAGTTATTTGATTAGTAATTAGTTATTAGTTATATTTGTTATTGTTATACTTATACTTGTGGTCATAGTTCTAATAACACTCATATTATAATAACAACCGTCTAATAGAATATAAAATATAGTAAATATAGTATAATGAGTTAAGATAGTATAATGGTTCCAGATTTCGTATAGTATAATACTATAATACTATAATATTATACTATAATTGTATAATTGTATATACTATATACTATATACTAAATTATAATAGTATAATTGTATAATTGTATAATAATATTATATTTGACACATACTAAATAATATTTATTTATACTTTCTTTAAATTCTTTAAATTTTTTAATATTTAGATCTATAATATTTAAATCTTTAAAATAAAATCAAATACAGTTTAATTGCTCGGTCAAATTAGTCCGTTACTTTTCAAATTGTATATCGAGTAAGGGTTCCAGCTTTTACAATCATGGTCTTATTCGTGGTCTTTGTAAATTTATTTAATTATTTAATTTATTTATTCTCAATTTAAAGTAAAGTGTTGTCTCGCCACCGTCAGACGATCCCGACCGCAATCCTATATCCAGTATGCTAAATTGCACTTGGTTAATGCTGGGACCTGGTGCTCTATAAAGCCTTCTCTTCCTTCCAACATGCTTGCACACTGACTTGGTCTACATTTTTAATACTGGTTTGTTCTAAGATGTCCTTTTCTCATGTCACGTATGTTTATTGTGATTGATATTGTTATTGCTACTGCTATAAGCACATGTGTTCAAGCTTTTCCTTCACTTCCTTAGATTTAATCATAAACATGCATCACATATTTATTCCATTCATTCTTTGCACTGCGATGTATTTTTTTGTTTCCAATGCCATTCTGCCGCCTTTTTCACTATATTGGTTTCTATTGCTTTGACTTTCCTCGTGCCACATTCTTTGCAAATTGAGCTTTTTTCAGTACACGAGTAATACACACTCGGTGACATGTCTTAAGTGTCTATGTGTTTATTCCTAGTTTGTACATCAACCATTTCCTTTTTGGCATGTGATAGGTAAAAACAAGTGGCACACTATTGTTATTGTTGGGTTGTGGACATGGTGTTGTGATTTCTACATTTCCTTTGCTATGGCACAAAACGTGTTTAATAGATTTTCATCGGTGTCTTCGGTGGAACCCCCACTCATTAGCGTTAAAAACATTATTGTGTATATTATATACTTAATACACTTAATTGGTGTTATATTTATATTTATTTTTGCTTTTTGTACTTCTGTCGCTGTTGATGGTGCTTTTTCCTTTATATTTGTGTCTCCTCATGTATATTTTTTTAATTAATATATACAATTCTCTATAGTTAATCAGCTACTGAACTCATATTTTCTCCTAAAGCTTATTGGAGACCCAAATCCAATCCACCAGATGGATCAGACATTTGATTCTGTGAAAGACCTTTCTCTCATTTCCGAAAGGAACTGGTGCATTAAAGTAAGAATTTTGAGGATGTGGAAGGTTCCGTCATATGAAAAGAGTTACTCCCAACCTTCAATGGAGTTGGTTGTAATTGACAAAGATGTATGTTTCCGCCTTTTGTTGCATCATGTATGTTATTCCTTTCGGAAGTTTCTCATCTCCTTGATATCAGCCATCTCTTTATTTTTTGATTGCACCATTGTCAGGGATCTTGAATCCATTGTTTCATTCGATCTGTCCATTACTGGCTTTTTGAACCTATCCTTGAGAAGGGAAAGGTGTTTGTTGTGGCCAACTTCGCAATGGACTCAAACACACAGAAATACAGACCCACCAAGCATAGCATGCGGATCATATTTAAGAGGGACACAAGGGTCTCCGGTGCTGATGACATGGATATTCCAATTGAGTCATTTGATTTCGTGGCAATAAAGGAAATCTTATCATCTGTTAAGGATGACTTATATCTTATCGGTATGCACTTTGATGTTCTCATTGTGCCACCCACATCTAGGTCATTTACCTAGCATAACATCTATTTGCTTTTGCCAACTGTCTGCTTAATCCTACTTATCTTGTGGTTATCTAGTGCAGATTTTGTTGATCTACTGTCCGCAAAGAGTGAGTTGATTCCTTTCGAAAATAAAAATCGGAAGTCACATTACATGAAAATCGAGCGTGATGATCTGAGGTAAGTATTTTCATCTCATTATGCATAGACACTTATATACCTTATCCATGTCGCATTTGAAACTGGCCTCTGATTGTGTTCTCTAATGATCATAACTATTCTATGTAAACCGCGATAAAAAAATACGTGTGAACCCAAAAATGGCAGTGAGAAGCTTTCATGCACCTTGTGGGAAAATTATGCATCTGAATTGGTAACTCTTCTTGATGCCAACAAGACCATTGAATTTATAATTGTGCTCCAATTTGCCAAGATGAAGTTCTACAATGGTATATTTAACATTGCCCCACTATATACGAACCTCTTTATATCTAACCAACTATTTCTCTAATCATATTTCATTTTATTTCAGGTGTGATGACTATCACCAACACAAACTACACCACAAGGCTCATGGTTAATGCTGACCTTGAAGTGGTTAAGAAATTCTGCCAAAAGTTCGATTCTTTAACAAAGGCTTTAGTTATTTGTTCACCACTTTTTTACATGCAACTTTACCCCTTCCTGTATTGTTTGTGATATGGTAATGTTGTTAATTTGATTGATGCCAGGCTGACTCGACTTGGTAGCAAGCACAGCACCAGCGTTGATGTTATAGGCCGGGTAGTGAGGCATTCTCCATCTGAAGATTTTCTCAACTTTACCCCCTATGCTCCCATACATCAGATAAAGCAAACTCTTGAGGTGTGTTCATTGGGTGCTTTGAATTCAATGGCTATTTTGTAACACCCATTTAAATACATTCATTCTGGTTACCATCATGAAATAAATGAATACATGACTCCCTTTTTTTCGTGTGATACACCACTCATTTCATTGTGACTAATTTCTGCTTCCAGAAATCAACCTATGTGACATGTGGAACGGTCATTGACATTGACAGAGATCATGCATGGTGGTACAAGGCTTGCAGGCAATGCACACAGGGACTGGAGGTACTTACTGACCAATTTTATTGTGCAAAATGCGATGTTTACTCTACAGTTTTTGCCCTTAGGTTTGTATTGCTTCATGTGGGGTTGGTTTGTTCTTGTGTTAATTCATTAGACTTAGAACATTAGCCTTACTTTTTCTTTTCGGTTGGATGCCTTCCTTAAATTTGGGGTTGGTTCCATCAAACAACCCTATTACACTTCTGTGTTTGTTGTTGAATATGGACTGAGTATTTGTTGGCGTATTAACATGCCCCCCTTTTTTGTGTTTTGTATATGTGCATAAAGGTTCTGCATTCATGTTCGCTTGTTGATGACTCAGATACCGCAACCTTTGTTCTATTTGAGAATTGTGCGTCAAAATTCTTAGGCCTGTCTGCCACTGACATCCGCACCAGGCTGCTTGCTAGGGTTATTTATTCTTACTTTGTTTGCTCTTGCTCTGAGATTTTGTGATATCTTTTGCTGCCAACTTACTGCCTTCTTGTCTTCAACAAACAGGGTTATGGAAGAGACCATTTCCCAGATGAACTGAATGCACTTATTGGGAAGACACTCCTATTCAAGCTTACTATTAGGCATGATAGCCTAAATAAATTTCAGCCGTGCGTGATTACCGTTTCAAGGATATGTTCTGATCCAGAGATTACCGATTCACTTGCTTTAGACAAGAACATTAAATTGGTATGGGTCTTTGAGTACACCACAGAGGACTTTCAATTACAATTGCTTATTCAAATGTTGTTGCTTTTTGTATTCCTTAACACTTTACAATCTCACCATCATCTGTTCCAGGATGCACTACAGAAGTTGACCACGATAGCGGATGTTCGAAGCGGTGATTTGGTTGGGTCTGGGAGCATACTCGGCATCCCTGGTTCCACCACCACTCCGAGTCCCAAATTCGCTACAGTTTCTGGTCACGGGGCTGCCCACGTGGTTACACAGACTCCTGTAAAGCGGGTATGCATTAGATCCGGCGACGACTTATCATATCGTGCCACATCCTCTGCCTCCAAGAGTCTTCTCCCTGCGTTTGAGAGCTACCTCCCAGGGAATGCCACCGACCCTGATGCAGGAGACATGTGAGCCCCTCATCCCTCCGTACCGGAGCGTCTAAAATAAAAACAGCAAAACCCCAACTACTTAGCGTTAAATAAACCGCTCTGACTCTTTCATTATATCAACATGATATCGACTTAATTTACGTTCTTATTGGTGCATTCCAATTTGGCATTTATTTTTCCACCATCACATTAGCAATGTCTCTCAGACGTTGACATGCTGCTCCATCATGTCATTGTCATCATTGTTATTTACTTTGCTCGATCATGGTGTTATATATAATGGCCGATCTCGGCTGGGTTTCTCGCCTGGTCTGAAGGTAGCTGCCGCGTATTGCCACTGCCTTTGGTTTATCGGTTGTTGTCTTTATGCTTCCATGAGGATTTGTAATGCCATTCACATTTTATGTCACTACTTTACTTGGTAATCAAAATCTTATTGGTGTGTTTAACATGTTAGGCCTTCCCCTTTTTTTTCCTCCCCAACTGTTTTTGTCTACTCCTATCATTGCAACCTGCTCATTGTATGTCGTTAAACATGGAATTCCACCTGCTGGATATGCTTATTGACACTGCTTTATTATGCCATTGGGGGAGCGGGGGTGTCTTTCAACTAGGTTTGCCAAGTAATTTGCCTTTACGTTTTGCTGTATTAAGAAAAAAGGGATTGCCTAAAATAGAATGTCAGCCGCCAATAAATTCACCTGTATTGAATAATTGGATGATCTTTGAATAGAATCCCCATTTATTCCAATATTGTTTATGTACATTGTATGCTTCCACGTGGGAGGATTGTCAGCATTCTTCAGCCTTCCATGGGTCAACTACACCAAGCAGTTTGAACTTCTACTCATGCCAACATAAACAACTCTTATTTATGGAGGTGCATACAACTTGTAATTAGGCACTAAAAAACAGTGAAAAATTTTATCTACCCAAATGCATCAAGGAACTCTGCATGCATCAGGACTTCATATTCTTCCCCAATAATGCAGATTTCACACTATTGCTTTTGAGCCTGTAGAATAAGTTGCAATGCCCGTTTTGGATATTAAGTTAAACCACATTGCTTGACTTTTTTTGTCTTTTACTATATGTTTGTGTACTTATAAAATTACCCCTAATTCTATTATTATGAATAATTAATAATTATTAATATAAATTTAGACTTAATTGTTTTAATACATTGTTATAATAAAGATTTACATTTAAACAGTATATATGTATTAGATTAATAATCTATAAAATTATAAGTTTTTATTATATTGATCAAATGCACTAAAACAAAAATAAATTAATAAAAATTTACTTTTTTATTATAAGGCCATTAAAATTAATTAATATTTTCTTGATTTCTTAATAAAAATTTAACTCTCAATTTTAAATTTTAAATTTATGAAAAAAACTATTTATCTTTATTTTTTAATATCAAAATTTAACTGTTATTTTCTTTCTTTCTATTTTCTTTCCTATATCCAAACAAAGTCTAAAAAACCTCTCTAATTAATTTTGATGTTCCACTACTCTTATTTTATGTTACAAGTAAGTGTAACTGTGATTCTGTAATAAGCATTTTCCCCTCACAGCTAACTTGCTTTCCTCTTTCTTTATTTAGCTTCATATTTTACAGTTGGAAACTAAGTCAAATTTTATTTGGATTTTTTAGTATTTTAAATTTTTTTAAACCATAAAGTGGGTAACATAAGGTATGATTATAAATGATAAAATATCATCAAATGAGCATGGACCCGGGAAATAGAAACAGAGGATGTAAAGAAAAGGGTTACTTACTGAGTGTGAAATCAGATTGGCACGGGTGAATGCAATGGTGGAGGATCCTACCAGCATAACCACCGCAATCTATCGCCGGCAACCCTTTGCATGTGGCTGGGGCCACCATTGCTATGGTGGGCCGGCGCATTATTTAATTTATCTCTCCATCTCATTGCGCTCTAACCTCTCTTTAGTCCATAGACCAAACCTTTTAATTTGCCTGCTCTATGTTTCTTGCCAACTTTTCTTTAATTTCAGGGTTCTTTTTATACAGTTTTTGTTAGTAGGAGTCTTAAAAATCTTTTCTTCTTCTTTTTTTTTTAAATAAAATTCAGCATCCTATTCATTTAACACTCTTTGAATAGTCAGAACAGATAAAACAAATTATGTTTGGATACAATAAAGTGAAAATTACTTTTTGTCTTATTATTTTATTATTACAATCTTGTCCATAAACATTAGCTAAATATTTTCCTTTGTGAAGTGGTCTATTTTCCTTAATGGTCAAAGACTATTTAAGCGATTGAACACATGTGCCTTTCATAGTCCAACTTTGACATTATTCATGATATACATGTTTTGTCATCTCCCCCATTCTTTATAGACTTCTGTCATTGCGTGTGGCCTTTCCTGTCTTGCCTACCGGATCCTATTTTGAACCTGTCTGCAATTAGTTTGAGTGGCTGAAACAAATTTATCCCACACACCTAGCCCTTGGCAAACGGTTTGACTGCCTGGATTCCATGGAACACGAAGCTAAGCTCGCATGACAACGACGGATGAAATTGCTTGGTCATAAGAGGCACCGGGTCAACGTGTTGCTTAGCCCATCCGGCCCCGAGAATGGTTTCTTAGTCGTTCAGCCCTGCATAGTTCGCCGCATGCTTGGCGTCAATTTTTCGTTAAACTTTTTATTTTTCGTCATTATCCATACTTTCCTCTGATAGGGGACATTTCATTTTCTGCTGGCAATCTTGCGTGCTCTTAACCTTGCTGCTTTTCTAGTCTGATTATGCATTATTTGTAAACTTTCATTTACGCTTTCCTGTTGTTGCAGTTAATCCTAATAGACAGGTGTCTGAGTCCCTCTAACAGGATATCGGCCTGCTTCAAAAATCACCCACCACTGTTATTACATGCCAAGGTTAGCTCTAACTTTTCAATATAAGTTGGGTCTCTTTTCCAATTTATTATTTGCTTATTGACTCTCCATGGAATGGAATGATAATCCCCCCATATGCAATACTCATCACTGGTATTGGTTAGTTGTTGGGATTACTTGTGCTACTCCGTTTCATTTTTTTTACATTCTGATCCTTTTTTAAATGGT
The DNA here is from genome assembly GCF_003086295.3 of Arachis hypogaea. Lineage (NCBI taxonomy): Eukaryota > Viridiplantae > Streptophyta > Magnoliopsida > Fabales > Fabaceae > Arachis > Arachis hypogaea. The sequence continues at coordinate 71,273,241 of NC_092042.1, forward strand.
GCACCACACCACGGGATTGCATCCGCCCTCCGCAGATAACATCCTTTTTTCCCTTGCATGTTATACATATACATATATATATATATATATATATATATATATATATATATATATATATATATATATATATTATAGAATAGTATATTTCAAAAAAGCATACACTGATTATAAAGAATAGAGAACATGGCATGTATGATATATTTAATATTATATTATGGTCATTATCATGATTATTAATCATTGTATTACATGCTAAATATTGTTAACTTTTTAGATTTAGTTATTTTTTGTGTGACCTTCTTCTAACTTTGAAAACATTATTTCTAATTTAAAATTATTTTATCCGGAATTCATCATTTCTTTTTAGAATCGCACATAAAGCAAGAATTAGGCAAGCATAGTCAATCATGAGAACTGAATCAGTTCCTGGTTAACAAAAATTTGACTTATAATAATAAATATGGCATTACTATATTATATTTTATTTAAGAATATTAAAATAGTTAATTTTAACTTTTAATATAATATAATAGTAGTATCTCTCACATTTAAAACACTTACAACAACTATTTTTTTATTATTCTTTATTTTTGGGATCACCTGTGCTGCTCTATTTTGTTTTTTACACTCTGTTCCTTTTTTTAATTCTGCACTGCACCATGGTATTGCATCCTCCCTCCATGGATAACACCTCTTTTTTCCTTGCAGGTTCCTCACCATGCTATGTAGATACGTCCCGTGACAAACACCAGCGTTATGTAACACCTACCACATGAGTAATGCCTAAAAGTGCCATTTCACTTGAAACTCTGGAACCGGGGATTATACTGGAATTAAACACTTAAGCAATTTCCCCGTATAAGTTGGTGTGGTGTTTTTCCTCCTTAGCATGGCACCTTTTTGTTGAGCCTCACCAGTTGCCACCGTTGAACAGGGGTCTTTACCAGAATGTTCCTCCCCTTTAATCACAATCCTCTAAATTTTTCCAACTTATATTTGACATTTGATAACTTGTTCTCATCAAATATGCAGTCCGGTTGGCTATTCGCGTTTCTCCCCGTCTTCACATTTTCATATGGCTCAGGCTAGCGACGACCAACTAGAAGCTTTCACTGCATCTTCTATTGAACCGGGTGTCATTCTCAATGAACATGATTATGAGTTTATATATATTTTGACCTATTATTAGACTCCTGCAACGCTTGATTTTGTATTATTTTTAATGTTCACTAGATGTTTGGCCTATCGAGCAACCCACCCAAAGCTGTGTTTTTTGTGGGGCGAAGATGTGGATGCACGAGTGCCTTGCGAAAGGTGGAGCCAATAACACTATATTATTTGCTATTTGTTGTATGAGTGGAAAGGTCACTCTCCCTTTGTTGCCGGTTCCGCCACCATTGTTGTGGGTGTTGTTGAATGGTGATGATCAACGAGCTTTGCATTACCAGAAACATATCAGGGCCTTTAATGGTATGTTTTCGTTCACATCTATGGCTGGAAAGATTCAGTACACACTAAACAATGGTTCCCCCCCCATGTTTGTTATAAGTGGCCAAAATTACCATTCAATTTAAAGTTTGATGCCACAGTAGTCTAGCAAGCCCAAGTTTTCTCAGCTCTACTTTTATGATACAGAAAGTGAAGTCCAAAACCAGATTGATGCAATTGGGTAAGTATGTGGTACTTATGGTATGTTGATATTTTACTGTCTGTATTATATGATTCTTGTGTGACCTGGATTTATGTTGATTTATTTTATTTTTGGGTTAATGTAGCCTGTCTAATCAACACCAAGCTATAGATCATACCATTGTAGCTGACCTAACCAGCATGCTTGATTCCCACAATTCTCTTGCTAAGTGCTTCTGATATGCTAGGCAAAGGTTCACTGAAGATTCAACGACTCTGCTGCAGTTTCGTCTTATCAAGAAGAGGAATACTGATGGTAGAAGATATAATATACCATTAGCGTCTGAAGTTGTTGCTCTTATTGTAGGTGATTTTGATATCGACAACCTTTCAAGGGACGTTGTAATTTAGACGCATTCGAACCTTCTGAAATGGATTGATGTTAATCATCCGCAGTACTTTGCACTACAATACCCCTTGCTTTTTCCGTACGGAGAAGATGGTTTTCGGAGTGATATCTTAATATCCGATGAAAGATCTAAGCAACAGTTACATAAGCGAGAAACAATTAGCATGAGGGAGTTTCTGTCTTTTCGAATCCAAATGAGATCGCATGAGTCGCAAGTGCTTCTCAAATCAAGACGTTTGTTCCAACAATTCTTGGTTGATAGTTACACTATGGTAGAAGCGGAAAGATTACAATATCACAGGTTCCACCAGAGCAAGTTTCGTTCCCATCAATTATAAGGCCTACACGAGTGTCTAATTCAGGGTGAAACACAGGCTACAAGAACTGGAAAATGAGTTATCTAACCGTCTTCATTTTTCAGTGGTCCCCGATACATGTACAACAATTGCAAAGATGCATTTGCTATTTGCAAGTATACCGGATGCCCTAGCTATTTCATTACTATCACATGTAACCCAGATTGGACCGAGATTAAAGATTGCGTTGCGGACTATTCATTAAAGCCAAGTGACAGGCCTGATATCATATCAAGGGTTTTCAAGATCAAGTTAGATGTCTTGCTGAAAGACTTAAAGGATGGGTCCATTTTCGGAAAGCCTAAAGGAAGTAAGTTTTTCCATTCACTGTCTTCAACGTCACGCTAACACATTTGTTATTTTTCCATCAATGTCTACTTGTCCCCTAACATATTCTTTTGCTTTTTCCTATTTTCTTTGTTCCAGTTGTGTACACAGTTGAATTCCAAAAGCGTGGTCTTCCCCACTGTCATATTTTATTATTTGTTCAACCAGCCGAGAAGCCTCGATCATCTGATGAAATTAACCATCATATATCGGCTGAGATACCCAACGAACACACCCAACCTAAGCTGTACAGCTTAGTCCAAAAATTCATGATTCACGGACCATGTGGGATTTTGAACATGAGTAGCCCGTGTATGGTTAATGGGAGGTGTTCCAAGTTTTATCCAGCGCCTTTCCGTGAGAAAACATCCATAGACAGTGCAGGTTTTCCCAAGTATAAATGGTCGGATAATGGTCGTTCAACAACCAAGAGGAATGTTAATCTCAACAATAGGTTTATTGTCCCATACAATGCAACATTGCTCCTTAAGTATGGCTGCCATATAAATGTTGAGTATACTTGCCAGACATCTGCTATTAAGTATTTGTTCAAGTACATCCACAAAGGTAATGATCGTGTCACAGCTTCGTTCTTCTGATCACATGATTCAGCTGATTCTGATGTCACTGTAGATGAAATCCAAAACTACTATTATTGTCGGTATATATCAGCTTGTGAGGCATCCTGGCGGCTATTCGGGTTTGAGATTCAGTACAAAGAGCCTAACGTCATCCGCCTTCCATTCCATCTTCCAAATGAACAGAATGTTTTGTACAAAGATCACCAGCTTATTGAGAATGTTATCGACGCTGCGGTCTCAAAGGATAGTATGTTTATTGGCTGTTTTAAGGCTAACAAGAATTTTGATCTGGCTCGTACACTGGCTGATGAGAGAACTTTTGCGTGGTCTAGAAAAAATCCTCGTTGCAAGTATAGTTTCTAAACCTTCAAAAGTCCTTTCATACAAACGTTTTGGTTGTCACAAGTAACAAACCCCTTTGAAATTGATAACCGAGTATTCAAACCTCGGGTCGTCTTCTCAAGGAATTGCAGGGAGGTATATTCTTATTATTGGTTATGAGTCTTGTAATGTAGGGGTTTTAGAAAGTAGGGAAGCAGTATGTTGAATGATAAGAAAAATAAAATAATAATAATAAAATAAACTCTTGGTAAGGTATTAGAAATTAGAGGTCCTATCCTGGCTATCCTTATCAGTAGTGATAATAATTGAATCTTAATTCCACTTCGTTAGCCTTTACTAATATAAAGGAAGGTCAAGGGATTAATTGGTTTGATCTTCGGATCCTATTTATTTCCTAAGAAAAGATTGGGATTATTGAAATTCAACTCAATTGGCAAGATAACAATTATCAATTATGCTATTGAATTGGATAATTCCTGAGTTACTGATTTCTTAACCAAAACCAAAAGGGGAAAAGTAAATCTTACTGGAATAAAGATGTCTTCAGAATAAAAGCAATAATAGCATAAATAAAAGAAAGCAACATTAAACTGAAATACCTCAAATAACATTAATTTAAAAGAGTAATCTGTAACATGGAAGAGTTCATAAATTAAATTGGGAAAATAAATAAAAATAAAGAACCTGTGATTGAGAGTCGCTCCTAAAACTAAGAGAAATCCTAAATCCTAATCCTAAGAGAGAGGAGAGAACCTCTCTCTCTAAAAACTACATCTAAATCATGGAAAGTGAATTATGAGAGCATGATTATGAATGGATGCATTCCCCCACTTTATAAACTCTAATATGTGTTCTCTGGGCCAAAAACTGAGTCAGAAACAACCCAGAAGTCACTTCCAGCGCTTTCTGGTCCGTACAGGTCGTGGAAAAGTGACGCGGCCGCGCGGGTTGCGCTTCTGCCAGGTCACGCGTCCGAGTGACCCACACGTTCTCGTCGCCTGGCGTCGGGGCAGGTATGGCAAATTATATATCAAATCGAAGCCCCGAACGTTAACTTTCCAACGCAACTAGAACCGCATTGTTTGGACCTCTGTAGCAAAAGTTATAGCCGTTTGAGTGCGAAGAGGTCAGGCTGGACAGCTTAGCAGTTTCTCCAACTTCTTGTATTCCTTCCACTTTTGCATGCTTCCTTTCCATCCTCTGAGCCATTCCTGCCTTATAATATCTGAAAACACTTAACACACATATCAAGGCATCTAATGGTAATAAGAGAGGATTAATAATAAGCAAATATAAGATCAAAGAAGCATGTTTTCAATCATAGCACAAAATCAGGAAGGAAAATGTAAAACATGCAAATAGTATGAATAAGTGGGTAAAGAGTTGATAAAAACCACTCAATTGAGCACAAGATAAACCATGAAATATGGGTTTATCACTGACTTACGTGGAGATGCCGTCATTTTTTGTTTGGGACAAGCAGGGGTATATGTGGAGGCCACAGAAGCAAGGGAATATGATAGGTCGTCTCACACATATTCCTCACTCGCATGGAGAGGAGTACTACCTTCGTTTGTTATTGAATTATCAAAAAGGGTGTCAGACATTTGCTGATGTCCGTTCCATTGGTGGCATTGTGTACGATACATTCAAAGAGGCCTGTTATGCGCTAGGGTTACTGCAGGATGATATGGAATTTATTGATGCACTTAATGAAGCCAATGCGTGGACATCCCCGAATTATATCAGGAGGTTGTTTGCAATGCTTTTGATGTCGAACAACATTGTGCTTCCTGACATGGTGTGGGAGAAATGTTGGCAACATTGTGTAGACAACTCGATGCTTTCTGGAAGACATAACTTGGGTAAACTTTCTGGATTGTTTTTTCTATCCGATTACTGTTTGGCCATAAATTCATACCACTCCATTCAAAAACTTTTGGTCTTCTCCACCTCTTACAGTGTGTTATGCATTTATTTTATTTTCCCTTCGTCATCATGTCCAATTTGTTTCTAATGTAACTATGTTGCATTTTTTGCTTTTAGGTTTCCAGCGTTCTGTTCATGAGATTAAGTCCATCACGCTTGCCGAAATTGAAAAACTCTTGCAGCCGAATGGTAGGAGCCTAAAAGAATTTACTGACATGCCGTTTCCTGATTATGCTGGTTTACCTGAACCTTCCGACACAGTCTTTTCTGATGAGCTCAACTTCGACAGGATAGAATTGGCAAGTATCTCCGTGGATTTGGTTTCCCGATTGAATCGAGACCAGCGCATTGCGTTCGACACAATAGCAAATGCAGTTCGTCGTGACACTGGTGGTTTTTTCTTTGTCTGTGGATACGGTGGAACTGGTAAGACCTTTCTATGGAATGCACTATCTGCTTCAATAAGGTCGAAGGGTGATATTGTCCTCAACGTTGCATCCAGTGGCATTGTAGCTCTGTTGTTGCCTAATGGGCGAACTGCTCATTCACGCTTTAAGGTTCTGCTCAGTGTTAACCAGGACTCTATTTGTAATATAAGGCAAGGCACACCCCTCGCGCGTCTTATTTCATCTTCAAAATTAGTTATATGGGATGAGGCACCTATGTTAAATAAATTTTGCTTCGAAGCGCTCGACAAATGCCTTAAGGATGTTCTTTGTTTTGATCGTGGATATAATCCTCTATTTGGTGGGAAAATTGTTGTTCTGGGAGGTGATTTCCGTCAGATATTGCTTGTAATTCCTCGTGGTTCCCAGGAAGAGATTGTTCATTCGTGTATTAATGCTTCGAACCTGTGGCAATCTTACCAAGTGTTGCAGTTAACTGAAAACATGAGGCTGCCCCGTGGTTCACGAGATATCCACGGTGTACAATTGAAGGAATTTGCTACATGGTTGCTTCAAATTGGTGACGGGTTAATCGGAGACAGCACCGATGGCGAATCTGTAATTAGAATACCCGACAACTTGTTGCTGAATATTGAGTCTCCATGTCTGCATGATATGGTGTTGTTCGTTTATCCTGACATCTTACTCTATTCTTCTAGCGTGGATTATTTTAAGGGTAGGAGTATATTAGCACCAACACTTGATGTTGTAACTAAAGTAAACAATCATGTGATGTCTTTGATCCCTGGCAACGAGAGGGTTTACTTGAGCTCTGATACACTAATTAATGAAGATGGTCACCTGGAATCTGAATTATACACAATGAGCACCGAGTCATTGAATGCGCTAAATTGTTCAGGAATTTCCCAACACCGGTTAGTTCTTAAAATCGGTGTTCCTGTGATACTTCTTCGCAATATTGACCAATCCAATGGACTATACAATGGTACGCGAATGCAGGTTAGACGTCTTGGTGACCACATCATTGAGTGCGTGATGAGCAGATATTTTATATGCTTTTTGGGGGTAATTTCATGTAGATTTTTATATGTTTTAGTTAGTTTTTAGTATAATTTTATTAGTTTTTAGGCAAAATTCATATTTCTGGACTTTACTATGATTTTGTGTGTTTTTCTGTAATTTCAGGTATTTTCTGGCTGAAATTGAGGGAGCTGAGCAAAAATCTGATTTAGGCTGAAAAGGGACTGCTGATGTTGTTGGATTCTGACCTCCCTGCACTCGAAATATATTTTTTGGAGCTACAAGAGTCCAATTGGCACGCTCTCAATTGGGTTGGAAAGTAGACATTCAGGGCTTTCCAGCAATATATAATAGTTTATGCTTTGCACAAAGATAGACGACATAAACTGGCGTTCAATGCTAGCTCCAAGTTAGTTGCAGTTTGGCGTTTAGCGCCAGAAACAGGTTGCAAGTTGGAGTTCAACGCCAGAAACAGGTTACAACCTGGCGTTCAACTCCAGAAACAGCCCAGGCACGTGAGAAGCTTAAGTCTCATCCCCATCACACACCAAGTGGGTCTCATAAGTGGATTTCTGCACTATCCATCCTAGTTTACTCATTTTCTGTAATCCTAGGTTACTAGTTTAGTATTTAAACAACTTTTAGAGATTTATTTTGTATCTCATGACATTTTTAGATCTGAATTTTATACTCTTTGATGGCATGAGTCTCTAAACTCCATTGTTGGGGGTGAGGAGCTCTGCAGCGTCTCGATGAATTAATGCAATTATTTCTGTTTTCCATTCAAACATGCTTGTTCCTATCTAAGATGTTCATTCGCGCTTCACTATGAAGAAGGTGATGATCCGTGACACTCACCACCTTCCTCAATCCATGAACGTGTGCCTGACAACCACCTCCGTTCTACATTAGATTGAATAAGTATCTCTTAGATTCCTTAATCAGAATCTTCATGGTATAAGCTAGAATTGTTGGCGGCATTCATGAGGATCCGGAAAGTCTAAACCTTGTCTGTGGTATTCCGAGTAGGATTCTGGAATTGGATGACTGTGACAAACTTCAAACTCGCAAGTGTTGGGCGTAGTGACAGACGCAAAAGGATCAATGGATCTTATTCCGACATGATCGAGAACCAACAGATGATTAGCCGTGCTGTGACAGAGCATTTGGACCATTTTCACTGAGAAGATGGGAAGTAGCCATTGACAACGGTGACACCCTACATACAGCTTGCCATGGAAGGAGCATTGCATTTATGAAAGTGAGGAAGCATTATGTTATAGAAATTCAGAGGACAAATCATCTCCAAAACTCCAACATGGTCTCCATTACTGCACAATAAGTATTTATTTTTTGCCCTTTTCACTTTTTACAATTGAACTTGAAAAACACTGTTGTTGGTATCCTGACTAAGAATAATAAGATAACCATAGCTTGCTTTAAACCAACAATCTCCGTAGGATTCGACCCTTACTCACGTAAGGTATTACTTGGACGACCCAGTGCACTTGCTAGTTAGTGGTACGAGTTGTGAAAAGTTTGATTTACAATTTCGTGCACCAAGTTTTTGGCGTCGTTGCCAGGGATTGTTCGAGTTTGAACAACTAAAGGTTTATTTTGTTGCTTAGATTAGGAATAATTTATTTTTGTTGCTATAGAGTCATTAAATCTGAGTCCTTTATTTTTTTTAAAAAATTTTTTCAAAAATATTATTTTTCCTTATTAATTTTTAATTTTTATGTGAGTTTAGTTTTATAATTTAAGTTTGGTGTCAATTGCATATTTTATATTTTCCTTTAAATTTTTGAATTTGTGTTCTTTATTCTTCCTTGATCTTCAAGTTGTTCTTGTTTATTTTTCTTGTTTGATCTTTGATTTTTCTTGTTCTGTGTCTTTTCTTGTTTTTCTTGTGCTTTTTAAAAACATTAGTTTTCAAAAAAATATTTTTAGTTATTAAAAATACCTTTTTAAAACACGTTACAATTATAGCTCAGTTGGCTAGAGCGTTGGCTTATGTTCTTGGCAATTGGGTATCTTTCTTTTAAAATTTTTTTCAAAAATAATTTTTCTTTGATTAAATCTTGTGCCAAACTTTAAGTTTGGTGTTCTCTTGTTAATTTCTTTAATTTTCGAAAATTTATATTTGGTTTTCTAAAAATTTTAAGTTTTGTGTTCTTTCTTTTGTTCTTGTTGTTCTTGTGAGTCTTCAAAGTGTTCTTGAGTCTTTCTTGTGTTTTGATCTTAAAATTTTTAAGTTTGGTGTTCCTTGGTGTTTTTCCTCAAAAATTTTCGAAAACAAGAAGCATTAGATCTAAAAATTTTTAAGTCTTGTGTCTTTTGTGTGTTTTTCTCTTTCATTATAAAATTCAAAATTCAAAAAATATCTTTTCTAACTAATTTTAGGCCATATTTTCAAATTTTTTTTTAATATAAAAATTCAGATTTCAATTTCAAAATTTTTCAAATCTTATCCTTTTAAGATTTTAAAAAAAATATTTTTTCTTTTTCGAAAATATCCTAACCACTTTCTCTCTCCTCACTTTTTCGAAAATCTTCATAAAATATTTTTAAATTATTTTTTATTTATTTTTAATTTTATTGTCGTCTTTATTTTATTTTATTTTATTTTATTTTATTATTATTTCAAAATTTTTATATATAATAAAATAAATAAAAAAATCACATCATCTCCCTTTCTCCATTATGGATTTAAGTGGAAATGAACAGTCCAGAAGGACTATGGGGTCATATGCTAACTCCACTACTGCTTCATACGGGAGTAGTATCTGTATACCCTCCATCAGAGTCAGTAGCTTTGAGTTGAACCCTCAGCTCATTATCATGGTGCAGCAAAGTTGCCAGTATTCCGGTCTTCCATAGGAAGAACCTACAGAGTTTCTGCCACACAGTTTTTACAAATTGCTGACACAGTACATGATAAGGAAGTAGATCAATATGTCTACAGATTGTTACTGTTTCCATTTGCTGTAAAAGACCAAGCTAAGAGGTGGTTAAATAACCAACCTAAGGACAGCATAAAGACATGGAAACAACTGTCAGAAAATTTCCTGAATCACTATTTTCCTTCAAAACGGATGACACAGCTAAGGCTGAGCATCCAAGGCTTTAAACAAGGAGATAATGAATCCCTTTATGATGCCTGGGAGAGATACAGAGAGATGCTAAGAAAATGCCCCTCTAAAATGTTTTCAAAATGGGTGCAGTTAGACATCTTCTACTATGGGCTTACAGAGAAAGCTCAAATTTCTCTAGACCACTCATCTGGTGGATCTATACACATGAGAAAGACAATTGAAGAAGCTCAAGAGCTCATTGATAGAGTTGCTAGAAATCAGCATCTGTACCTGAGCAGTGAACCTTCCATCAATGAAGAGGCTAAAACAGTAACTGTTGAACTCAGTCCTACAGAACAAGTTACTGAATTCAATCAACAACCGGATTTTCTAACAAAACAGCTAGCCAAATTCAAGGAGATACTACAAGAAACAAGAATGGCTAATATGAATATGGAAATACAGTTGAAGCAAATAGAACAGCAGTTATCAAAATAAATAACAGAAGAATGTCAAGCAGTCCAATTAAGAAGTGGAAAAATATTAAATACCTCACTTTAAGGCAGCAGGAAGCCAAGAAATGAACAGACTGCTACCCAAAATCCCTCTAAGGACAATCAGAGCCCAGAGAGGAATAATTCTGGCGCTCAAACGCCAGAAAATGGGTGGGAAGCTGGCGTTGAACGCCCAACCCATGCTCAGTCCTGGCGTTCAACGCCAGAAACAAGCAAGGAATTGGTGTTGAACGCCCAAATGAAGCACAGTTCTTGCGTTCAGACGCCAGAAACAGGTAAGGAGTTGGCGTCTAACGCCACTCCAGCTCCCACCCCTGGCATTCAAATGCCAGTGGGAGATCAGACACATACAAGTACTGATAGCAACCCCTCTAACAAGGCTTCTCAACCCACATCTGTAGGTAATAAACCTACAGCAATTAAGGTTGATGAATACAAAGCCAAAATGCCTTATCCTCAGAAACTCCGCCAAGCGGAACAGGATAAGCAATTTGCCCGCTTTGCAGACTATCTCAGGACTCTTGAAATAAAGATTCCATTTGTAGAGGCACTTGAGCAAATACCTTCTTATGCTAAGTTCATGAAAGAAATCTTAAGTCATAAGAAAGATTGGAGGAAAACTAAAAAAGTTTACCTCACTGAAGAATGCAGTGCAGTCATTCTGAAAAGCTTACCTGAGAAGCTTAAGGATCCCGGTAGCTTTATGATACCATGCACACTAGAGCGTACTTGTACCAAGCAAGCCCTATGTGATCTTGGGGCAAGTATCAACCTAATACCTGCATCTACTATCAAAAAGCTTGGTTTGACTGAAGAAGTCAAACCAACCCGGATATGTCTTCAACTTGCTGATGGCTCCATTAAATACCCATCAGGCGTGATTGAAGACACGATTGTCAAGCTTGGGCCATTTGCCTTTCCCACTGACTTTGTGGTGTTGGAAATGGAGGAGCACAAGAGTGCAACTCTCATTCTAGGAAGACCTTTCCTAGCAATTGGATGAACCCTTATTGACGTCTAAAAAGGGGAAGTAACCCTGAGAGTCAATGAGGACGAGTTTAAGTTGAATGTTGTCAAAGCCATGCAACATCCAGACACCCAAAATGACTGCATGAGCATTGATATCATTGACTCTCTGGTAAAAGAGGTCAATATGACTGAGAGTCTCGAATCAGAGCTAGATGATATCTTTAAAGATGCTCAGCCTGATCTGGAGGAACTAGTGAGAATAATAGAACCTCTGAAAATCCCTCAGAAAGAGGAGAAACCTCCCAAACCCGAGCTCAACCATTACCACCATCCCTGAAATATGCATTTCTGGGAGAAGGTGATACCTTTTCTGTAATCATAAGCTCTACCTTAGAGCCACAGGAAGAGGAAGCACTAATTCAAGTGCTAAGGACACACAAGACAACTCTTGGGTGGTCCATCAGTGATCTTAAGGGTATTAGCCCAACCAGATGCATGCACAAGATCCTATTGGAGGGTGACGATAAGCCAATGGTTCAACCACAAATGCGGCTGAATCCATCCATGAAGGAGGTGGTGCAGAAGGAGGTCACTAAATTACTAGAGGCTGGGATTATTTATCCTATTTCTGATAGCCCCTAGGTAAGCCCTGTCCAAGTCGTCCCTAAGAAATGTGGCATGACAGTGGTTCATAATGAAAAAAAATGAACTGGTTCCTACAAGAACAGTTACAGGGTGACGTATGTGTATTGATTATAGAAGGCTCAATACAGCTACCAGAAAGGATCATTTTTCTTTACCCTTCATAGACCAGATGCTAGAAAGACTAGCAGGTCATGAATACTACTGCTTCCTGGATGGATATTCAGGCTATAATCAAATTGCAGTAGATCCCCAAGATCAGGAGAAAATAGCATTCACATGTCCATCCGGCGTGTTTGCATACAGAAGGATGCCATTTGGCCTGTGCAATGCACCTGCAACCTTTCAAAGGTGCATGCTCTCTATTTTCTCTAATATGGTGGAAAATTTTCTGGAAGTCTTCATGGATGACTTTTCAGTATTTGGAGACTCATTCAGCTCCTGTCTTGACTATCTAACACTTGTTCTAAAAAGGTGCCAAGAGACTAACCTGGTTTTAAACTGGGAAAAATGTCACTTTATGGTGACTGAAGGAATTGTCCTTGGGCACAAAATTTTGAACAAGGGAATAGAGGTGGATCAAGCTAAGGTAGAGGTAATTGAAAAATTACCACCACCTGCCAATGTTAAGGCAATCAGAAGCTTTCTGTGGCATGCATGATTCTATAGGAGGTTTATAAAAGATTTTTCAAAAATCGCCAAACCTCTGAGTAATCTGCTAGCTGCTGACATGTCATTTATCTTTGATAAGGAGTGTCTGCAGGCATTTGAGACTCTGAAAGCTAAGCTGGTGACCGCACCAGTCATCTCTACACCAGATTGGACATTACCATTTGAACTGATGTGTGATGCCAGTGACCATGCCATTGGTGCAGCGTTGGGACAAAGGCATGACAAACTTCTGCACGTCATTTACTATGCCAGTCATGTTTTAAATGATGCACAGAAGAACTACACGACCACAGAAAAAGAGTTACTTGCAGTGGTTTACGCCATTGACAAGTTCAGATCTTACTTAGTAGGATCAAAAGTGGTTGTGTACACTGACCATGCTGCTCTTAAATACCTACTCACAAAGCAGGATTCAAAACCCATACTTATAAGATGGGTGTTGCTTCTGCAAGAGTTTGATATAAAAATAAGAGACAGAAAAGGGACAGAAAATCAAGTAGCAGATCACCTGTCCCGAATAGAACCAGTAGAAGGGGCGTCCCTCCCTCTTACTGAGATCTTTGAAAACTTTCCAGATGAGCAACTCTTTGCCATCCAGGAAGTGCCATGGTTTGCAGACATTATAAATTGCAAGGCAGTGAGATTCATACCCAAAGAGTACAGTAGGCAGCAATCAAAGAAATTGATCACGGATGCAAAGTACTATCTTTGGGATGAACCATATCTCTTCAAGAGATGTGCAGACGGAGTAATCCGTAGATGTGTGCCTAAAGAAGAAGCACAGAAGATCCTCTGGCACTGCCACAGATCACAGTATGGAGGACATTTTGGAAGTGAGCGAACAGCCACAAGAGTCCTCCAATGCGGCGTCTACTGGCCTACTCTCTATAAAGACTCCCGAGTGTTTGTACTCAATTGTGACAATTGCCAAAGATCTGGTAATCTGCCTCACAGTTATGCCATGCCTCAACAAGGGATCTTGGAGATTGAGTTGTTTGATGTATGGGGTATTGACTTCATGGGGCCTTTCCCACCATCATACTCAAACACTTATATTCTGGTGGCAGTGGATTATGTATCCAAATGGGTGGAAGCTATTGCAACACCCACTAATGACACTAAGACAGTGCTGAAATTCCTCCAAAAACACATCTTCAGCAGATTTGGTACCCCTAAAGTATTAATCAGTGATGGGGGCACTCATTTCTGCAATAAACAGCTTTACTCTGCTTTGGTTCAATATAGAGTTAGCCACAGGGTAGCCACTCCATATCATCCACAGACAAATGGGCAAGCTGAAGTCTTTAACAGAGAACTTAAAAGAATCCTGGAATGGACTGTGATTAACTGGTGGACAAAATTGTGATTCATGCTTAAATTGTTGTTCGAAATTGATTGTCCCAGTAATGGCTCCAAAAGCTTGGTGCTCAATACCATGGTCTAAACATAACTTCACAACTTCGCTCAACTAACCAGCAAGTGTACTGGGTCGTCCAAGTAATACCTTACGTGAGTAAGGGTCGATCCCACAAAGATTGTTGGTATGAAGCAAGCTATGGTCATCTTGTAAATCCCAGCCAGGCGGATTTAACTACATTAAGAGATTATTGGATTTTCGAATAATAATGATAAATTTAAAAAGAAAATAAAGATAGAGTTACTCATTTAATTCAATGGTAGGAATTTCAGATAGGTGTATGGAGGTGCTGTGTTCCTTCTGAATCTCTGCTTTCCTACTGCTTTCATCCAATCCTTCTTACTCCTTTCCATGGCAAGCTGTATGTAGGGCATCACCGTTGTCAATGGCTACATCCCATCCTCTCAGTGAAAATGGTCCAAATGCTCTGTCACAGCACGGCTAATCATCTGTCGGTTCTCGATCATGTTGGAATAGAATCCCTTGATTCTTTTGCGTTTGTCATCACGTCCAACAATCGCGAGTTTGAAGATCATCACAGTCATTCAATCTTGGAATCCTACTCAGAATACCACAGACAAGGTTAGACTTTCCGGATTCCCATGAATGCCGCCATCAATTCTAGCTTATACCACGAAGATTCTGATTAAGGAATCCAAGAGATATGCGCCCGGTCTAAGGTAGAACAGAAGTGGTTGTCAATCACGCGTTCATAGGTGAGAATGATGATGAGTGTCACAGATCATCACATTCATCATGTTGAAGTGCAACGAATATCTTAGAATAAGAATAAGCAGAATTGAATAGAAAATAGTAGTAATTGCATTGAAACTTAAGGTACAGCAGAGCTCCACACCCTTAATCTATGGTGTGTAGAAACTCCACCGTTGAAAATACATAAGTGATGAAGGTCCAGGCATGGCCAAGAGGCCAGCCCCCAAAACGTGATCACAGGATCAAAAATACAATCCAGGATGAAAATATAATAGTAAAAAGTCCTATTTACACTAGACTAGCTGCTAGGGTTTACAAAAGTAAGTAATTGATGCAGAAATCCACTTCCAGGGCCCACTTGGTGTGTGCTTGTGCTGAGCTTGATCTATCCACGAGCTGAGGCTTCTCTTGGAGTTGAACGCCAAGTTGTAACGTGTTTTGGGTGATCAACTCTGGTTCGTGACGTGTTTCTGGCGTTTGACTCCAGAATGCAGCATAGAGCTGGCGTTGAACGCCAGCTTACATCATCTAATTACGAATAAATTATGAAATATTATATATTGCTAGAAAGCTCTGAATGTCTACTTTCCAACGCCATTGAGAGCGCGCCATTTGGAGTTCTGTAGCTCCAAAAAATCCATTTTGAGTGCAGGGAGGTCAGATTCCAACAGCATCAGCAGTCCTTTGTCAGCCTCCTATCAGAGTTTTGCTCAGGTCCCTCAATTTCAGCCAGAAAATACCTGAAATCACAGAAAAACACAAAAACTCATAGTAAAGTCCAGAAATATGAATTTAGCTTAAAAAATAATGAAAACATCCCTAAAAATAACTAGATCATACTAAAAACTACCTAAAAACAATGCCAAAAAGCGTATAAATTATCCGCTCATCACAACACCAAACTTAAATTGTTGCTTGTCCCCAAGCAACTGAAAATCAATTAGGATAAAAAGAAGAGAATATACTATAAATCCCAAAATATCAATGAATATTAGTTCTAATTAGATGAGCGGGACTTGTAGCTTTTTGCTTCTGAACAGTTTTGGCATCTCACTTTTTCCTTTGATGTTTAGAATGATTGGTATCTCTAGGAACTTAGAATTTCAGATAGTGTTATTGATTCTCATAGTTAAGTATGTTGATTCTTGAACACAGCTACTTTTATGAGTCTTGGCCGTGGCCCTAAGCACTTTGTTTTCCAGTATTACCACCAGATACATAAATGCCACAGACACATAGCTGGGTGAACCTTTTCAGATTGTGACTCAGCTTTGCTAAAGTCCCCAGTTAGAGGTGTCCAGAGTTCTTAAGCACACTCTTTTTGCTTTGGATCACGACTTTAACCACTTAGTCTCAAGCTTTTCACTTGGACCTGCATGCCACAAGCACATGGTTAGGGACAGCTTGATTTAGCCGCTTAGGCCTGGATTTTATTGGGCCCTCCTATCCATTGATGCTCAAAGCCTTGGATCCTTTTTACCCTTTCCTTTTGGTTTTAAGGGCTATTGGCTTTTTCTGCTTGCTTTTTCTTTTTCTTTCTATTTTTTTTTTTGCCAAAATTTTTTTTTCGCAAGCTTTTGCTTTTTCGCTGCTTTTTCTTGCTTCAAGAATCAATTTCATGATTTTTCAGATTATCAATAGCATTTCTCTTTGTTCATCATTCTTTCAAGAGCCAACAATTTTAACATTCATAAACAACAAGATCAAAATTATGTACTGTTCAAGCATTCATTCAAAAAATAAAAAGTATTGTCACCACATCAATATAATTGAACTAAATTCAAGGATAATTTTGAAACTCATGTACTTCTTGTTCTTTTGAATTAGAAACATTTTTCATTTAAGAGAGGTGAATGATTTATGGAATTATTCATAGCCTTAAGACATAGTTACTAAATACTAATAATCATGAAGTAGAGACACAAAATATAGATAAACATGTAACATAAAAAACCGAAAAACAGAGAGATAAGAACAAGAAATGAATCCACCTTAGTGGCGTCTTCTTCTTGAAGAACCAATGATGTCCTTAAGCTCTTCTATGTCCCTTCCTTGCCTTTGTTGCTTCTCCCTCATTGCTCTTTCATCTTCTCTAATTTCATGGAGAATGATGGAGTGCTCTTGATGTTCCACCCTTAATTGATCCACATTGTAACTCAAATCTTCTAAGGAAGTGTTGAGTTGTTCCCAATAGTTGTTGGGAGGAAAGTGCATCCCTTGAGGCATCTCCGGAATTTCTTGGTGATGAGCTTCCTCATGCGTCTCTTGGGTTCCATGAGTGGGCTCTCTTGTTTGCTCCATCCTTTTCACAGTGATGGGCTTGTCCTCCTCAATGAGGATGTCTCCTTCTATGATAACTCCAGCTGAGTAACATAGATGGCAAATAAGATGAGGAAAAACTAGCCTTGCCAAATTAGAGGGCTTATCGGCTATTTTGTAGAATTCATGGGAGATGACTTCATGAACTTCAACTTCCTCTCCAATCATGATGCTATGGATCATGATGGCCCGATCCACAGTAACTTCGGATCGGTTGCTAGTAGGGATGATTGAGCGTTGGATGAATT
This sequence comes from Arachis hypogaea, assembly GCF_003086295.3. Taxonomy (NCBI): domain Eukaryota; kingdom Viridiplantae; phylum Streptophyta; class Magnoliopsida; order Fabales; family Fabaceae; genus Arachis; species Arachis hypogaea. The sequence continues at coordinate 71,290,811 of NC_092042.1, forward strand.
CCAACCATCCTCTAGCCACAGGCTTGAGGTCTAGTCTTCTTAGTTGAACCGGCTTGCCTTTGGAGTCTCTTTTCCATTGAGCTCCTTCCACACATATGTCCATAAGGACTTGGTCCAACCTTTGATTAAAGTTGACCCTTCTAGTGTAGGGGCGTGCATCTCCTTGCATCATGGGCAAGTTGAACGCCAACCTCACATTTTTCGGATTAAAATCTAAGTATTTCCCCCGAACCATTGTAAGATAATTCTTTGGGTTCGGGTTCTTACTTTGATCATGGTTCCTAGTGATCCATGCATTGGCATAGAACTCTTGAACCATTAAGATACTGACTTGTTGGATGGGGTTGGTTAGAACTTCCCAACCTCTTCTTTGGACTTCATGTCGGATTTCCGGATACTCATTTTTTTTGAGGTTAAAAGGGACCTCGGGGATCACAAGCCACAACATCATAGAAGTGGTTTTGATGGGCTTTGGAGATGAATCTTTCCATCTCCCATGACTCGGAGGTGGAAGCTTTTGTCTTCCCTTTCCCTTTTCTAGAGGTTTCTCCGGCCTTAAGTGCCATCAATGGTAATGGAAAAATAAAAAGCGTATGCTTTTACCATACCAAACTTAAAATATTGCTCGCCCTCGAGCAAGAGAAGAAATAAAAGAAGAATAAGAAGAGAAAATATGGAGTAGATTGAGGGGAGGTGTATTCGGCCAAGAAGGAGAAGAGAGATTTGTGTTGTGTGAAAATTAAGGAGAATGGAAGGGTTTATATAGGGAGAGGAGAGGGGGTAGGTTCGGCCATTTAAGGTGGGTTTCGGTGGGAAAGAAATTTGAATTTTGAAGGTAGGTGGGGTTTTTTTGGGAAAGAATGGATGGATGTGAGTGGTGAAGGGGGTAATTGGGAAGAGAGATTGAGGTGATTGGTGAAGGGTTTTTGGAAAAGTGTGTTATAAGATTATTAGGAGGTAAGGTGAGAATATGGTAGGTGGGGATCCTGTGGGGTCCACAGATCCTGAGATGATCTTGTGGGGTCCACAGATCCTGAGGTGTCAAGGATTTACATCCCTGCACCAATTAGGCATGTAGAAATGCCCTTGCATGCAATTCTGGCGTTCAAACGCCAAAGTGATGCATGTTATGGGCGTTCAACGCCCATGTGTAGCATGTTTCTGGCGTTGAACGCCAGTTCCATGCTTGTTTCTAGCGTTCAGCGCCAGCTCTCCTCAGGGTGCATTCCTGGCGTTTGAACGCCGGGATGTTGCTTGTTTCTGGCATTCAACGCCAGATCCATGCTCTGTTCTGGTGTTGAACGCCAGCCAGATGCTCCTTACTGGCGTTGAACGCCAGTAGGTCCTTCCTCCAAGGTGTGATTTTTCTTTTGCTATTTTTTTATTCTGTTTTTAATTTTAATTTTTTTTTTGTGACTCCACATGATCATGAACCTAATAAAACATAAAAGAACAATAAAAATAAAATAAAATTAGATAAATAAAAATTGGGTTGCCTCCCAACAAGCGCTCTTTTAATGTCACTAGCTTGACAGTGGGCTCTCTTGGAGCCACAAAGGTGATCAGGTCAATGTTGTGGACTCCCAAAACCAAACTTAGAGTTTGGATATGGGGGTTCAACACCAAACTTAGAGTTTGGTTGTGGCCTCCCAACACCAAACTTAGAATTTGATTGTGGGGGCTCTGTTTGACTCTGTACTGAGAGAAGCTCTGCATGCTTACTCTCCCTTGTTACAGAAGGATAGCCGTGTGCCTTAAACACAAGGTAATCCCTATTCAATTGAAGGACTAATTCTCCTCTGTTAACATCTATCACAGCTTCTGCTGTGGCTAGGAAAGCTCTTCCAAGGATGATGCATTCATCATCCTCCTTCCTAGTGTCTAAGATTATGAAATCAGCAGGGATGTAAAGACCTTCAACCTTTACTAACACGTCCTCTACTAATCCATAAGCTTGTCTTACTGACTTGTCTGCCAATTATAATGAGCATAAGGCAGGCTGTACCTCAATGATCCCCAGCTTCTCCATTACAGAGAGTGGCATAAGATTTATGCCTGACCCTAGGTCACACAGAGCTTTCTCAAAGGTCATGGTGCCTATGGTACAGGGTATCAAGAATTTGCCAGGATCTTGTCTCTTTTGAGGTAAGGTTTGCTGAACCCATGTATCAAGTTCACTAATGAGCAAGGGAGGTTCACCTTCCCAAGTCTCATTACCAAATAACTTGGCATTCAGCTTCATGATGACTCCTAGATATTGAGCAACTTGCTCTCCAGTTACATCTTCATCCTCTTCAGAGGAAGAATAATCTTCAGAGCTCATGAATGGCAGAAGGAGATTTAATGAAATCTCTATGGTCTCTATATGAGCCTCAGATTCCTTTAAGTCCTCAATAGGGAACTCCTTCTTGCTTGAGAGACGTCCCATGAGATCTTCCTCATTGGGATTCGCGTCCTCTCCCTCCTCCTTGCATTAGGCCATATTGATTATATCAATGGCCTTGCACTCTCTTTTTGGATTCTCTTCTCTATTGCTTGGGAGAGTACTAGGAGGAGTTTCAGTGATTTTCTTACTCAGCTGGCCCACTTGTGCCTCCAGATTTCTGATGGAGGACCTTGTTTCATTCATGAAAATTAAAGTGGCCTTAGATAGATCAGAGACTAAATTTACTAAGTTAGAGGTATTCTGTTCATAATTCTCTGTCTGTTGCTGAGAAGATGAGGATAAGGCTTGATATTGTTGAGCCTATTTCTTCCACCATTATTAAAGCCTTGTTGAGGCTTTTGTTGATCCTTCCATGAGAAATTTGGATGATTTCTCCATGATGAATTATAGGTGTTTTCATAAGGTTCACCCATGTAATTTACCTCTGCCATTGCAGGGTTTTCAGGATCATAAGCTTCTTCTTCAGAAGATGCCTCTTTAGTACTGTTGGATGCATTTTGCCATCCATTCAGACTTTGAGAAATCATGTTGACTTGCTGAGTTAACACTTTGTTCTGAGCCAATATGGCATTCAGAGCATCAATTTCAAGAACTCCCTTCCTCTGAGGCGTCCCATTATTCACGAAATTCCTCTCAGAAGTGTACATGAATTGGTTATTTGCAACCATGTCAATAAGTTCCTGAGCTTCTGCAGGCGTTTTCTTTAGGTGAATGGATCCACCTGCAGAATGGTCCAATGACATCTTGGAAAACTCAGATAGACCAAAATAGAATATATCTAACATGGTCCACTCTGAAAACATGTCAGAAGGACACTTTTTGGTCATCTGTTTGTATCTTACCCAAGTTTCATAGAGGGATTCACCATCTTTTTGCTTGAAGGTCTGAACATCCACTCTAAGCTTGCTCAGCTTTTGAGGAGGAAAGAATTTATCCAAGAAGGCCGTGACCAGCTTATCCCAGGAGTCCAGGCTATCTTTAGGTTGTGAGTCCAACCATGTTCTAGCTCTGTCTTTTACAGCAAAAGGGAAAAGCATGAGCCTGTAGACTTCAGGATCTACTCCATTCGTCTTAACAGTCTCACAAATCTGCAAGAACTCAGTTAAAAACTGGTAAGGATCTTCAGATAGAAGTCCATGAAACTTGCAGTTCTGTTGCATTAGAGCAACTAATTGAGGTTTCAGCTCAAAATTGTTTGCTCCAATGGCAGGAATTAAGATGTTTCTTCCATCAAACTTGGACGTGGGTTTAGTAAAGTCACCAAGCATCCTCCTTGCATTATTATTGTTGGGTTCAGCTGCCATCTCCTTCTCTTGTTCAAAAATTTCAAAAAGGTTGCCTCTGGATTGTTGTAATTTAGCTTCTCTTAGTTTCCTCTTCAGAGTCCTTTCTGGTTCAGGATCAGCTTCAACAAGAGTGCCTTTTTCCTTGTTCCTGCTCATATGAAAGAGAAGAGAAAAAGAAAAGAAAGAGGAATCCTCTATGTCACAGTTAAGAGGATCCTTATTATTAGTAAAAGAAGAAAAGAATAAAGAAAGGAGAATCCAAACACAAGGGTAAGGATAGAGGCATGATTGGAGATGAAGAGGGGTGAAGGGAAGTGTTAGTAAATGAATAAATAAATAGAAGAAGATGAGAGAGAGAATTCGAAGATTAATTTTGAAAAGGAGTTAATGATTTTCGAAAATTAAAGATGAGATAGAATTAAAATTAAAATTTGAAACAATTAGTTAATTGAAAAGAATTTTTGAAAAAGGGATGAGATATTTTCGAAAAGTAGAGAGGGAAAAGTAGTTAGGTGGTTTTGAAAAAGATAAGAAACAAACAAAAAGTCAAATAGTTAGTTGAAAAAGATTTGAAAATCAAATTTGAAAAGATAAGAAGATAAGAAGTTAGATAAGATATTTTAAAGTCAAATTTTTGAAAAAGATAAAATTTTGAAAAAGATATGATATAAAAGATAAGATAAGATAGATTTAATTTTTAAAATTAAAATTAATTACTTGACTAACAAGAAATTAAAAGATATGATTCTAGAATTTAAAGATTGAACCTTTCTTAAGAAGAAAGTAACAAACTTCAAATTTTTTAATCAATCACATTGATTGTTAGCATAATTTTCGAAAATAAAGATAAAATTAAGAAAAAGATTTTTAAAAAATATTTTTAAATTTTTGAAAATCATAAGATAAAAATGAAAAAGATTTGATTTTTGAAAAAGTTTTGAAAAGATAGGATTTTTAAAATTGAAAATTTGACTTGACTTGTAAGAAACAACTAATTTTAAAAATTTTTTACTAAGTCAACTCAAATTTTCGAAAATTATGAGAAAATTAAGGAAAAGATATTTTTTATTTTTGAATTTTTAATTATGAGAGAGAAAAACAACAAAAATGACTCACAACATGAAAATTATGAATCAAAACTCAAGATGCATGCAAGAACACTATGAATGTCAAGATGAACACCAAGAACAATTTGAAGATCATGATGAACATCAAAAACATATTTTTGAAAAAATTTTTATGTAAAGAAAACATACAAGACACCAAACTTAGAATTCTTTAATGCAAGGATACTATGAATGCAAAAATGCATATGAAAAACAATAAAAGACACAAAACAAGAAAACATCAAGATCAAACAAGAAGATTTACCAAGAACAACTTGAAGATCATGAAGAACACTATGAATGCATGAATTTTCGAAAAATACAAGAGATTTTTAAAACATGCAATTGACACCAAACTTAAAAATTGACACAAGACTCAAACAAGAATCACAAAATATTTTTTATTTTTATGACTTTATGATTTTTTTTGTATTTTTATTATTTTTTTCAAAAATATTCTTTAGAAAAACGAAAATAAAGACAAATTTTTGAAAGATTTTTGAAAACTTTTTTTTAAAAGAAAATAAAAAAAATTACCTAATCTGAGCAACAAGATGAACCGTCAGTTGTCCATACTCGAACAATCCCCGGCAACGGTGCCAAAAACTTGGTGGACAAAATTGTGATTCATGCTTAAATTGTTGTTCGAAATTGATTGTCCCCGTAATGGCTCCAAAAGCTTGGTGCTCAATACCATGGTCTAAACATAACTTCACAACTTCGCTCAACTAACCAGCAAGTGTACTGGGTCATCTAAGTAATACCTTACGTGAGTAAGGGTCGGTCCCACAGAGATTGTTGGTATGAAGCAAGCTATGGTCATCTTGTAAATCCCAGTCAGGCGAATTTAACTACATTAAGAGATTATTGGATTTTCGAATAATAATAATAAATTTAAAAAGAAAATAAAGATAGAGTTACTCATGTAATTCAATGGTGGAAATTTCAGATAGGTGTATGGAGGTGCTGTGTTCCTTCTGAATCTCTGCATTCCTACTGCTTTCATCCAATCCTTCTTACTCCTTTCCATGGCAAGCTGTATGTAGGGCATCACCGTTGTCAATGGCTACATCCCATCCTCTCAGTGAAAATGGTCCAAATGCTCTGTCACAGCACGGCTAATCATCTGTCGATTCTCGATCATGTTGGAATAGAATCCCTTGATTCTTTTGCGTTTGTCATCACGCCCAACAATTGCGAGTTTGAAGCTCGTCACGGTCATTAAATCCCGGAATCCTACTCGGAATACCACAGACAAGGTTAGACTTTCCGGATTCCCATGAATGCCGCCATCAATTCTAGTTTATACCACGAAGATTCTGATTAAGGAATCCAAGAGATATGCGCCCGGTCTAAGGTAGAACAGAAGTGGTTGTCAATCACGCGTTCATAGGTGAGAATGATGATGAGTGTCACAGATCATCACATTCATCATGTTGAAGTGCAACGAATATCTTAGAATAAGAATAAGCAGAATTGAATAGAAAATAGTAGTAATTGCATTGAAACTTGAGGTACAGCAGAGCTCCACACCCTTAATCTATGGTGTGTAGAAACTCCACCGTTGAAAATACATAAGTGATGAAGGTCCAGGCATGGCCAAGAGGCCAGCCCCCAAAACGTGATCACAGGATCAAAAATACAATCCAGGATGAAAATATAATAGTAAAAGGTCCTATTTATACTAGACTAGCTGCTAGGGTTTACAGAAGTAAGTAATTGATTCAGAAATCCACTTCCAGGGCCCACTTGGTGTGTGCTTGGGCTGAGCTTGATCTATCCACGAGCTGAGGCTTCTCTTGGTGTTGAACGCCAAGTTGTAACGTGTTTTGGGCGTTCAACTCTAGTACATGACGTGTTTCTGGCGTTTGACTCCAGAATGCAGCATAGAACTGTCGTTGAGCGCCATTTGGAGTTCTGTAGCTCCAAAAATTCCATTTTGAGTGCAGGGAGGTCAAATTCCAACAGCATCAGCAGTCCTTTGTCAGCCTCCTATCAGAGTTTTGCTCAGGTCCCTCAATTTCAGCCAGAAAATACCTGAAATCACAGAAAAACACACAAACTCATAGTAAAGTCCAGAAATGTGAATTTAGCATAAAAACTAATGAAAACATCCCTAAAAGTAACTAGATCATACTAAAAACTACCTAAAAACAATGCCAAAAAGCGTATAAATTATCTGCTCATCATTAACCGTAGAAGGGATTTGGCAAGAAGCTTGGATGATGCTCTGTGAGCATACAAAACAGCATTCAAGACTCCTATAGGGACCTCTCCATACCAGCTTGTGTATGGAAAGTCCTGTCACTTGCCAGTGGAACTGGAACATAAGGCCTATTAGGCAACCAGATTCCTAAACCTTGATGCCAAGTTAGCTGGAGAAAAATAATTGCTCCAGTTAAATGAGCTAGAGGAATTCAGACTCAATGCTTTCGAAAATGCAAAAAATTTTCAAGGAGAAAGCAAAAAGATGGCATGATAAGAAACTATCATCCAGAGTCTTTGAGCCAGGGCAGAAAGTTCTGCTATTTAATTCTAGGCTCAGATTATTTCCCGGGAAATTGAAATCCCGGTGGAGAGGTCCATATGTGATTACAAGTGTGTCACCATATGGATACGTAAAGCTTCAGGATAATGATTCTAACAAAAAGTTCATTGTTAATGGACAGAGAGTTAAACATTATCTTGAAAGCAATTTTGAGCAAGAATGCTCAAAACTGAGACTTGATTAAAGCTCAGTAATAGTCCAGCTAAAGACAATAAAGAAGCACTTGCTGGGAGGCAACCCAGCCATTTACAAAGCTTATTTGTTAATTAATTGATTTTTACAAGTTTATGTCAATTATCTTCAAGGTAAAATAGCAATTGCTTGAGTTCACAGAGTTACAGAAGGATTCAGAGGATAAAACAGCAAAAAGAAGCTCACTGGTGCGAAAAAAAAGCCAGTAAGAGCTGTTCTAGGCGCTGAACGCCCAAAAGAAGCACTTACTGGGCGTTCAATGCCAGTGAGGATAGCAATCTGGGCGTTAAACGCCAGAAAGAAGCACCTTCTAGGCGTTGAACACCAGAAAGAAGCACCTTCTGGGCGTTGAACGCCAGAAAGAAGCACCTTCTGGGCATTCAACGCCAGATTTATAGCGTCCTGGGCATTCAGAAAAATGCCCAGTGACAAAAGAGTTCCTAGCATTCAACGCCAGCCAGAAGCAACAGCTGGGCGTTGAACGCCCAGGAGAAGCTGCAAATGGGCGTTAAACGCCCAAAACATGCAGCGTTTGGGCGTTTAACGCCAGGATTGTGGGGAGGAGGTAATTTCGTTTTTACTTCACATTTTTTTCAATTTTCATATTTCAATTCATGATTTCTTGCATAAACATGTTACAAACTCTCATCCTTCAATTCCAAAAATTTTAATCCTAATTTCTAAAATCGCTTTTTCAAAAATATCAAATGTATCTTAATTCATAAATACAAATCCTTTTTCAAACCCCATCCAACTTCTTTTCAAATTTTTCATTTTTTTTTCAAAACTCATCTATCTTTTTTGAATTCTTGTCAAATCTTTTTAATTTTTTTCTCAAATCTTTTTCAAAATCTCATCATATCTTTTGAATTTTTGAAATTTCCTCTCCTTCTATTCCTCTCCTTTCCTTTCTTTTGCTTGAGGACAAGCAAACCTCTAAGTTTGGTGTGTTTTTCCGTGATCACTGAGCAAAAATTCATCAAGATCATGGCACCTAAGGGAAAACAAACCACTTCAAGAGGCAAGAAAGAGAATATTCTAAAACCACTTTGGAATCAAGAGAAGTTCTTAACCAAAGAACATGCAGACCATTACCACAAAATAATGGGTCTGAGATCAGTGATCCCGAAAGTTAAATTCGATCTGAAAGAAGACGAATATCCAGAGATACAGAAGCTGAAGCACCACAAGCTGTCTCTTGAAGGACCAGACACCCCACAGGTTGAAGGAGCACCCATCATCTTCCAAACTAAAGGTTGTTAAGTTCTAATCTTAGCCTTAACTCTGTGATAATTGTGCTTAAGAACTCTGGACACCTCTAATTGGGGACTCTAGCAAAGCTAAGTCACAATCTGAAAAGGTTCACCCAGTTATGTGTCTGTGGCATTTATGTATCCGGTGGTAATACTGGAAAACAAAGTTCTTAGGGCCACGGCCAAGACTCATAAAGTAACTGTGTTCAAGAATCAATATACTAAACTAGGAGAATCAATAATACTATCTGAACTCTGAGTTCCTATGGATGCCAATCATTCTGACTTTCAAAGGATAAAGTGAGATGCCAAAGCTGTTCAGAAGCAAAAAGCTACTAGTCCCGCTCATCTAATTGGAATCTGAGCTTCACTTAAAACTCTGAGATATTATTGCCTCTTAATTTCTTTTTATCCTATTTATTTATCTAGTTGCTTGAGGACAAGCAACATTCTAATTTTGGTGTTGTGATGAGCGGATATTTTATACGCTTTTTGGGGGTAATTTCATGTAGATTTTAGTATGTTTTAGTTAGTTTTTAGTATAATTTTATTAGTTTTTAGGAAAAATTCATATTTCTGAACTTTACTATGAGTTTGTGTATTTTTCTGTAATTTCAGGTATTTTCTGGCTGAAATTGAGGGAGCTGAGCAAAAATCTGATTTAGGCTGAAAAAGGACTGCTGATGCTGTTGGATTCTGACATCCCTGCACTCGGAATGGATTTTTTGGAGCTATAGGAGTCTAATTGGTGCGCTCTCAATTTGGTTCAAAAGTAGACATCCAGGACTTTCCAGCAATATATAATAGTCCATACTTTGCGCGAAGATAGACGACGTAAACTGGCGTTCAACACCAGCTCCATGTTGCAGTTTGGCGTTCAGCGCCAGAAACAGGTTGCAAGTTGGAGTTCAACGCCAGAAACAGGTTACAACCTGGCGTTCAACTCCAGAAACAGCCCAGGCACGTGAGAAGCTTAAGTCTCGGCCCCAGTACACACCAAGTGGGCCCCATAAGTGGATTTCTACACTATCCATCTTAGTTTACTCATTTTCTGTAAACCTAGGTTACTAGTTTAGTATTTAAACAACTTTTAGAGATTTATTTTGTATCTCATGACATTTTTAGATCTAAATTTTGTACTCTTTGACGGCATGAGTCTCTAAACTCCATTGTTGGGGGTGAGGAGCTCTGCAGCGTCTCGATGAATTAATGCAATTATTTCTGTTTTCCATTCAAACATGCTTGTTCCTATCTGAGATATTCATTCGCGCTTCACTGTGAAGAAGGTGATGATCCATGACACTCATCACCTTCCTCAATCCATGAACGTCTGCCTGACAACCACCTCTGATCTACATTAGATTGAATGAGTATCTCATAGATTCCTTAATCAGAATCTTCGTGGTATTCCGAGTAGGATTCTGGGATTGGATGACTGTGACGAACTTCAAACTCGCGAGTGTTGGGCGTAGTGACAGACGCAAAAGGATCAATGGATCTTATTCCGACATGATCGAGAACCAACAGATGATTAGCCGTGCTGTGACAGAGCATTTGGACCATTTTCACTGAGAGGATGGGAAGTAGCCATTGACAACGATGACACCCTACATACAGCTTGCCATGTAAGGAGCCTTGCATTTATGAAAGTGAGGAAGCATTATGTTACAGAAATTTAGAGGACAAAGCATCTCCAAAACTCCAACATATTCTCCATTACTGCACAATAAGTATTTATTTTATGCCCTTTTCACTTTTTACAATTGAACTTGAAAAATACTGTTGTTGGTATCCTGCTAAGAATAATAAGATAACCATAGTTTGCTTCAAACCAACAATCTCCGTGGGATTCGACCCTTACTCACATAAGGTATTACTTGGATGACCCAGTGCACTTGCTGGTTAGTGGTACGAGTTGTGAAAAGTTTGATTTACAATTTCGTGCACCAGTGCGTCATCTTAGCAGGTCGTAATACTGGTGAAGTTGTCTTTATTCCCAGGATGAACATGTCACCTAATAATGATACATTACCAATCAGGTTTACTCGAAGCCATTTTTCGGTTGCTCCTTGCTTTCCGATGACCATAAACAAGTCCCGAGGTCAAATGCTGTCAATAGTTGGCATCTATCTTCCGAGGCCTATTTTTACTCATGGTCAGCTTTATGTTGCGCTTTCTCAGGTCAGCATGCATTCTGGATTGAAGATTTTATATGTTGATTCTAACGGCAAAGTTTCAGATCATACAATTAATGTTGTCTATAGAGAATTTTTTACTGGGTTGCTACCTAACCTTCTCCCTTGATCGGTTTACCTCTCATGTGCTCCTTTTGTGATCTTTTGGTACGCAGCTCTATTAACTCTTACAGAAGAAATAAAAAAATTAACTCTTAATAAATTACATATTAAATATTATTATTTATATAATATATATCTATATAAACAATTATTTTTAAAGGAAAAGTCTAGGGAGCCAGCAATTTTATTGAATTTTGGCCAGCATGTAACCAGTAGAGAACGGTGAGTCATTGGATAAAATCTCACACCAATCTCCCACCATTAAATCATCATTGATGACTATTTGATGCTTGGTGCACGAAATTGTGATCATCAATGGTGCCATCAACATGGTACGCTCAATTTCCATCTCAACTCTTTATCACAACTTCGCACAACTAACCAGCAAGTGCACTGGGTCGTCCAAGTAATAAACCTTACATGAGTAACGGTCGATCCCACAGAGATTGTTGGTATGAAGCAAGCTATGGTCATCTTGTAAATCTCAGTCAGGCGGATTCAAATGGTTATGGAGGATTAATGATTAAAAGATAAATAGAATATAAAATAAAGATAGAGATACTTATGTAATTCATTGGTGAGAATTTCATATAAGTGTATGGAGATGCTTTGTCCCTTTTGTCTCTCTGCTTTCCTACTGTATTCATCCAATCCTTCTTACTCCTTTCCATGGCAAGCTGTATGTTGGGCATCACCGTTGTCAATGGCTACAGTCCCGTCCTCTCAATGAAAATGTTCATCGCGCTCTGTCACAGCACGGCTATTCATCTGTCGGTTCTCAATCATGTCGGAATAGAATCCAGTGATTCTTTTGCGTCTGTCACTAACGCCCCACAATCGCGAGTTTGAAGCTCGTCACAGTCATTCAATCCTTGAATCCTACTCAGAATACCACAGACAAGGTTTAGACCTTCCAGATTCTCAAGGATGCCACCATCAATTCTAGCTTATACCACGAAGATTCTGATTAAGGAATCCAAGAGATACACATTCAAGCCTTGTTTGCTTGTAGAACGAAAGTGGTTGTCAGGCACGCGTTCATAAGTGAGAATGATGATGAGCATCATATAATCATCACATTCATCATGTTCTTGGGTGCAAATGAATATCTTAGAACAAGAATAAGCTTAATTGAATAGAAGAACAATAGTACTTGCATTAATACTCGAGGTACAGTAGAGCTCCACACCTTAATCTATGGTGTGTAGAAACTCCACCGTTGAAAATACATAAGAACAAGGTCTATGCATGGCCGAGAGGCCAGCCCCCATGATCTAAGAACTAGACATCCAAAGATGATCCTAAGATCTAAATTGATCAAAAGATGAAAATACAATAGCAAAAGGTCCTATTTATAGAGAACTAGTAGCTTAGGGTTTACAAAAAATGAGTAAATGACATAAAAATCCACTTCTGGGCCCACTTGGTGTGTGCTTGGGATGAGCGTTGAAGCTTTTATGTGTAGATACTTTTCTTGGAGTTAAACGCCAGCTTTTGTGCCAGTTTGGGCGTTTAACTCCCATTTTTGTTCCAATTCCGGCGTTTAACGCCAGGCAGTCTTGAGCTGATTTGGAACGCCGGTTTGGGCCATCAAATCTCGGGCAAAGTATGAACTATTATATATTGCTGGAAAGCCCAGGATGTCTACTTTCCAACGCAATTGAGAGCGCGCCAATTAGGCTTCTATAGCTCCAGAAAATCCACTTCGAGTGCAGGGAGGTTAGAATCCAATAGCATCTGCAGTCCTTTTCAGCCTCTGAATCAGATTTTTTTGCTCAGGTCCCTCAATTTCAGCCAGAAAATACCTGAAATCACAGAAAAATACACAAACTCATAGTAAAGTCTAGAAAAGTGAATTTTAAATAAAAACTAATAAAAAATATAATAAAAACTAACTAAAACATACTAAAAACATACTAAAAACAATGCCAAAAAGCGTATAAATTATCTGCTCATCACAACACCAAACTTAAATTGTTGCTTGTCCCCAAGCAACTGAAAATCAAATAGGATAAAAAGAAGAGAATACACAATGAATTTCAAAAACATCTATGAAGATCAGTATTAATTAGATGAGCGGGGCTTTTAGCTTTTTGCCTCTGAACAGTTTTGGCATCTCACTTTATCCTTTGAAATTCAGAATGATTGGCTTCTATAGGAACTCAGAATCCAGATAGTGTTATTGATTCTCTTAGTTAAGTATGATGATTCTTGAACACAGCTACTTTATGAGTCTTGGCCGTGGCCCAAAGCACTCTGTTTCCCAGTATTACTACCGGATACATCCATGCCACAAACACATAACTGGGTGAACCTTTTCAGATTGTGACTCAGCTTTGCTAGAGTCCCCAATTAGAGGTGTCCAGGGTTCTTAAGCACACTCTTTTTGCTTTGGATCACGACTTTAACCGCTCAGTCTCAAGTTTTCACTTGACACCTTCACGCCACAAGCACATAGTTAGGGACAGCTTGGTTTAGCCGCTTAGGCCAGGAAACTATTCATGTGGGCCCTCCTACCCACTGATGCTCAAAGCCTTGGATCCTTTTTATTTTTATCCTTGCCTTTTGGTTTAAAGGGCTATTGGCTTTTTCTGCTTGCTCTTTCTTTTTCTTTTTCCCTTTTTTTCGGTTTTTTTTTAATTCACTGCTTTTTCTTGCTTCAAGAATCATTTTTATGATTTTTCAGATCCTTAGTAACATGTCTCCTTTTTCATCATTCTTTCAAGAGCCAACAATTTTAACATTTATGAACAACAAATTTAAAAGACATATGCACTGTTCAAGCATACATTCAGAAAATAAAAGTATTGCCACCACATCAAAATAAAATAATTAATCTGTTATAAAATTTAAAATTCATGTAATCCTTCTCTTTTTCAATTAAGATCATTTTTCATTTAAGAAAGGTGATGGATTCAGAGGACATTCATAACTTTAAGGCATAGACACTAAGACACTAATGATCATGTAATAAGACACAAACATAGATAAACATAAGCATAAAAATTCAAAAAACAGAAAAATAAAGAACAAGGAGATTAAAGAACGGGTCCACCTTAGTGATGGCGGCTTGTTCTTCCTCTTGAAGATCTTATGGAGTGCTTGAGCTCCTCAATGTCTCTTCCTTGCCTTTATTGCTCCTCTCTCATGAATCTTTGATCTTCTTTAATTTCATGGAGGAGGATGGAATATTCTTGGTGCTCCACCCTTAGTTGTCCTATGTTGGAACTCAATTCTCCTAGGGAGGTGTTGATTTGCTCCCAATAATTTTGTGGAGGAAAGTGCATCCCTTGAGGCATCTCAGGGATTTCATGGTGAGGAATCTCCTCATGTCCATGAGTGGGATCTCTTGTTTGCTCCATCCTCTTCTTAGTGATGGGCTTGTCCTCATCAATGAGGATGTCTCCCTCTATGTTAATTCCAACTGAATTACAGAGGTGACAAATGAGATGAGGGAAGGCTAACCTTGCCAAGGTAGAGGACTTGTCCGCCACCTTATAAAGTTCTTGGGATATAACCTCATGAACTTCTACTTCCTCTCCAATCATGATGCTATGAATCATGATAGCCCGGTCTATAGTAACTTCGGACCGGTTGCTAGTGGGAATGATTGAGCGTTGGATAAACTCCAACCATCCCCTAGCCACGGGCTTGAGGTCATGCCTTCTCAGTTGAACCGGCTTCCCTCTTGAATCTCTCTTCCATTGAGCGCCTTCTTCACAAATGTCTATGAGGACTTGGTCCAACTTTTGATCAAAGTTGACCCTTCTAGTGTAAGGATGTTCATCTCCTTGCATCATGGGCAAGTTGAATGCCAACCTTACATTTTCTGGACTAAAATCTAAGCATCTCCCCCGAACCATTGTAAGCCAATTCTTGGGTCCGGGTTCACACTTTGATCATGGTTCTTGGTGATCCATGCATTGGCATAGAACTCTTGAACCATTAAGATTCCGACTTGTTGAATGGGGTTGGTAAGAACTTCCCAACCTCTTCTTTGGATCTCATGTCGGATCTCCAGATATTCACTCTTTTTGAGTTTGAAAGGGACCTCGGGGATCACCTTCTTCATGGCCACAACTTCATAGAAGTGGTCTTGATGCACCCTTGAGATGAATCTCTCCATCTCCCATGACTCGGAGGTGGAAGCTTTTGCCTTCCCTTTCCTCTTTCTAGAGGTTTCTCCGGCCTTAGATGCCATAAAGGGTTATGGAAAAACAAAAAGCAACGCTTTTACCACACCAAACTTAGAAGGTTTGCTCGTCCTCGAGCAAAAGAAGAAAGAAGAGAGTAGAAGAAGAAGAAAGATAGGAGATGGAGGGGGGTTTTGTGTTTCGGCCAAGGGGAGAAGTAGTGTTTAGGTTGTGTGAAAATGAAGGAGTGAAGATGGGTTTATATAGGGGTGGAGAGAGGGGTAGGGTTCGGCCATTATGGGTGGGTTTGGGAGGAAAAGTGGTTTGAATTTGGATGGTGAGGTAGGTGGGGTTTTATGAAGGATAGATGTGAGTGGTGAAGAGAATGGTGGGATTTGATAGGTGAGGGGTTTTTGGGGAAGAGGTATTGAGGTGATTGGTGAATGGGTGAAGAAGAGAGAAAGTGGTGGGGTAGGTGGGGTAGGTGGGGATCCTGTGGGGTCCACAGATCCTGAGGTGTCAAGGGTAGCTCATCCCTGCACCAAGTGGCGTGTAAAAACGCCCTTTCTGCCAATCCTGGCGTTAAACGCCGGGCTGCTGCCCCTTTCTGGCATTTAACACCAGCTTCTTGCCCATTCCTGGCGTTAAATGCCAGTCTGGTACCCCTTTCTGGCGTTAAACGCCCAGAATGGTGCCAAACTGGGCGTTAAACGCCCATTTGCTGCCCTTACTGGCGTTTAAACGCCAGCAAGTTTTTCCTCCAGGGTGTGCTATTTTTCATTCTGTTTCTCATTCTGTTTTTGCTTTTTCAATTATTTTTGTGACTTCACATGATCATCAACCTACAGAAAACATAAAATAACAAAAGGAAAATAGATAAATATAACATTGGGTTGCCTCCCAACAAGCGCTTCTTTAATGTCAGTAGCTTGACAGTGGGCTCTCATGGAGCCTCACAGATGTTCAGAGCAATGTTGGAACCTCCCAACACCAAACTTAGAGTTTGAATGTAGGGGTTTAACACCAAACTTAGAATTTGGTTGTGGCCTCCCAACACCAAACTTAGAGTTTGACTGTGGGGGCTCTATTTGACTCTGTTTTGAGAGAAGCTCTTCATGCTTCCTCTCCATGGTTACAGAAGGATATCCTTGAGCCTTAAACACAAAGGATTCTTCATTCACTTGAATGATCAATTCTCCTCTGTCAACATCAATCACAGCCTTTGCTGTGGCTAGGAAAGGTCTGCCAAGGATGATGGATTTATCCATGCACTTCCCAGTCTCTAGGACTATGAAATCAGCAGGGATGTAATGGTCTTCAATCTTTACCAGAACATCCTCTACAAGTCCATAAGCTTGTTTTCTTGAATTGTCTGCCATCTCTAGTGAGATTCTTGCAGCTTGTACCTCAAAGATCCCTAGCTTCTCTATTACAGAGAGAGGCATGAGGTTTATACTTGACCCTAAGTCACACAGAGCCTTCTTAAAGGTCATGGTGCCTATGGTACAAGGTATCGAAAACTTCCCAGGATCCTGTCTCTTTTGAGGTAATCTCTGCCTAATCAAGTCATCCAGTTCTTTAGTGAGCAAAGGTGGTTCATCCTCCCAAGTCTCATTACCAAATAACTTGCCATTTAGCTTCATGATTGCTCCAAGGTACTTAGCAACTTACTCTTCAGTGACATATTCGTCCTCTTCAGAGGAAGAATACTCATCAGAGCTCATGAACGGCAGAAGTAAATCCAATGGAATCTCTATGGTCTCAGTGTGAGCCTCAAATTCCCAGGGTTCCTCACTAGGGAACTCATTGGAGGCCAGTGGACGTCCATTGAGGTCTTCCTCAGTGGCGATCACTGCCTCTTCCTCCTCTCCAAATTCGGCCATGTTGATGGCCTTACACTCTCCTTTTGGATTCTCTTCTGTATTGCTTGGAAGAATACTAGGAGGGAGTTTAGTAACTTTCTTACTCAGCTGACCCACTTGTGCCTCCAAGTTTCTAATAGAGGACCTTGTTTCAGCCATGAAACTTTGAGTGGTTTTGATTAGATTAGAGACCATGGTTGCTAAGTCAGAGTGGCTCTGCTTAGAATTCTCTGTCTGTTGCTGAGAAGATGATGGAAAAGGCTTGCCATTACTAAACCTGTTTCTTCCACCATTATTGTTGTTGAAACCTTGTTGAGGTCTCTGTTGATCCTTCCATGAGAGATTTGGATGATTTCTCCATGAAGGGTTATAGGTGTTTCCATAGGGTTCTCCCATGTAATTCACCTCTTCCATTGATGGGTTCTCAAGATCATAAGCTTCTTCTTCAGATGAAGCATCCTTAGTACTGCTTGGTGCAGCTTGCTTTCCAGACAGACTTTGAGAAATCATATTGACTTGCTGAGTCAATATTTTGTTCTGAGCCAATATGGCATTCAGAGTATCAATCTCAAGAACTCCTTCCTTCTGATTTGTCCCATTGTTCACAGGATTTCTTTCAGAAGTGTACATGAATTGGTTATTTGCAACCATTTCAATGAGTTCTTGAGCTTCTGCAGGTGTCTTCTTCAGATGAAGAGATCCTCCAGCAGAGCTGTCCAATGACATCTTGGACAGTTCAGACAGACCATCATAGAAGATACATATGATGCTCCATTCAGAAAGCATGTCAGAAGGACACTTTCTGATCAATTGTTTGTATCTTTCCCAAGCTTCATAGAGGGATTCACCTTCCTTCTGTCTGAAGGTTTGGACTTCCACTCTAAGCTTACTCAATTTTTGAGGTGGAAAGAACTTTGCCAATAAGGCATTGACTAGCTTTTCCCAAGAGTTTAGGCTTTCTTTAGGTTGTGAGTCCAACCATATCCTAGCTCTGTCTCTCACAGCAAAAGGGAATAGCATAAGTCTGTAGACCTCAGGGTCAACCCCATTGGTCTTGACAGTGTCACAGATTTGCAAGAATTCAGCTAAAAACTGATGAGGATCTTCCAATGGAAGTCCATGGAACTTGCAATTCTGTTGCATTAGAGAAACTAATTGAGGCTTAAATTCAAAGTTGTTTGCTCCAATGGCAGGGATAGAGATGCTTCTCCCATAGAAGTCGGGAGTAGGTGCAGTAAAGTCACCCAGCACCTTCCTTGCATTGTTGGCATTGTTGTTGTTTTCGGCTGCCATGTCTTCTTCTTGTTTGAAGATTTCTGTTAGGTCCTCTACAGAGAGTAGTGCTTTAGCTTCTCTTAGCTTTCGCTTCAAGGTCCTTTCAGGTTCAGGGTCAGCCTCAACAAGAATGCTTTTGTCTTTGCTCCTGCTCATATGAAAGAGAAGAGAACAAGAAAATATGGAATTCTCTATGTCACAGTACAGAGATTCCTTGAGATGTCATAGGAAAAGAAGAATAGAAGGAGAAGGTAGAAGAATTCGAACTTATCAAGAGGGATAGAGTTCGAATTGTGCATTAAGGAGGAGTGTTAGTTCATAAATAGAAGGATGTGAGAAGAGGGGAAGAATTTTCGAAAATAAATTAAAAGATTTTGAAGAAATTTTGAAAAATTGAAGAATGATTTTCGAAAATTAAAGTTGGGAAAGTAATAAAGTGATTTTTGAAAAAGATTTTGAAATTAGAAATCAAAAAGATATGATTGAAAACTATTTTGAAAAAGATGTGATTAAAAAGATATGATTTGAAAAACAATTTAAAAAGATTTGATTTTTAAAATTAATGACTTGGCTAACAAGAAATTTAAAAGATATGATTCAGACAATAAACCTTTCTCAACAGAAAGGCAACATACTTGAAATGTTGAATCAAATCATTAATTGTTAGCAAGTATTTTTGAAAATGGAAATAAATTGATTTTGATTGAAAAGATATGATTTGAAAAAGATTTGATTTTGAAAAATTATGAAAACTTGAAAAAGAAAAAAAAATTGCATTAAAAACAAAATCTTCCCTCTTGTGCCATCCTGGCGTTAAACGCCCAGAATGGTATCCATTCTAGCATTTAACGCCCAAAATGCTACCCTTTTGGGCGTTAAACGCCCAGCCAGGTACCCTGGCTGGCGTTTAAATGCCAGTTTTCCCTCTTCACTGGGCGGTTTGAACGCCCAGCTTTTTTTGTGTAATTCCTCTGCTGTATGTTCTGAATCTTCAATTCTCTGTATTATTGACTTGAAAAGACACAAATTAAAAAATTTTTGAATTTTTAATGATGAAGAATAATCAAAATGCAACTAAAATCAAATAAACAATGCATGCAAGACACCAAACTTAGAAGTTTGTATACTATTGACACTAACAAATTGAGAATGCATATGAGAAACAACAAAACACACAAAACAAGAGAATGTAAAGATCAGAGCAAGGAAATCATCAAGAATATCTTGAAGATCAATGAAGAACATAATGCATGTAATTTTTGAAAATTAGAAGAATAAAGACATGCAAATGACACCAAACTTAAAATTAGACACTAGACTCAAACAAGAAACATAAAATTATTTTTGGTTTTAAGATTTTATAATTTTTTTGGATTTTTCGAAAATTGAGTGGAAAAGAAAATAAGGATATCAAAATTCTTAATAAGAATTTACAGGAATCATGCAATGTTAGTCTAAAGCTTTAGTCTAAAAAGATTAGACATGGCTAGCCAAGCTTCAGCAAGACATTACATTCAAGAGCTAAATTAATGAAAATCAATCAGCTTTGGTGATGATAAGAACATCACCTTGAAACTCTAGAATTCATTCTTAAAAATTCTGAAGAAAAATACCTAATCTAAGCAACAAGATGAACCGTCAGTTGTCCAAATTCAAACAATCCCCGGCAACGGCGCCAAAAACTTGGTGCACGAAATTGTGATCATCAATGGCACCATCAACATGGTACGCTCAATTGCCATCTCAACTCTTTATCACAACTTCGTACAACTAACCAGCAAGTGCACTGGGTCGTCCAAGTAATAAACCTTACGCGAGTAAGGGTCGATCCCACGGAGATTGTTGGTATGAAGTAAGCTATGGTCATCTTGTAAATCTCAGTCAGGCGGATTCAAATGGTTTTGGAGGATTAATGATTAAAAGTTAAATAGAATATAAAATAAAGATAGAGATACTTATGTAATTCATTGGTGAGAATTTCAGATAAGTGTATGGAGATGCTTTGTCCCTTTCGTCTTTCTGCTTTCCTACTGTCTTCATCCAATCCTTCTTACTCCTTTCCATGGCAAGCTGTATGTTGGGCATCACCGTTGTCAATGGCTACAGTCCCGTCCTCTCAGTGAAAATGTTCAACGCGCTCTATCACAGCACGGCTATTCATCTATCGGTTCTCGATCATGTCGGAATAGAATCCAGTGATTCTTTTGCGTCTGTCACTAACGCCCCACAATCGCGAGTTTAAAGCTCGTCACAGTCATTCAATCCTTGAATCCTACTCAGAATACCACAGACAAGGTTTAGACCTTCCGGATTCTCAAGAATGCCGCCATCAATGCTAGCTTATACCACAAAGATTCTGATTAAGGAATCCAAGAGATACACATTCAAGCCTTGTTTGCTTGTAGAACAGATGTGGTTGTCAAGCACGCGTTCATAAGTGAGAATGATGATGAGCGTCACATAATCATCACATTCATCATGTTCTTGGGTGCAAATGAATATCTTAGAACAAGAATAAGCTGAATTGAATAGAAGAACAATAGTACCTGTATTAATACTCGAGGTACAGCAGAGCTCCACACCTTAATCTATGGTGTGTAGAAACTCCACCGTTGAAAATACACAAGAACAAGGTCTAGGCATGGCCGAGAGGCCAGCCCCCATGATCTAAGAACTAGACGTCCAAAGATGATCCTAAGATCTAAATTGATCAAAAGATGAAAATACAATAGCAAAAGGTCCTATTTATAGAGAACTAGTAGCTTAGGGTTTACAAAAAATGAGTAAATGACATAAAAATCCACTTCCGGGCCCACTTGGTGTGTGCTTGGGCTGAGCGTTGAAGCTTTCATGTGTAGAGACTTTTCTTGGAGTTAAACGCCAGCTTTTATGCCAGTTTGGGCGTTTAACTTCCATTTTTGTGCCAGTTCCGGCGTTTAACGCCGGGCAGTCTTGAGCTGATTTGGAACGCCAGTTTGGGCCATCAAATCTCGGGAAAAGTATGGACAATTATATATTTCTGGAAAGCCTAGTATGTCTACTTTCTAACGCAATTGAGAGCGCGCCAATCGGGCTTCTGTAGCTCCAGAAAATCCACTTCAAGTGCAGGGAGGTTAGAATCCAACAGCATCTGCAGTCCTTTTCAGCCTCTGAATTAGATTTTTTTGCTCAGGTCCCTCAATTTCAGCCAGAAAATACCTGAAATCACAGAAAAACACACAAACTCATAGTAAAGTCCAGAAAAGTGAATTTTAAATAAAAACTAATAAAAAATATAATAAAAACTAACTAAAACATACTAAAAACATACTAAAAACAATGCCAAAAAGCGTATAAATTATCCGCTCATCAATGCTGCCAATCACAAACGTTGCTGGCCGCAAGCATTGTTCATTTTTAAATAATTTAATTCGTATTCTTATTGAATAATATTTATTCAAAATTATAATTTTAATGCCCGTGCTTGGCACGGGAGATAAAACTAGTAAAATATAATAACTCCCACGAAAAAATTCCACAAACAAACAAGAATTTTGTAGCGTGGGGCTGGGTTTGGAGGCTATATATGGATATCAAACATAAAAGTTTATTGCACGCATTGTGGAATAATATATATATATATATATATATATATATATATAAGAAAATAATTACAACAAAAAATATTTAATATATGTGATTTAAATATTTTTATGTATAATTAATACATATATGTTTGTATAAATAAAAAAATATTTAGAATTATTTAACAAAATTAATATATACGTATACATAAATAAAAAAATGAGAAAAGGACAAATAGGTCCCTGACCTTTTGCCCCGCGGACATTTTCGTCCCTGAGCATTTGAAAATACTTTTAAATCCCCGACCTTCACAAATCTTGGATGGATGAGTCCCTCCGTCGAATTGCCTCCGCCAGACTCGCCGGAGAAGTCTGATGTGGCTCTTGTGTGGATGACATGGCATGACTGGTTGACACCTGGACTGCTGACTGGTAAGCTACATTACAGAATTGGACAAATAAGTCCCTGCACCCCTAAACTATGTCGTTTTGATTTCATCCCTAATCCTTAAATTGATTGCGTTTCTTTCTGGAGGCCAGTGTGAGGAGCTCAACCTGCATCAACCATGGCTGCTAATGGAGCATCAGCAACGTCGAGAAGAAGCTGCAGAGGAGTAAGAGAAGAAAATTCTGCTTCAAGCTCAGACCCTTGTGTTGTGCATGACGGAGACCTGAAGGACGATGTCGCCCCAAGATGCTTCTGTGGAGTTTATGCGATAATGTATATGTCGAAGACGATTAGCAACCCAAACAGAGTCTTTTTGGGTTATCCATTCTATAAGGTAAGATAAAAAAACCTGGGAATTTTGTTCTGTTTGAATGGTTTGATATAGTACATTATTTTGGGAATTTTGACAGGGAAACCAACTGCATTGCAAGTTTTTTCTTTGGGTCGATGAGCATCTTGTTAGAATTGGAAGCAGTGGTTGCATCTTTGATAAAAGACCTCTGATTGAGAAAGAGGCAGAAGTTATTGAAGAGGAAGAGGGATTTCGTCATAGGATGGCTGTACTGGAGGAGAAGGTTACTGTGCTAGAGAAGAAAAAAACCCGTTAGCTTGTTGTGTTGTTATAATTGTATGTGTAGTTGTGGCTGATTTTTATGTATTTAGTGACTGAGCAATGAATTTTAGAAAGTAGAGTAGGAAAATGTGTTGATCCTGGTTTTTGTTGTGTATTGAAACATGCCGTTTAGGCAATTTATGTATCATATTATCTATCTAAATGCAATTAAAGTTATGATATTTGTAGGTTGTTGAAAATATGTTGTCAATATCTAAAGAAGCATTAAATGATTGAGGAAAGTAGGCATGAAAGTTGTATACATGAACACATAACATATATGGAAAGTTATGTAAACATCTTTGCGACAGTTAAATTTTGTAAAAGCTGCCCAAAAAGAACAAATCTGTTCAAGTGTATAGTATTATGAAGCTTAACATCACAAAAGTAAGCCTCAAACACCTAACAAGTTTGCAACAGTTTATAAAATCCTAAGAGCTCCAAAAAAAAAATAATTCTCCCAAAAAAACATTGTTCTCACAGTCAAGTTTCCTAAATGCTATTACAAGGCATAGTGGGATGCCCAAGGTGTCATATTTCTTCATGTCTTTGGATTGATGGATGGTGGATTAGGAATGAATTTGAACAGTCTTGTTGTTGCTGTGCTTGCTGCTGCCAATGTCTCCTTAGAAGCTGCTGTACTCGGTCCTGGCCTGACTTGAGATGGTTGTGGGCCATGTGGAGCACCTTGTGGTTGAAGCTATGGTGGTGCAGGCTGACTTAGAGGTGGGAGTGAACTGGGGCAAAGTGGGGCAGGTGGCCTGAATATCTTCTGTTTGGGCCTGATTTTTGAAGTTTTTCGTTAAACTGTTTGGTGAGCTGTGGATGGAACTTGAAGTGGAGGCCTAAATGGTGTACCTCTGGTTGTGAATTGGTCTGCCACGGGAGCTGGTGTTACAGGGTTTGGTGTTGCTGCCACAGCAATTGGAACCTGTTTGTGATACATAAGACGATATTCATGAGACTTAGGATAAATAACAGTTTAAAGGGTCAACATTTCACAATAATATATAAAACTTACATCTGGAGCCTGGCTAGATGCAGCCTGACTAGAAGCAGCCTGGCTAGATGGATCACTTTGGGTGTTAGGAACATCCTGTCCAATTAAGTTGACCAATGTTGATCATTACTATATAAATCCTCAAATATTGAACTAAACATATATATACACCAAATATCCAGATTACTAAGAATAAATAAAATACTAACATCATCTTTTGGCGCTGACTGTGATAGTGGAAGGACAACTAGTGACTGACTTGTCCCACCTTTCTTGGACTTCTTGGTCTTAGGTTTCCAGTTGGGGTCAGATGGAGCACCCTTGCATGTCTTGTAATTATGTCCCTCTGAGCCACATTTACTGCAAGTTACCTTAAAGGATCTCTTCAGCTTGGCACTTTGCTGCATCATTGGTTCAGCCGGATCCTTTTGTCTGTTGTGTACCTTTGGTCTGCCTATTGGTCTCTTTATGATGGGAGGATCTGGTCTTGAATACTCACTCCGTGTCCAAAATTCCTGACTAGGCACCGGTTGAATAGAATGTGAATATGTCTTATGGATTGACTCCATGCATAACCATGGATGAACATATTCTTCTGGTTGATCATGTCTTTTCCTGATTGCTGCTACTGCATGGATACAGGGCATGCTTAAAACAGACCAATATCATGCACCAGTTAGCAATAAACCAGATAATTTAGAACAGTAAACCATATAATTCAGAACAGATTTAACATATAATTAGAACTAACCAGTCAGCTGCCACTTGTTGCATGAGCAAGTTTGCTTGATGAGATCCACATCTACCTTTGTATTCTTACGACTCACTTCAAATCTCTTACGTTCCTCGTCACCTGTCCACTCTGCAAGCCACTTGTTGCTAGGCCTTATAAGACGATCCAGCCTTTTCTGCTGAACAGGTGCGAGCTTTCCAGAATAATTTTCTAGTAACTGCTTATGTTTGACCATCCTCCTCATCAGATAGCACCTAATTTCTTCACACATTGTGAGAATAGGCTTGATTCTATAGTTTACTATCTTCGCGTTGAACACCTCACACATGTTATTTGTGAGGTTATCCACTTTTGGTCCATGTGAGAAATAGGCCTTCACCCAAGTTACTGGCTCAAATTTCGATAGATACTCCCATGGCTTGAGCTTTTCCATTTGCTCCTTAAATTCTGGTATGGTGGTGCATTTAGCACAGTCCCAAACCACCTCCCGAATATAGAGGTCCTTAAAACGATTGATAAAATTTTTCCAAATGTGCATCACACAGTTTCGGTGATGGGCATTTGGCATAACTGACTTCAATGCAGGTAATAATCCCTACATAGCAGTTGCACAATCATATCAAGTAACACAACAGTCATGATACATTTGCTACCCACTAACATAGTATTAAAAATTGAATTTTTATGAAACCTAATTGTTATTTAGATAGTTTTTAATTATAATATATAATTAATTAAACATTTTCATAAATATCTAAATTAATCGATACAATTTTATTTGATAGGAGTTCAAAGAGTTTGTACAAGAAAGGAATATACTAATAAAGATTACATGGATTGAATTATTGTAGAAGTTACATAATTAGAAGTACATGCTGCTATATATATATAGTATGTGCAACAGAGTTATAATGGAAACTAACTAATTAACTTGCTTTGATTATAACATTAACTAATTAACTTGCTTTGATTATATCATCAAGAAGTCAACATATATAGCATATCACGATTGATAACTAACTAATTAACTTGCTTTGATTATAACATTAACTCTTATCTCAATAATCTACACTACGAGTATAACAAGTTATGCAGCAGTAGTAATACATTCATATTAAGTACATTCATACAAGTTATAACAAGTTATGCAGCAGTAACTTCCTATGATTATAATTTTAACTTATATCTCTATAAATTTGTATACTTATACAGCAGTAACTTCCTTTGATTATAACTTTAACTCATATCTCTATAAATTTTTATACTTATGCAGCAGTAGTACATACATAGCAAGTAAAACAGCACTAATTCATATCAAGTTATGCAGCAGTAACTTCCTTTGATTATAACTTTAACTCATATCTCTATAAATTTTTATACTTATGCAGCAGTAGTACATACATAGCAAGTAAAACAGCACTAATTCATATCAAGTTATGCAGTAGTTGTACATTCATACTAAGCTAAACAGCACTAATTCATATTAAGTAAAGCAGTAGTTGTATACAGCTACTAAGAAATAACCTAGTATTCAATAACACTCATCATTAAAGAATTACATAACACTATGGCAAGACATAAAGTAGTTATCAAGTTTACCTTTTGTTGGTCGGACATAAAGTTCCAACCATGGTCTGCACATCCCCCAAATCCTCTTGGAGAAGAGTCAAAAACCACTTCCAGGACTCCTTAGTTTCAGACCTAGCTACTCCGTAGGCAACCACGTAAAATTGGTTATTTGGATCCTGAGCCACTGCTATGAGGAGCTATCCACCGTAATAAGTCTTTAGAAAACAGCCATTAAGATGTATCAATGGCCTACACCCACTCTTGAACCCCTGTTTGCATGCTTCTAAGCATGTATAAAGCTTATCAAAAACAGAGGGGATTGAAGTACAGGAGTGACACACAACTCTGCCCTAGACCCTGGATTGCTTCTTAATATCTCAAACAAGTAATCTCTAACATTACTATACTGCTCCCTCTCACTACCCATGATTCTCTCTCTTGCCTCTCTAACTGCTCTGTAAACCATTTTTGGATGTGCAGTGAGTGAGAATTCTTCTCTGAGAAAGTCAATAGCCTCACTTGTCCTCATATGAGGCTGTGTACTCATTCTCTTCTCAACCTTCAAGCTAATCCAATGTTGATCAGCCGCATTACTTCCCATGTCCCTTGCACATGTATGGTCATTTTTGTAAGTCTTCACCTGGTAGCATTGCAGAGATTTATTGTATGATAAATGAACCAGCCACGGACACTCATCATCCATGCATCCCACCCTCACTCTCTCTTTGTCATTCTTAATCCACCTAAGCTCCCTACCCTCAGCAATGAATGAGTCTTTTACAACTTCCTTAAATCTCTCTATGGTGGCAAACCTAGTCCCTAACTCAAACCTCCCCTCTCCATGCTGATAATCATCATCAAACTCAGGGAATTTATGCTTGTTAGATTCATCATCTGATGAAATAGGTGTATGTAAATTCTCATATTCATAATCATATACCGGGTCATCATCATCATCTTGGATCAGGCTCACATAGAACCTAACATGTTGGTCCCTGTTTGGTTCTGGGCCTCTGTTGGGCTGCACATTAGGATCAGGCCCAACATTCTTTCTGGTCTGCTGCTCATTGGGTCCACTACTTTGTCCCATCTTCTTTCACGTCTTCCTGTTTCTTTTAGCACCTGTCTTATTTGCAGTTATCTTCTTTGGAGACACAACTTTCTTCTTTCCCTTCATTACTCTCTGCCTTTTGCTACCTTTCTCATCAGCACTGGTATCATCATCATCACTATTACTTTCAAATCCGGGAGGTGGAGGTTTGTAGGGCTCATCCTCCATACTCTCGTACCCATCATCAGAAGACGAACTCTGATCATCCACCAAAATCTCTCCATCATCAGGACTGTTACTTTGCTTTCCAGCATCCTCCACAATCTCAGGTTCATCAATAGGGTGGTCAAAGTATAGGTAAAACTCATCCGTCTCTGTATTCTTCATTTTGTTCTCTCGCATTGCGTTAATCCCTGCATCTCCTGTCAAAATATGCAGCCCAGACTCAATATTAGGACTCCTTGGATCATACCAATAAACTGTCTTGTATGATTGGTACCCCAACCCCTTGAACAGTGTGATCAAGTCTCCAAAATTAACGAAGTTCAGGTCCATTTCTGGAAACTTCTCTACCTTCCCATTTTTGTAAACTAGAGAGCCATTACTTTCTCTCACAAAATTACCTCCATGGTAGAACACAGGCACCACAAACACATCAACCATCTGAAAAAAAGAAAAACAAAAAATTGTAAACAATGATCAAGAATTACTCTTTTCACATATTAACAAACAATGACCTTCAACATACAGAAACGAAAAATCACCGCAGAAGCTTTCTTTGCCCTAACAATAATTCAATTTCAATCGAAAAATCCCAATACTTTTTTGACAACTTCTATCAACATGCACGATTAGTCCTTTCACAACAGAGTTCATACTTGCATAAGTATTTAACATCACAATCCACTAACTAAGCAACACAACAAACTTCTTACCTTCAGTGACGGAGACAGCAACTCAGACAACAACGGAGGCCTCTTCGACGGTCACTGCACACGGCAAATGTCTCAGCCTAGGTAGTGATCTTTTTGGAGGGAGAAACAGAGTATGATGATCGTTGGTATCCTTAGGGTTTTATGTAATTCAGAAAGGGTGGTATGGGTGTAATGGGTATTGTAAGGGACTTTGTAAGGGATGAAATCAAAACGACGTAGTTTAGGGTGCAGGGACTTATTTGTCCAATTTTGTAATGTAGCTTTCTAGTCAGCAGTCCAGGTGTCAACTAGTCATGCCACGTCATCCGCACGAGAGCCACATCAGACTTCTTCGGCGAGTCTGGCATGGGCAATTCGACGGAGGGACTCATCCGTCCAAGATTTGTGAAGGTCGGGGATTTAAAAGTATTTTCAAATGCTCAGGGACGAAAATGTCCGAGGGACAAAAGGTCAAGGACCTATTTGTCCTTTTCTCTAAAAAAATTACTGTAACTTATGAAGATTACACAAAAAAAAACTTTTTCTTTCAGATGAATTTATTCTAATTATATTACAATTAGCTCATGAATAATGTATAATTATATTATTTTAAGAAAATATCTTTATAATAATTATATTAAATCAATATTCAATGTATTATTAAACTAATTATCAATCATCAATATTTTTATTCATTCTAATTATATTAATTCATATAGTTCTAATTCTCATTCATGTGCAATAATTTTATTAATAAATAGTTGTATCTATAATAAATAATTCTATCCACAATTTTATTAGTAGATAGTTGTATTCATAATAATTCATGCTATAATTCTCATCCATCCTAATAATGGTTCGTTAATTATATAGTTCTTTATCTTCTGCTTTAATTAGTGGATAATAATAATAATAATAATGATGATGATGTATGAACACAAGATTAATTAGTTAATAAATTAAATTTTAATTATTATGTTTTATTTTCTACTCATATTTTTATTCATTAGTTATTTTACTTTTTATATTTACAGTAAATTTAAATGTAAAAAAGAAAAAAATAATATTGATTGTTATCTATTTTATTTATTTAGATTTATAATAAAATTTGATATAATTGTAGCAAGTATCTATAATTAAGAGTAACATGATACTATAATTTTAAGTTGTATAATATAATAAAAAAGAACGTAGCAATTTATATTTGCTTCCTATATAGCAATAATATTATATATATTTATATATCTCTTTTTTTAACTCTTTCCTAAAAATATTGGCACATAATTAATATAGATACATAATATATATGCTGAGCAATTATCTCCATTAAATTAATTATAAAGATTAATAAAAGATAATAACATAATTTTTACTTAATTGCAGCAAGTATCTCAATTAAAAATTAAAATTATTTTATTAAAAAAATTGTATATAGTTTGCATATGAATGGGACTGGGTTTGGAGACTATATATCGATATCCAACATAAAAGCTTATTGCACGCATTATGAAATATATATATATATATATATATATATATATATATATATATATATATATATATATATATATATTATAACAAAAAATATTTAATATATGTAATTTAAATATTTTTATGTATAATTAATATATATGTATATATAAATAAAAAAATATTTAGAATTATTTAACAAAATTAATACATATGTATATATAAATAAAGAAATTACTGTAATTTACGAAGATTTCACATAATTTTTTTTAAATGAATTTATTTTAATTATATTACAATTAACTCATGAATAATGTATAATTATATTATTTTACGAAAATATCTTTATTATAATTATATCAAATCAATATTTAATGCATTATTAAACTAATTATTAATCATCGATATTTTTATTCATTCTAATTATATTATTTGATATAGTTCTGATTCTCATTCATGTGCAGTAATTTTATTAGTAGATAGTTGTATCTACAATAATTTATATCCATAATTTTATTAGTAGATAGTTGTATCCACAATAATTCATGCTATAATTCTCACTCATTCTAATAATTGTTATTAATTATATAGTTCTTTATCTTCTGCTTTAATTAGTGGATAATAATAATAATAATAATAATAATAATAATAATAATAATGTATGGATACAAAATTAATTAGTTAATAAATTGAATTTTAATTATTATGTTTTATTTTTACTCATATTTTTATTCGTTAGTTATTTTTTTATATTTACAGTGAATATTGAATATAAAAAGAAAAAAATAATATTTATTGTTATTGGAGTCATAATTAAATTTGATATAATTGTAACAAGTATCTATAATTAATAATAACATGATACTATAACTTTAAAGTTGTATAATATAATAAAAAAGAACGTAGCAATTTATATCTGCTTCTTATAGAGCAACAATATTATATATATTTATATATCTCTTCTTTTAATTCTTTCATAAAAATATTGACACATAATTAATGTAGATAACAAATATACTGAGCAAGTATTTTCATTGAATTAACCATAAAGGTAAATAAAAAATAATGGCATAATTTTTATCTAATTGTAGCAAGTATTTTCATTAAAAATATTGGCTAATTATTACCGTGTACAATGAGTATTTGTGTGTGTGTATATATATATAAAGAGTAATAGTGAATTTTCAATTATTTATCATCTAAAAAATTCATACCTCAGACATAGTTTTTTTCTGTTTATTATTTGTAATACCTACTGTAAAACCCGGTTAATTAACGGCTAATTAACCCATAAATGATAATTTATTCTAGAAAGCCCAAAATGTGATTTTTGTGGCTAAATGTGATAGAAGAGATTGAGACGAGAATTTCGGTACCAATTTTATAGAATTTGGACCAAGATTGGACCGAACGGGCCAAACCGGGCCAAACGGACACAAAGTGGGCCCTTGGCCCAACTAAACTAAACCAAAACCCTAGTTTTCAGCACTCTCTCTCCTCATTTGCTACACACACATGCTGAAATGGAGTGAGGGAGGAGAAGAATACTCTCTCAAACTTCTATCTCTCACTTGATCTTCAAACCACCATAACTTTTGATCTAGAGCTCCGATTGCTGCACCGTTTGCGGCCACGCGTTCACCGCGGAGAGCTCTACAAAACCCATACAATCAATCTTGAGGTAATCCACGTTTTGCTCTTCGAATTTCTAGCCTTATTTTCGAGTTCATGAGCAAAAATGTTGAGATTTTGGGCTCTTTGATGTTATAGGACCCAACTCTCTTGAAGGAGAAGGTTAATCTTGTCTCCTTGGACCTTGGGTGTGGTAAGATTCTCAACCCTAGTGTATTTTGTGGTTCTATGATGTTTGGGTTTTGAGATGTTCTGTATGGGTATGATGGTTGTGGCTTAGGTTGTGTATATGTGGATGTTGAAGCTTGATTGGTGATATTGAAAAGCTTGAAAAGGGCTTTGGTGGTGAAAAATCTGTTCTTGGAGGTGTTGAGGCCTTGAGAGCTTGTGGATAAGTGATTTGGAAGTACTCCGGTTGAGCTTGGGAAATCGGCTAAGGTATGGTTTCGGTTTTCCGTATCTAATATGTAATGTGGTAGGAAATACTTAGGCTAGAGGCCCTAAGATAGGCATTGAATTGTTGGTGTTGTTGAATGGTTGATATATATATGATGTGGTCATATATGTGATGATGATTATTGATGCCTTGATGGTATGATGTATGAAAAATGCATGTTGTGATATATGCTTGATGATTGGTTATGGTTGAAATGTGGATTGAACCATGTTGATGGCGAGTATGATATTGATTGTGTATAATGATGATTTATTGGAATTGGTGTTGTTGAAAATTGGCATGAGGAAGAGTATATGATATGTAAATATGTTTGAGTTTGAGCCACTTGGGTGAAGTGGGCTAGAATGATGGGATAGTGATTTTGTAAATTGTGGTAATGTGTCAATGTGTGAGTTGAGGAGGCTTGATGTTGAATTTGATATATATTGATTGATTTCAATGAAAAGGGATGAAATTGGCATGTTTTGATTGGTTTTGAAAAGAGTTGAAAATGGCTTGTTTTGAAAATGGCACCTTGTGATTTCTATGAAAAACATGGTTTTTGGGCATACTTTGACGGAACATAACTTGGACTACTTAATCTCTGTTTTGTGCCAAATCTTTTTAGAAATGAAATTGGATCCGGGATGTCCATGCCGTTCGAAGAACGGGTGAAAAACAATTTAAAATGAGGAAGTTATGTCCGTCGGAAGATTGGGGGTTGAATCTGTGAATTCTGCAATTTTTAACTTAGAAAATTTGTAGCAGAATGATCTCCCGCGCGTAGGCGCACTTGGCGCGTACGCGCCGTTCTTCCAGAAAGCGCCATCCACGCGTGCGCGTGATGTGTGCGGGCGCGCCGATGGGCTGCACCCAATGTCCAGCCATTTTCCAGAGAGTTGTGCCAAAGTTGTGCCAGTTTTGTGCCTGCGGCACAAGAGTACCCACGCGTACGCGTGGTCGGCGCGTGTGTGCCGTTGACTAATTTTTGAATGTGTGCGTCCGCGTGAAGGGCGCCTATGCGCCGATGAGTTTTTGTGGCCATCCGCGCGTGCGCGTGGAGTGCGCGTACGCGTGGCCCTATTTTCATCCCAAAGTTGATTTTTGAGTTTTAAAAGCCAAATCTCATACTTCTAAGCCTCTGATCTCACCACTTATGTCTTAAATCATGTTGATATTCCTAGCTATTAGAAAAGGAGCTAGGGGAGGTGGTAACTTGCGAGTGAAGCAAGGGAAAAATGAATGATCAATGAGGATCAAAGATGATTACGTGAGAGGCGGAGGATGGTGGTGGAAGTGCTTGTTATCCATGGGCCGAAAGGCCGTATTTGTTAATGAGATGGCTGGTTATGAATTTAACCATGATGCCGATTGGTTGGTTATGGATTTAACCGTGAGCCGGATGGCTAGATTATTGTCGTGTTACGGCGGAGCCATGATTATGGCCATGTATAAATGCATATATGTTGTTGAATGAATTGTGAATGTTGCACTTCCACTGTTGGAGATGAGAGTTTCCCTGGGAGGAAGCAGTGGCTAGCCACCATGTGCTCCAGGTTGAGACTCGAAGCTCTTTTGACCCTATGTCATAAGTGTGGCCGGGCACTGTGAAAGACCCGGATGAGCTCGCCCCCGTAAATATTCACCAGTGAAGGTGATGGATATAGATCATGATTATGATCAAGTTTATGACGAGTATAACCCGATTTGGGGATGTGTGACAGAGGGACAGTCCAATGGTTAGCTGTCAGGACTTGTCGGGTTGGCTCTATAACCGACAGATGATATCATCAGCCACTAGGGACAGGCATTCATCATATGCATATTATATGAATTGTTTGAGATTGCTTATTTGTCTGCATTTTACTTGCTAATTGTCTAAATGCCTTATTTGCTCCTATTTGTATATTTCTTGTTTGATATAATTGTGTTTGCTACATTATACTCCTGCTAGTGGTTGGGAGGTCTGAAGGAATTGGAAAGGGAAGTATTGGTTAGACTGAAGGATATTTAGTTGTATGCCCTTTTATGGTTTAGCTTGTTTATAAGCTTTGAATTATCTGGAGGAAGTTCTAGGATTGCCTTTGGCTTTCCTCTATTATTATGTATTATATATGTGGAAGTTGTTACCATGCTGGGGACCTCTGGTTCTCACCCATGCGGATTTTGTGGTTTTCAGATGCAGGACGTGAGATTTCCCGCTGAGGCATGCTGGAGACTTCTAGATTTGCGAAGATCCTTTGTTCTCGGGGCTATGTTTTGGGTTATATGTTTTGCTTAGATACTTTTATCTCCATTAAATAATACAAACTATGATGACTCCTCTTATGGGAGATTTTGGAGAATAGGTTTCTGTATTTGTGTCCCTTTGGGTTTCCTTTGGGGTTTTCCTTATTTTATCATATGTATATATTGCTATGCTCGGACCGGTTTATCTTCGCAGCCGGATTTTGAGTCTTGATATTCCTGTTTTTGACACTCTTTTGTATATATATAATCTCGCGTTGGTTTATCCTTGCCCGTTACGTTATCGATCAGAGTGTTGCGCTTTTGAGTTGCGGTTTTTGTTTACCCCTTTTTCTACAAAGGCTCCTAGTTATAATCAATCATTCATACTACTATACGTAATAGTTTTTTTTATTTTAGAGGTCGTAATACCTTGCCATCTCTGAATTATGACTTAAGCATAAGACTCTGTATGGTAGGGTGTTACACCTACCTAATGGCCTACGTTTCTATCAACAGTATTACCTATGGTAGATTATGTAATGAAAAAGTTTGAAAAATAAAGGCAAGATTATCGAGTAAAGATGGTTTGCGAGTGCTGCTACAAGATCACGGACACTTAGAAGATAACTGCACGATGAATGTGGTATATAAAAAAGTTTTTGAGAGTTTATAATAAAAAGGTAATAACGAAATCTCTTAATTAAATTTATTAATTTATTAAAATTTATTACTATCAATTTAAAAAATTGACAAATTCTAGGTGCTAATGGGTAATGCATTCTTATTGTACATTTATAGTTTGAGAATATTAGAATTATCATAAAAATTCGTATTATTTTATTCTCTTGATAAATAATTTTATAATTACGATAATCATATAATTTTATATACTAACATTAAGATAGTATTATTGTTTTAGGTATATATTTTGCAGGCATCAAAGAATAGTGTTGAGCTGTTATTTAGTGGGTTTAAATTATTTATTGTTTATCAGAGAATTTAATGCCTTAGAATTCTCTAATAATTTGTTTTTTTTTTTTCAGCTGATTTTGATATGTTCTTACATATATAATAATTTGTTGGTGAATTTAGATATTACTAGATTATTTATGGTCACATTCAGAATATATATCTGATTTATTGAAAGAAAGTAAATTATTAAAATTAGTGGTTAATAACTATTTTAAAATTAATATAATTAACACTAAATTAAAAAAATCAAATAATGCATAATTTATTATTTTTTTATGAGTTAAATTATTGTAATTCAAATTAATTTTAATAAAATAATTTAAAATTATAATTTTAATTTTATCACGTGCATAATACAGGTAATTACATTTATTGTTAACAGAAAGCGAGTCAAAGAACTAATATAAATCATGTTTATTAATCTCAAAAATACATTTGATACCATTTAAATTTCAAATATTATTTTAAAGTACGATACCAATTTCATTAATCACTAGAGTTTTAGTCAGTAAATAAATGTATGAACATAAAATTGCCCATAAATAAATACTATATTGCGTAATTAATGCTTATCTGACCATCACAATTAAAATATATATAAGCCTATTTTGAGGAGAGGAAAAAAAAGTCATGGATATTATTGCTTGGACATTAATAATAATGAATAGATATTGTAAATCTTCACTCTTCGGATGGGTCTGTTAAAGTTTATTAGAGAGATGTATTTGTGTTTTTTATTTTTTATTAGATAAAAAAAATTATGTGATTGTAGTTTTAGTTATTAAAAGTTAACTAGGATTATTTTTTTAAAATATTTATATAAATAATTTCAAATTAGCATATGCTTTTTAAAAAATTTAATATGACCTTATATGCTAATAAATATTTAAATTTGTTATTATATTTATATATATTTATTAAAATTTTTATAAGTTCTAAAAGTAATTATAGCAAACATTATTATTATTACAATTTATACTTATTAAAAATTATTTTATTTTATTTTATCAAATATAAATGCTATAATATTTAAAAGTAAAAGTAAATAAATAAATAAGTAATTTTTAAAAAGCATAGTTATCCTATATATATGAAGTTTCCTATATATTTTATATTTAAATATTGTAACTGATTAGCAACTAATACTAAATTTACACAAAACTAATATTAAAAAAAAAAGAAATAGAATTCTTCAAAGACTATAAAATATGAATATTGATATAAATATGATATATGTAAACAGACAAATTTCAATTTTTTTATAACATACAGAAATACAATTAGAAAATATAAAATTTTTTTACATAAATTATAATAGTATTTTAATATTTTATTATTATTAAAAAATAAATTATTATTTTAACTATTTTAAAAAATTTAATTAAATAAAATATTTAAAATAATTTTTATTTTAATAAATAATAATATATATTTTTTAAATTTATTTTAAGAATACAAATTAAAAATAAATAAATACGTTGATACCTTATGGTAATATATCTGAGAAAATATTTTTTATTTTTTATAAAAACACAATTAAATACACAAAATATATATATATATATCAAACGAATGTAAAATGAATATTGTGCGTAAAATATATCTAATACAAAAATACAATAACTCAAAGATGTGTCCGTATTTCATAATTGAAAGATCAACCACATTATAATTGAGAGGATGTTGACATCACAAAGAATGGAAACTGACATCACGTTTCAGAAACAGCATGTATACAGTAACAGTCCCACTTGTACCGTGCGTATTGTAAAATACCTCCAAAAAATATTAATATAATTTAATTTTAATATATTATTATAATAAAAAAATTATACTAACATTTAATTATATAATTATATTATTAGAAATAATTATTTTTTATATTTATTACATAAATAATTATTTCAAAAAAATAACTAAATAATTATGTATAAAATTTTATATTATTAATATATTAAAATTAAACTCAAATAATAACAAATCTAATGTGGCGGACACCTTTTAAGGTAAGTTATATTAGATGAAAAAGTTTTCATTAGAATTCATGGAAACTTATTTTACAATATATGCATTGTAGAGATAATAGTAATAATCCTAGATATTATTCTATTTATTATTATATTTGCATTTAATTTGTATCATTGTATCACTCAATCTCAGCATACTAATTTGTGGCATGACTCTTGTTGGTCCATTGCCTATATAAATAGCTTTCTCCCTCATCTTAGTATCATGGTATATATATATATATATAGGTAGAGGGAGACACCAATATATGAGTGAGGCACATTAAATTTGAACTAATCCATAAAACATATCATATATATTCATATAAATATATAAGAGTGTTGGTGGAGGTGTGATAAGAGAGATATATCTTGAGAACAAAAATGGGAAAAGGAAGAGCACCATGCTGTGATAAGTCTCAAGTGAAGAAGGGACCTTGGAGTCCTGCTGAGGATCTTAAGCTTATAGCTTTCATTCAGAAACATGGCCATGAAAACTGGCGTGCCCTTCCGAAACAAGCAGGTATGTGCTTACGAGTCACTCTGCTCTAGTTTTTGCTACTCGAATTTTCCATATTCAGTCTTTTTCTTTCTCTCTTTTGTACTTAATGTTTAGAACTAGGAAAACTCTAATGTTTTCTATCAGCCTCCATCAGTTTTAGGTCATTGGAATTTTCCTTTTTCGGTTTGGAATCCTCAACTTTGATGTTGAAAGTCACACGCATTTAAGTTTCTGCATTTGCATTATTGCTTCACCCTGAAATTCTGTTTTTCCTATGTTTAATTTCATTGACAATTTTTCGGTACCTTACTTCTGTTGTGCATTATCATATTTTCTTTCCTCTCATCTATTAGTTAATTTGTTAATTAAAGAATTAAGTGATAAATAAAAAACAAAATATCCTATGAATACAAAACATAGCCATCAACTCTGCTATTGCAAATTTAGATATATTTATATGTTTTACTTTAAATATTTTTAATAAAATAATTAACTATTATAATAATTAAAATTCTTACGGTATAATAATTAAATTTGTTATAATAAAATAATTAATTTTCCTATGATGTGACAATCAAAATTTTCATAAATATTTGCTATATCCTTTCATATGATAGCTAATTAGAAATTAAATTTTTTATATTTATATCATTACAACTAAAATTAAAAATGTATAGAGTAAAAACAAAGCAGAGTTTGGCAGAAATCGGTGGCTGTTTCTTTCTAGTTTCTACCTTCCCTCAAACATTGTCACAAATCCTGACCGTGGGACCCTCTTTCTACCTATAACTATGAGTCTATGACACATGTATTCCTCTTGTTTACCTTCTTCTTTTTTTTTTTTTTGTTTAAGTTTAAACCGCACCAACCATGTGTGGCGTTATTAGTTATTAGTGTGGCTGAGAAAATAGAGGTTTTATATAAATTGAAAGAATAAATTAAATGAAATATGAAAATTATAACAAAATTCAAATTGTAAAATTGTTCTATTTAGTAGATATTTTATAGAATTGACTTATTTATTTAAAATTATAATATTAAATGATTTTAAAAATTAAATCAAAATTCTAATTACCATAAAATCCTTGTCCTTATATGGGAATGCCTTTATTGTATTAGCAGAAAATCTTTAATTTCAATTGATACATCCGTTTCAAAGATGAGGTTTAATATTTTGGATATTATTGATTATTAATTTCTTGTGATGTTCTCCCCTAGAAACTAGCCAGGTAGCAATTTTCATTTTTTACCATAATTAATATTATATATCTTCTTAGTATCATAATTTTATATAAAATGAAAATTTTTTTATGTTTTTTTATCTCTTTAAAATTTATAAATTCATTTAATTAATAAGAGGTATAATAATATTACTCATTGTCGCCAATGAATTATAACTCAAATGGTATAATCTTTTTAATACTTACTCTTTATCTCTAGTAAAAACAATAATAATAATAATATTACTCGATCAATTACAATCTTTAAACATTAAAGTGAGTGTGTAATTGAGACACTTAATAAAGAAATCTTAAAGAGGGGATTACACTTGCAATAATAAAATACTTGGTGTCAACATGCAAAAGAATGAATGATATAGATGTTTTAAAAAACAATTTTCTAAGTATCTTTAGATATAAAGGAACATGCAATCTCCATGCCTTCCATACCAGTCTGCCACAAATTAAATTTGAACAATAATATATTTAATTTCAAACTCTGTAAATTGTTAAAAAAATAGTAGTTGCTCACACTTAGTATTTGCATGTTATTAAGGGCTCATGCGATGTGGGAAAAGTTGCCGTTTGAGATGGATCAATTATTTGAGGCCAGATGTTAAGAGAGGCAATTTTACAGCAGAGGAAGAGGAAACCATAATAAAGCTTCATAAAGCCATGGGGAACAAGTGAGTAGTGTTCTTCTTCTTGTGTTTCCAATTTTCAGTTTTAAATAAATATTTTATTCGTAAAATATTCTCTCTCTTTTTACAACAATAATTTAAATTGTAAATTTTCGTTTTCTTCTTAATTAATTTACTAAATACTAATATGATAGATAATATACTGACATAATATATATTTCACTATGTTAAAGATTTAACTAGTCACATTAATATTTAACAAAATTTTATTGATTTAAATAAAATAATAAATTAAATTTATATGAAGAAAAACCAAAAGACATGCATACAATTTATAGAAATTAAAACTTATTTAATCCAACATATTTTACTTATTTTTGTCATTCCAATATTTAGGAGACTGTTGTTGTCTTTTCTAATAAAAATTAACCTTTTACAATTATTTATGGAATAAGTATTTTTTATTTTTAAAATTTGAGATTAAAATTAAAATCGTCTTTAATTTTTTTTATTATTCAAAATGGTTTATATTTAGCATCAAAGCAGTATTTATCTCTATTTCTTAAAGCTCAAATTTAATGCTATTAGAAAAGTGGCGAGTTTTAATTTGTCGTAACTAAAACCAAAAGAAAAAACAAAACCAGCCACCTGCCGCTTGATTTCTCATAGCAATTTTTTTTTTGTTGGTACGGCACATTAGCCAAGATGTTTAGAAACGTGATTTCAAAAATATTTGCTTATCCATTAAAGAACATTAATTCTTAATATAATAATATATATGTAACTATATAATGCAATTATTTCTTTCAAAAATATTTCTATTTATATAATATTACCTTTGAATTATATATAACTCCTAAGAACATGTATTATTTCAAACAAAACTTAATTATTATGTATTTATGAATATTCATACATAATATTTTGTATTTTTCTAACAGTTTAATCAATTATTAAAAATAATCAAATCTTAAATAAATGTATAACCAAATTCACTATAATAGGACAATAAATTTTTTTTAGTGAAATATAATCAAACATTTTTATAAGCATTACGTAATGATTAATTTTTGGTATTAATGTAACGTATCTAAGTTTGTTATCATATCGCAAATGGTAGTCGATACCTAGTCAATATATACTCACTTTGCATTGTATTTTGGTTTATTTTCTTAATTTTAGGGACATCACAGAATGTAAGTGATTATATGAGTAATGCTAGCTAATTAACTATGGCAGATAATTTTAGCTAATACTATAATGAATTAATTTAATTATTTTATTAATTTTTATAATTTTATCAAATTTTTAATTAGATTTTTTTTTATTTTTTATTTTTTTCAATTGAATCGAATCTCTACACTGTTTTTAATTTTATAATTAGGTCATTTTTTATG
Source organism: Arachis hypogaea (assembly GCF_003086295.3). Lineage (NCBI taxonomy): Eukaryota > Viridiplantae > Streptophyta > Magnoliopsida > Fabales > Fabaceae > Arachis > Arachis hypogaea. Next base: position 71,331,605 of record NC_092042.1, read on the forward strand.
CAAAAAAAAATTAGAATTAACTGAATATTTCTTTACAAATTAAAGGTATTCATAATTAAAAATCTAATTAGATATTTAACCAATGTATTTTGGAAGAAATATTCTGTTAATTTTAACGTTTTTGATATGAAAATGACTTAATTAAAAAATTAAAAGTAGTGTAGGGAGTAATTGAAAAGAAAAAATATAGAAACCTAATTGAAAATTTAGTGAAATTATAGGAACCAAAAGAGTAATTAAACCTAATAAGTTGTCAAACAAATGTAATATGAAACCTATTAAAAAATGAATTTTTATTGGGTTTTTATTTGGATGTGTTTTTTTAGTAGAAATTAGGAGATTCTTTTTTTTGAGTTTTTAATGTTTTTTGCTTTATCTTAAATGTTGGTCGTGTCATGTTGATTTTTAAGACTTGCTATGATTATATATGTATCCCGTTTTGTTCAGATGGTCTAAGATTGCATCCCGTTTGCCCGGTCGAACAGACAACGAGATAAAAAATGTGTGGAACACCCACTTGAAGAAGAGATTAACTGCTGCAAAATCTTCAGATTCAAGGGAAGATAATGCAAATGATGGATCTAAAATTGAATCATCAGTGACTTCACCCTCTTCATCTTCATCTGAATCATTTTTCTCAAATGAAACACCAAAAACTAACAACAACAATCCTTGCAATGAAACCAATGACCATATTTCCCAAACTGATGATGATGATCAAGATTCAGGTGGGAAGTTATTACAAGAAGTAATTGGTATCACTGAAGAGACAAAAGGGTCATCAAATTCATCATCATCAACATCATTATCATCTTGTATTGAATACAAGAAGCATGATGAAGATCAACAACAATTGGTGTCTCCAACATTTTTGAACTGTGTTGCACCCTATGATATTGATGTTACATTGGAAGAGGTTGATAAGCCAAACAACAATAATTTGGAGACAAAAGAAGATTGTGATTTTTGGAAAATGTTAGATAATATTGAATCATTTCTATCATCAAATGAGGCATCTCCTCCTCCTCCTCCTCCTCATCAAAGCCAAACATCACCAACAAATCTTGTTCATCAAGATGATGATGAAGCCACGATGATGATGATGTGGTCCCATGAATTTGAGAATGAGCTTGGAGGAGTGGTAGGTGAAGCAACAACAAAAGGGTCAAATAACAAGGCTCAACAAGAAATAATAATGGACCCATCAAATGATGTATTTGATTTAGATCTTGTGACAAGGCCACCAGAACCCGATCAATTAGAATCAGAATTAGACTTGGGATATATTCAATTGTGGCCCTCTTTGCCACCAAATACTATTCTCTAAGATTAGTATACAATGCAAATCCCTAGCTATTTTGAAAGAAAAAAAAAAAAGTTCATCTATATGAATCACAAATTTGTGATTTACTTATCAGTAGGTACTCTGACTATGGGGAAATTAATCCAAATTTAGCTTTATTCGATGTAGATTTTTTTAGTAGAGTTGAGTTATGTGTACATATTATAATGTTAAATACTACATATCAACTCATACCTTATTTATTATGGATTAGAGGTTGATCTAATTTAAGTAGGAATCACATCTTTATTTGTTGTCAAAAAATTCGTGATTATTGACTACTAGTCGACGATGATGACGAAAATAAATGTCTGTCAATTATAGTTTCACATCTAATTTTCAACCCATATTTTATTGACACTTCTTGGCTATCAGTTAAATAATTTTGTAAAATTAAAAAACTATTTTTATCATTAATGACAACATTGACATTCGTAATAATTAAAAATACAAATTTAATGTTTGAATTTAACTAACGGCCAAGTTATCGATAACATTGAATTTATTGTTTTCCAAATTTAAAGAGTGAACACCTAAATTTGTCCATTAATAATTCAAATCAGACATTTTGATTTCTAACAAATTTTTATTTACTAGAAGTCCTCACTAATTACTTTCGTTAGACAAATTAGTTACTCTTTCGCTTTCAATAAAATTTTAAATATGTGTATTGAATAAATAAGTCCTTATTAAATTTTATTATAAGACAATTAAGTTTTTAAAAATATCACTAAAGCAAATTAGTCCCCTTTAAAATGATAAGGGACCAATCTATCTAATGATAATAATTTTTAATGTTAAAAATAAAAAATTTATTTGAGACTAAAACGTCTGATCCGAAATTTTTTAGTGGCCAATTTAAAAGTTTTTCAAATTTTAATCTGCTCTATTAAGACACTACAAGAAGAGCGGAGATTAGCGGCGGTTTTTTCTATAGTTTGCGACAGTTTTAAACCGCCGTAAAAACTAATTTCGGCGGTTGAGTGAACCGCCCTGGTTAGTGGCGCAGGCAATTGTTTTCGCGGTGGTTTTCAGCAACCGCTGGTATAACCATCGCTAATTGGATCATACAACCGCTGCTATTTCCTTTACTAGTTTTTTAAAAAATGGAGGCAGTTTAGAACCGCTGCAATTCTAATGGGTGCTTTAAAAAAAATACAGTGATTTTCAATGATCATACCTACAGTAAATGGCAATTTTGTAAGTGCCAATATAATTCAATTTAGAATAATTTCCATAGTAAGGACAATAGACTAAATGGAAAACCATATCATCTGTTAGATTTTAAGCTTTTAGTATTTTAATTAATTTTTTGTCAATTGAAAAAAAAATAAAAAAATAAAACTAAAATCAACTTCAAAAATACCCTTTTCTTTTTTTTCAATCCTCATGTGTCACTGATTTTAGACCCAACAGCAATTAATAACTTGCTAATAATCTATGTTGAGGTACTTAATTCATTCAAATTTTGTAGAACATAAGCTAACCCTTTTCCATGGTGCATCTTGTTCAAAGGAAACAGAACAACAAAAAACAACTAAAGAAAAAGTTTAGCAACTTTATGTGAGCAATTTAGTACTAGTAGTCGTGTGCTTGACTAATTTAGAAGCTCATTAAGTTCTTCTACTGTTGAGTCTCTAATTTGCTCAGAAAATTGGTTGAAGACTCAAGAGAAGATGTATGACTTAAAGCAAGAACTTGAGGACCAAGAAAAACTTGAATTAGGTAACTATTTTTAAATTGGATTTCTTTAAATTATTATGTAATTGTTGTTATTGTTGAGTCTCTAATAATAACTTAATTACTGTTAATGTAGAGCTTTCAACTTTAACAACATCTAATCAAGCCATTGGAGTTGATGTTGTTTACAACAATTTGAGGTTAACATTTTTTCACTAATTATTTATTTGTTGAATTACTTTTAATTAATCAATTTTATATATTGACATTAGCTAAATAGCTAATTATATGCTGGTTTTTTGAAGGTCACAACTCCTCTCTTGAATATGCTTGGTTGATGGAGTGAAGGATTATGGAGTAAAGACTTTGAAAACTAGACAAATATTTTTATTGTACTTTTGTATTTAGCTTCTAATGTTTAGATTTTAATGTGTTTTGGTTTTAGCTTCTTTCAAAAAAAATTCACTAGACTTTTATATTTAACTTCTAATATTTCTATTGCACTTTTATATTTTCATTAGACAAAGATTATTCACTATTAATATGTTTGGATTTTGATGAGTTTAGTTTTTAATGTATTTGGTGTTTAATATGTTTGCATTATTTCTATTGATATTACATGTTTATTGTATTTGTTGAATTTTTAAGATAAAAATAAAAAATTTGCCAATTTGATTTTTTCATGAATTTCAAATTCATCGGGTACCCGCTACCCGAACCGAACCAATCCGCTCTTAATCGGTTTGGTTTGATTCGGATACAAGCACAAAAAAATACAAATTCAAACCAAATCGAACCAATTACTTTTTGATCAATTCGGTCCTAATTTTACCTCGAACCCGAACCAAACCGACCCGTGCTCACCCCTACTCTTTTACCTCTGCTCATTTGTCCGCCAGCCTTAGTTCCCACTATCGTCACCTCCTGCTACTTCTCTTACTATCTTACCTACTGAATCACATTCATCTCTTCCAACCCTTCTCTTTGTCCCGCCACTATCTTAGAGCTGCCTCTTTCCACCATTTTTTCTTTTTTCTGTTTATGTTATTTTTGGTTTGTTTGTGTTTTCTATTTTATTAAGTTTTAATAATTTCTGTTTGCAACACTTTTATGTAGAACCAAAAATAAAACAAATCGGAATTTTCTATTTGTCTATATGTTAAAATTCATTATAAACGAATATTGGACTCATATTTTGACTTTAATTCAACATAAAAATTATTTAATATTTTTAGATTTAAATTTAAATATTTTTTGTTATTTATAAGTGTTAGATAATTATTTCATAAATAATTTTTTCTATAAAATAATAGATATTAAATTTTTGACATTCAATTAGAAACCGCCAGAACTTACTTTATTTAACTTTTATTATTAAATAAAACAAGTTCTGATTGATTTTGATTAAATTTTTTATTACTAAATATTATTTCCGATTAAAAAATAACGAATTTTTTCATGCTGTACTGTACTGTTCATATTCCTTCCTCTACAACTAAATCTGGCCTACCAATAATATGTACACATGACATTTTTAATTTCATGTATTCTCTTAAAAATCATAATAGAAGAGATTGAAGATTGAAGCCAAATAGAAAAAGGATTATTATTATTATTATTATTATTATTATTATTATTATTATTATTATTATTATTATTATTATTATTATTATTATTATTATTATTATTATATGTAGCTTATCCATGATTTCAACATGAAATGTATTTTGAATAGATTGTTGGTGAACAACAACTATCATACCCATCGCTAGTGGGTAGGTGAAATTCTCTACTTACTACCACTTCTGAGTGACATATTTTCTACATGTCCCCACACCTTTGAAAGAAAGACATGAAAGTACAATCCCAATCTCACAAGATTGTAGAATCATCAAATCAAAAGTATGTGTATAACAAGCTAACTCAGCTAATGAACTCATCATTGACCGTATGAGCAGAGTATGAGGTGCGTTTTCTACCACAGTCAATACTCAATAGCAACATGTACCAATATATATGAAATTATAAAATTCAGCGAAGAGAAAAATATTATCTCACCATTAAATAAATGAAGAAAAATGAAAAACAAATTAGTGGTTACCATGCAATTGGACTCGGTAATGATTGCCAAATCTCACCAAACTAGCTATAGAGGCTGTGGCTATATTTTGTCCTAGTTTAAAGCAAATATAATACTTATCTAAAAAATAAAATAAAAATTCACAACCGCTTATATAATTTATAATCTTAAAAAGTAAATTTTGAGAATGACCAATTATATAAGGTGATCAGTTGTTCTTTATTTTCAAAATAGTGGTTTTATAACATTTTTATATAAATAAAATTAGGAGGTTAGAAGCTGAATTTTTTATTTTATTTTAATTTATATAAGTATGTGAAAATAATGATTATAAAAAAAGAACAACTAAAACAAATGCACGCTTTTTATTTTTTATATGATAATGCTAATAGTGATAAACATGAGAATGGCCATACAATAGTGGTATACAAAATTATAGGTGTGATGTGTTTTGAAAAAATTATTTGTAATGATTTTTTAGTATATTTTTTAAATATTTTAAAATAGAAATTGTGGTCATTGATTCCTTTTTTATATAATTTTTATTCTAAAATAGTAATTATCCATAACGATTTTTTTTATGAAAAGTTTAAATTTAAAAACTAAAATCGCGTTCGACATTTTGTGTTTTTGCTTTAAAAAAAAATACAAATCGTCATCAGCGATTTCACTTTCATATTATTTTTATAAAAAAAGAATAGAAATCACTACTAACAATTACTCTTTATTAAAAAAAAAATAGAAATGTTCGTTAAATACATATTTGGTTGCAAGAGTATGAAAATGTTTCCTGTCATTTTCTGATTTTAAATTGAGTTAATGAGAATTCGTCCAAGAAAGAATTAGGCTAGTAGATTTCAGGTTGAGTACTTTGCTGAAATAAAAAAGGGTGAGAAGTGGACTTCATTATAAGTTTGTAACAGTGAGCTTGTTTGATTTTTTTGCCTTTTAACAAATCTTAGAAGTAAAGCGTTGATCTGATTTGATCAAAGACTAGCTAGGTAGACTAATTTCGTTATTACGCATCATTTATAACATATGTTTGAGTTATTACTTACTACCAGTTTCCACCGACTCAATTGCTTTATTCTCCGAAGTTGGTAGAGACAGAACTGAAAAAATTGGTTACTGCATTCTCAACTCCACCAAAAATATAAAGACAATATTTTAACTTTTCTTAGGCATGCTTTTTATATAGGTGTCTATTATGGTGTCTAAAAGAATTGTCTAATTAATAAAATAGATTAAATAGTTAATTTTAAATTTTAAAATATAAAAATTAAAAAATTTTAAATATTTTAAAATTATTATAAAAAATAATTTAGACAAAAATTATATATTAATAAAAAGTATCGTAGAATTGATCTTTTATATGTTCATTCTTATATTTGTTGGACAGAAAAAACTTTGTTTATTTAGAAGATTCTATCAACATACATCGAAATAGAATTTCATATTTAGTAATGACAAATTCTGTGGTGTCTATAACTTTGGTGTCGAAATTGTCGAACTTATCTTTTATGGTAAGATTTAAATATTAAAAAATTTATTTATTTTTATATTTTTTAATTTAAATATTAACATTTATCTTTTTATAATAAGTTAGACAAATATATATAGGTACCATAGCATGCACCTTTAGCAATAAAGTATAAAGATACATTCACAGACCAAATAAAGATACTATTGGAAAATCTAGTATTAATGATTTTTTTTGGTGACTATCTAGTATTAAAGGTTTGATTGTAAATTGGAGGAGAGGGAGAAAATTAATTAGATTTCATTCTACATTTTAACCATTACCCTTTAATTTTTCGTTGGCTTTTTTTTTCCAAAATTAAAATTTACAAATGCTTACTAAAAAAAATTAGGATTAAATACAATTTTAGTCTTTAAGATATAGGTTAAAAATTTTCTTTTTTGTCTTTAATTTTTTTTATATACAAAATTCTCTTTAAGATTTAACTTGATTTTAAAATCGTCCTTTTTACTTAAATCTTAAAATTTTAAAGTAAATTATTACTAATAAAAAATTATAAAATAAAATAAAAAAAAAAGAGAGAAAGAGAACGGACATTGAGAGAGAGAAATATAACCACGGGGAAGGGAAGAAGAAGAAGGGAGAAAAGAAGAGGAAAAAGATGAAGGTGGCGACAATATCAGCGAAAGAGGACGGACGTTGCACGCCGCGTTGCCGTTTTTGGTCCTGCGCCATTGTTGATGTCGACGCTAACATATCTTCCATGAGGGTCTTTCAAATTGAATAATTTTGGGAATTCAATTTGACCATATTCGGTCAATGAATATTTTCCTCCATTTAATCAGTACAGATCTAAACGAACAAAGCTCTAGATACTACTTTATTGGGAAAAATTTAACAAAGGTTCAAACAAGAACCTGTCTAACAGCGAAATCACCAAAAATAATTTTTTCACAACCTGTGCGATTAAATATGCAATACCAAAGATACTCCAAGCAGCAAATATAATGGCAGAAATTAAATAATCAGACATCAGAATTTTAACGTGAAAAAAACCCTCAAAAGAGGGACAAAAAATCCACGGGACACAGTCCAGTAAAATCTTTCACTGTTAGAATAATGGGTACTCGAACAGTCTTCCTAGTGACACTAGAGTATATCAACAATCAACAAAATACATCATCAAAACTGATGAAATTAATATAAACCTTTCACATAGTAGATATTTTAAAATAAACAAAAAAAAAGATAATACAAACTAACAAATTATATCCTAATATTTATTTCTATACTAGAAATAACATACTAAAATTTTATAAAAAATAAAAAAAATTTATCAGATCAATATAATCAAAATGACAATATTCTTTTCTCCCAATTTTCTTCTTCTCTCGACGCCGAAAACCATTTCTCACTCTTTTTCATTTTGTTTCAAAATGAGGGCTTCAAAATCTCACTCTCTTTCTCTCCTTACCATGGCTTATTAGCCATTCTTCTTTTTTTACTTTTTTTTTTGTTTTAATACTGTAGACTTCACTTAATTGGAGATTCACTAATAATAACAATAAAGGTCACAAATAATTAAATTATCTTAATTACTTGTTGATTGATAATTGTGATAAAACTTTTATGCTAATCTGTTATTCAAGGAGTTAATAATACATAAATACTTATATTTTGTAAAGAGTTAACTACTAAAAACGTTTTCGTATTATTCAAATGCTGATAAAAATCATCTGAATTTTACTATCAACAAAAATACCTTTAAATAATTTAAAAACACAACAATAATATCAATAATAAATATATATTTTTAAAAAATGTCTTAAAGATTGAATTTTGATGTAATTTTTTACAATCATAATTAAAAAAGAGATATTATTATTCTTAAAATTTGGTAATTTTTTTCTAAGTATATATTTTTTTGTAATTTTTTAAAAATATTATTAGTTGTTAACAAAAAATTACAAAAAACTATATATTCAACGAAAAATTACCAATTTTTAAGGAGAATAGTATCTTATTTTTTTAATTATTCTTGAAAAGATTGTATCAAAATTCAATCTCTAATGTATTTTTTGAAAAATACATGTTAGATAATCTTACAAAAAAACTAACATTAAATATGTATTTTTCAAAAAATATATTAGAAATTGAATTTTGAGATAATTTTTTGCAAACATGATTATAAAAATGAGATATTATTATTCTTAAAATTTGGTGATTTTTTGTTATGTATATATTGTTTTGTGATTTTTTAAAAGTATTATTGGTTGTTAACAAAAAAAATTATAAAAAATATATATATACTTACCGAAAAACACCAATATTTATGTATAATAATATCTTATATTTATAATCATGCTTGCATAAAATTACATTAAAATTCAATCTCTAAGGTATTTTTTGAAAATATATATTTATTGTTAGGTATTGTTGTTATGTTTTTAAATTATTTAAAGGCATTTTTGTCAGCGTTTGAATAATCGGAGACGTTTTTGATGGTTAACCCTTTTGTAAAAAATTATTTTGTTTAATTCAGATTTATTATAAAAAAGTTTCATTTTTCATTTTTATTTTTCTATCGTATTTATAGAATATTGCTGTAAAAACCATATAAATTATATTATTATGTTTAAAATTAGTAATATGAAATTAAAAATCCTTATTCCATTTAAAACATTATTCTTCAGATTTTCTACTATTCAAGTTGCTGGTTATTACATTGTGTTTGTATCTATATGAAAATATAAATAAATATGCTTCATAAGAAAAGTTAAAAAGTGAAAAACATTAAATGCAATAAAATATTTTCAAAGCAAAAAAACATAGACTAGCATCTGTATCTATACTTCTTCTATACAAACACAATTGGTGTCCAACTTCTTTTTTCCTTAAATACACTTTGTTATATATAATTCCTAAAAAAGTTTTTTTCTAAGATTTGAACACCAGACATTTTAATTAAACTATGAATCACTTGTTGTCTCAATTAATTCAATCTTATTATTTTTATACATATTTGATAAATAAAAAAATAATGAATAGACACGTTATGCCTATTACTACACTAATATGAATAAAAGTAGAACGATAAATAATAGTAATTTTGTGGATAAAATTATGGGACGCAAAAAAATAATAATAAAATTATGAGTGTGAAAATATTAATACTTTTTCAATTAATATAGCTTTTATATAAAATTTAATTAAAATAATAATTTTAATAACTTTAAATAATTTTATAACGACACGCGTATTTTGGAAGAGATAATTATTAGAATAAAGTCAATACATAGGGTGCCAGTGCCACAATAGATTAAATGGTTTGGCAATAAACTTTAGATAAATAAACATATTAAAAATTTGAATTCAAATTTTTACTTTAAAAAATAAAGTATAATTTGTCACTTTTAAATAATTTTTTTCGTATTTTTTTTTTATCTTACCTATAAAATAAATAGTAAGAACTTATATTTTATTCTCTAAAATAAAACTAAAAATTTAGAGGATCCAAATCTTATATAATTTATAATTATTCAGTTATTATAGTCAAATTAAAAAAATTATCAAAAAATAACTAATATATTAATATTGAATCATAATATTTTCGTTTTTCGACATATATGTTGAAATTGTTCGAGTACATTATTCTCCCACCTCACAACAATGTTATTTATCTTTTTTGTATATATCAGAGAATTATGTGAGATCAGGATTAAGTGTTAGATTAAATTGGTTTTTCTAATAAAAAAAGTATTTTTTTAATAAAATACTTTTATTTAATTTAAAATTTAATTGGATACGTCTTTTAAAAATTTTTTTTTTACTAAGATAAACAAATTATTTTTTTTTATATTAGCAATACCATACTTTAAAAAAATTATTTTTAATACTTAAAATTTTTTTTTGAAAAGTCAATTCAAATATAAAATAATTTTTATTGATTAAAAAATGATATTTTTTAAAGAATAAAAAAAAATAAGTATTTTTTTCAAAATCAGTCCAAATTGATCCTGGCTGTGATTGCTAGAAGAGAGATTAACTTAAGATAGTTAATTCAAGTGTAGCTCATTTAACCATTTATATCTAGCTACCTCAAATCAATTTGAATTAGTTTAGTTCATTAGGTTATTTAATTAAGTATCTGTGTTCGAATCTCATTTTGTGCATAATAATCTATGGGTTAATGACAAACTCTTTAATGGAGCTTTGCGATGAATTAGTTCTTGGTATGTGAATATGAAAGAAGGTGCGGTTTCATCTCTTTCCTATTTCTTACTTTTTGGTTCTCTCTGTCGCACGAGCTGAACACCACTACTCACCACAAACTCTGCAACCAGAACAGTTTTTCTTCATGATGTGCTCATCGTGTCATTACCAGAAACTTCATTTTCAGTGGCTAACAGGAATGAATGGAATGGCAATGCACAAACCACCATCATTATCCATAGGATCCAACATGAATATTTGGCCATTCGAATATTTTTCTCAAGTATTAGTCGTTCGAGTCGATACAAATGGCGCCTACTACGTTTATATTGGCATGTTGAGTAGTTTAGGTGATACATTCTCATGAAAATTAGTGATCGTTAAATTGTTTACTTCTGAATGATCCCATTAGATTAAAACTCGTACTTTCATATTAGCAAGAATATAAACGTTCCCGAAATTTATACAATTATTATTTCGTTTCCTACTACTGATAACATATGATTAATCAGAAATCTGTACATAGTAAATATAAAACTGATGTGTTAACAGTAACTTCCTATAAGAACTATTCCTTGTTTGGCAATTGCAAGAGTTTAATGTGAAGCTGACAAATATAACAGACTTAAAGTCACTTAACAGTCCTAATTCCCAAAGAGTAGAGTCCTATACAAAGGCACCCGAAATCTGAATTGGGTTATGCAAGAATTCAGTTCAATAAAACATGTTGGATCAAGTGCTTACCCATATTCCTAAACCTATATTTGTTGGCAAAGTTGCAATTTTATTTTAGCACAAGGGGTTGCAAGCGCTATAAGTACCATGTGATGGGATGTTAAGTAATCTAATCCTAAGAGTGATGCGAGTTAAATAAAACCAACAAAACAAAGGGAATTCTTTGGTTGAAAATGCTGAAAAAGAAAATGGTACTATTTTGAGAGTTCTATACAACAATTGATCATATATCAGGAAGAGAATTCCAAAATGTACAAGTTTGTTAACCGGTTCCACTTCCAATCATCCAAACCTAACCCAAAATGTGTGCCAAAATTTTGACTGTGGAATCAAAGATAAGGGCATCCATATACCACAATTACATAGAGAAGAAACATTTGAGCTGCAAGAGAGGGAACATGCTCTCTTAAGAACTTACACCTTGCGAGCAATTAAGGCGAACCTGACCCTGAAGTCCAGTTAGAACATCAAGATTAGACATTTTCAACATAACCCTGGCAAAATCCATGCGAAAGGTTGATCCGTCATCCGAAGCATAAGCAGAGACCAATCTTGCAGTCTTCACATGAGACATCAGCTGCTGATCGGCATAGAGCAGCCCCCTTCCCTTCAACAAGCTTTGAAAATAGTGAGTGTCGAATGCTCCTCCAGATGACATCGAAGATGACAATGCCTGCATGTATGACATCCCTGCTTCTGAATGACTATTTTCCTTCTGCGATACTTCGAATGCAGAAACCTCGTTGGTGCTGCTGGTATTGTTGTTTTCTGGGCAGTTTAGCCTCATCTGACCAAGGAAATCGACAGGTATAGTGGGGTCTGGTTGGCCGGTGCCTTGGAAGTTGTAGAGTCTTTGCTGAATGAATTCGCAGCCGATTTTTCCTATGTTGTGCCCCCCTTAAGATGGCAAAATTGGACCCCATTAGTTAGTCAGATTCTGTTCATGGATGGCGTTGAAAACTAACAGAAGAAGGAAGGAGAGAGGGCAGGCGAAAAAAAAATTACCAAGAAGGCTGACTGTTTCTCTTTCATTAAATCCTCGGAGACTGAACAGCCGCAGCGTGCGATTAACGTTATCGTCAGGTCTGGGAATCTGATCATTTGCTTCATCATAAAATGATTGATTGCTATCCCTCCGTCCTGTTAGAACTGGATAGAATGGCCCACCAGCCTGCCATGGACAATTTATAAAAATCATATATCAGGATATCAACATAAGAATCAAGCAATAAAATATTGCACTGCCTAACTTATGAAGGATAATTATAGAAAGACAATTTGCACCATTAAGTGTCTCTACATCAAATAAGTCGCAGATCAAACAAACACAAAGGTAACCAAAAGGTGAAACAAATGCTGTCAAAGGAGTTTAGGATAGACTACTATGAAGATACATAATTTCTCATAGTCAAAGCCAAGCATACAAAAAATTAATAAGCAATTGCTGAAAGAGGATCATCAGAAAAATTAAATTTAGGTGAACTATTGAAGAAGTGATAATCTGGGTGAGCAAATATTTCCATAACATCGGTACTGTTTTAGTAAATTGCTTCTATAACTTCCAGAACAGAGAAACTGGATCAAATGCATTAAACCTTTAACAGTCAAACTCTCTAACTGTTCCCATTAATACAATAAGAACAGGAAACCCTAAAAGAAATCAAAATATTTGAAAGTAAAGGGATATCTAGTAGTGCTTGAAATTGCTTAGACAGGAGAAGGGAACAAACCAAAAGAACAAAATCTCTAGCCGCGACAGCAAGTATATCAGCACAAGACACAACTCCAGGACAAGCTTGTTCCACCTCCTCCTTGATCAAGTCGATTTTGTCGAAACCTCTCAAGGTTTGATTCGGAATAGCCTGCTTCTCAATGGAATGGTTTTTGTTGCCATTGCTATCATCCAACAGCACTGAAGCATCGCAACCCTGATTTAGTAACAGCGCAATAGCAGTCAGAGAGCAAATCAAAACCACAATGAAAACAACAAGAATTTAGAATACATAATAGAAAATAAGCAGAGAACCAAGACCAACAAGAAAGAGGAAAATTACAAATAGTCCAAAACTGAGCCACTAAATTTACACTCTAAAACATTGTGATAACAAGCTAAATCTAAGTAAGTAGAGGCAAATAGAACCAAAAAATGAAAACCTCTAACAAATGAGAGGGAAAATTTTGAAATCTCGGTCCCGAAAATCCCAAATAAAAAGCACAATTAGGGTAACCCGAAGCAAACAAAGGCCCACTTGAATTTATCTTATAAAAAAGGACAAAACTCCCAACTCTGCAGAACCAATCAGGGTAAAATCAGCAACAATTAAATTCAGATAATAAAGATACAATACTAACAGTCTTGGAAGAACAAAAAAGAACCACCAAAATTTCTACATAATAATCAAAAGGAAAAGCGCAAGAACCTGAATGAAGCAATCATGGAAGAATAGGCGGAGGATGGCGGGGGCGGAATCCCTGTGGTCGAAGAAGATGCGAGTGACGGCGGAGCGGATAGTGTCCTCGGCCTGAGGACACGTATCCCTGTAGAAATCGTAGTCCAAGTTGGAGCCATCTCTGATCCTCTCGTTGAAGAACAAATTGGAAGAAGAAGAAATTAAAGAAGGTGGAAGGTGAAGGGTTTGTGTCTGGGTCTGTTTCTGAGAATGAGGTTTGGGATGGGTTTGCGTTTGGGTTTGGGTTTGGGATTCGCCGCGTGGATTCGTGAGGGAGAGAAGCACCGGTACCAACAGCGCCACCATTATCCACACGTTCAACCAGCTCACCATATTTGATTCTTCTTCTTCTTCTTTTCTCGAAGATCCTTGTTTCTGAGAGAGAGAGAGAGAGAGAGAGAGAGAGAGAGAGAGAGAGAGTGAGAGTGCTAAGTGGACTGAAGAAGAAGAAGTGGCGGGAAGAAACGGTTGGGGGCACTGAGTTTGGTTCCTTTTTTTCGTAACTGTCTTGGACCACGAAGCGAAAGTGAGAGTGAAACTGAGAGAGAAAATAAAGCACCTCTTTTATTTTTTTCTTTCTTTTTAAGAAAATCAAGTTTTCTTCTAGTTAGTTTATTTATTCAAAATAAATGTTTGATATTAATTATAGATAATATAGATTAAATATGAGTATTTTATGTATAAATTTTCTGAACCACTTGCTACCAATACAAAATTTTTTAAAATTTTTAATGATATTAAACATATATAGTATCTTTACTTTCATCTATCTAATATGAGTAATTATCCAAATTAATTTTTAAGTAGATAGATAGAGACGAGACAAAAACTGAAATAAGTCTAGTATTGTGTTTGGTGTAAAATAGGAAACAGAGAGTGAAATAAGAATGAAGTTCTAATTTATTTGCACAAAGAGTAAAAATTAGAATTAATTAATTGAAATGAGGATATTTTATGTATAAAATGTTATTAAAGTTTTAGTCTATGTCCTAAAAAATTTCAATCCCCTGTATCCTTACATTTTGGAGATATTGAAATACTAAAATTTTAGAGACAGAGATTGAAATTTTAGTACCAGTCTTTAATATAACAAATATGATACTGAGTCTCAGTCTTTTGGTCTCCGTTTTAGTATATCAAAACCAAGGCTACCTTAGGGATTTTAAAAGTGGACATTCTAGTTCCTAAGAAAAATTAATACACAAAAGCATCATCAAGGTTTTATTCCGGTAGATAAATCAGTCCGCAGTATATTTTCTAGCAGAGTAATTACCCAAATCAATCTCAAAGGATTTTAAAATCAGACATGTGTCAATATGAAGACATCGACAAGAAAGATTTTATCAAAGATAGAGATGTGTCAATGTCATTTGATGTCGATGTCAACGAGAAAGATTTAATCAAAGACAGATGTAAAGCATCAAAGAGCTTGAAGATTTTGGTATCAAGGCATCAAATTGATAAGAAGCATTGTTGGGCCAAAGTAATTTAACTTGGCAATGAACATACCAAAAATATCTGTTTGGACTCTGTCGAAACAGATTTTGGAGTTGATCGCAGAGCAGGCGTTGATCAGAAAAGCGGGTTGATCAAAATGTATGTCAAAGACAAGATTTCGTGATCGAAGCAATGGACGAGTGAATGATTGAGGAAGTTAAAGACAGTTTTCACTTGGACATTAGTGACTCAAGAATTCCTAAGTTACCTTCTCAAGCCAAGAGCACTAAAATCTACTCTAACATCCTTCCAAGCATTTTATCATACACTTGGAAGGCATAAAAGGAAAGCATAGTAAATTAACAACAAGAATGAATTCTAACAACAATTAATTGCAAAGAATTAACAACAACAATCAAGGAAAACACAATTAACATGAATTACCTCAAATTGCATTAAAAGAAAATAAAAGGAACAAGAGTAGATCCACAACAAAGTATAGAAACAAAATAGAGGAAATTGAAACTAGAGAATAGTAGACAAGATGTAGCAACATAGAATTGAAAGGTAGAAGTAGATGAAAGCAAAGATTAAAACCTAGATCTAAGAAATTCTAATCTAAACCTAATCCTAATTGTAGAGAGAAGAGAGAGCTTCTCTATCTAGAAACTAACTCTAACTAAAACTAACTAAAACTAATTGGTAACTAACTAGTCCATCACTCATCAATCCTTGGGTTAAATAGCTTCAAAAATGAGTTGGATTTGGGCCTGGAAAACCTAGAATTTAGCCCCAGCGTTTTGCCTTTAAGTGAGTCATGTGCGAGCATCGACGCGTACGCGCCATGTACGCGTACGAGTCGCTTGGCATTTTGCTTCCACGCGTACGCACCATTTATGCGTACGCGTCGCCATGCAACTTCAATTCTACGCGTGCACGTCAGCTGGGCTTGCGCGTCGATGAGTTCATCCCAAATCCTTGATTTTCCATGATTTCTCCACTTTACATGCTTTTCCTCTTCATCCCTTTGATCCATTCCTAACCTTTCCATCCTGAATTCACTAACAAACATATCAGGGCATCTAGTGGAATCAAAGGTGAATTAATATTGACACATTAAAGGTATAAAAAGCATGTTTTCACACTTAAGCATAAATTAGGAGACAATCATGAAACCATGCTTTTTTCTTGGATAAATGTGGATAAAAGGTCATAAAATCCTCCAAATTAAGCACAAGATAAACCCTAAAAATGGGGTTTATCAACCTCCCCACACTTAAACCATAGCATGTCCTCATGCTAAAATCAAGAAGGAAACAAATGGTATTAACATTTATTCAATGTAACAACTACCTAAATGCAATCTATCTACATGCAACTATCTAAATGAATGCAACTACTTGGTCAAAATAAATCAATTCCCAAGAAAGCCAATATAAGCACAAGGGCTAAAGGTATTAACAACCAAGTCAAACCACAATTGAGTTTAGTGATTAAGAATTCTACAAACTTGCATGAAAAGTGATGATTCTAGGTGGAGACATGTAGTTGAGCGATGGAATCCTCACCTAATATGTATCCGCTCTAGTCACTCAAGTGTTTAGGGTTGATTCTCTCAATTCTCCCCTAATCATGCTTTCCAAGATTTGTTCTTCTTCTAACAATCAACAATTATTCCATGCATGAATACAAGTATCATGAGGTCTTTTTCATAGGTTGTAATGGGGTTAGGGTCAAGGTAAGGATGTATATTTGGTTAAGCGAGCTTGAATTTGAATCTTTGATTAACATAAGCCTCCCACCTAACCTATATAACAACTTATACAATTAAGTGCTAACCTAACTACCCATTCTTCACTTTTTCACATACTCATGCATTTTCATTTCATTTCATAACACATATGCATTGATCTCTATTAATCTTTACTTTGGGGTATTTTGTCCCCTTTTATTGCTTTTCTTTTTTCTTTCTTTTTCTATTTTTTTCTTTTTCTATATATATATATTTTTTCTTTTTATTCATACATATTTTTTTCTTTTTCTTTATCATCATTTTTTTTCTTTTATTTTTCACAACAAAGCATATACGAAGGCATCAATGCGTATGGTTTTACCTATAATTAATACATGAGCATGTACCCAATTCCCTAAATTCCCGATAGAAATACAAAACACTCTTTTATCCCAACCAATGTTCCAAATTTTCCCACACTTGAATGATACTCACACTCACTAGCCTAAGCTAATCAATGGATTCTATTCTAGCATGATCGAAAACCGACAGATGATTAGCCATGCTGTGACAAGAGCATTTGCACCTTTTTCACTGAGAGGATGGGAAGTAGCCATTGACAACGGTGATGCCCTACATACAGCTTGTCATGGAAAGGAGTATGAAGGATTGAAAGTAAGAAAGTAGTATGTTGCAGAGATTCAACAGGGATAAAGCATCTCCATACACTTATCTGAAATTCCCACCAATGATTTACATAAGTATTTCTATCTTTATTTTATGTTTTATTTATCTTTATATTCGAAAACTCCATAACTATTTGAATCAGCCTAACTGAGATCTACAAGATGACCATAGATTGCTTCATACCAACAATCTCCATGGGATCGACCCTTACTCACGTAAGGTTTATTACTTAGACAACCCAGTGCACTTGCTGGTTAGTTGTGCGGAGTTGTGACAAAGTGTGATTCACGTTTGAGAGCGCTACCAAGTTTATTGGTGCCATTGTTGATGATCACAATTTCGTGCACCAAGTTTTTGGCACAATTGCCGGGGATTGTTCGAGTTTGGACAACTGACGGTTCATCTTGTTGCTCAGATTAGGTAATTTTCTTTTCAAAAAGTTTTCAAAAATCTTTCAAAAATTTTTTCTTTGTTTTCGTTTTTCTAAAAAAATAATTTTCAAAAAAAATACAAAAAAATCCAAAAAAAAATCAATAAAATCATAAAAAACCAAAAATAATTTGTGTTTCTTGTTTTAGTCTTGTGTCATGTTTTAAGTTTGGTGTCAATTGCATGTTTCAAAAAACAAAAAAAACTTATGCATTTTTCGAAAATTCATGCATGTATTCTTCATGATCTTCAAGTTGTTCTTGATAAGTATTCTTGTTTGATCTTTAAATTTTCTTGTTTTGTGTCTTTTGTTGTTTTTCATATGCATTTTTGCATTCATAGTGTCTAACATTAAAGATTTCTAAGTTTGGTGTCTTGCATTTTTCTCTTTTCTTGAAAATTTTTCAAAAATAAGTCTTGATGTTCATCTTGATCTTCAAAGGGTTCTTGGTGTTCATCTTGACATTCATAGTGTTCTTGCATGCATCATGTGTTTTGATTCATAATTTTTATGTTGTGAGTCATTTTTATGTTTTTCTCTCTCATCATTAAAAATTAAAAAAATTCAAAAAATATCTTTTCCTTATTTTGCTTATAATTTTCGAAAATTTGAGTTGACTTAGTAAAAAATTTTTAAAAACTTAGCTATTTCTTATAAGTCAAGTCAAATTTTCAATTTTAAAAATATTATCTTTTCAAAATCTTTTACAAAAATCAACTCTTTTTCATTTTTTCTATTATTTTCAATAATTTTTTAAACTTTATTTTCAAAATCTTTTTCTTATCTTTATTTCAAAATTTTGAAGACTTTACTAACAATTAATGTGATTGATTCAAAAATTTGAAGTTTGTTACTTTCTTGTTAAGAAAGGTTCAATCTTTAAATTCTAGAGTCATATCTTTTAGTTTCTTGTTAGTCAAGTAATCAATTTTAATTTAAAAAAAAATCTTTTCCAAAATATCTTTTTCAATCATATCTTTTCAAAATATCTTTTTCAAATCATATCTTTTTCAAAAAGTTGATTTCAAAATTTCTTTTCCAACTTCTTATCTTTCCAAAATTGAATTTCAAATCTTTTTCAACTAACTAATTGACTTTTTGTTTGTTTTACTATTTCTTATCTTTTTCAAAACCATTTAACTACTTTCCTCTCCCTAATTTTCGAAAATCACTTCCCTCTTTTTCAAAATTTTCTTAATTAACTAATTATTTCAAATTTTTATTTTAATTTTAATTATTCTTTTAATTTTCGAAAATCACTAACCCTTTTTCAAAATTAATTTTCGAATTCTCTCCCTCTCATCTTCTTCTATTTATTTATTTATTTACTAACACTTCTCTTCATCTCAAGAATTTGAACCTATCTTCACCATTGTGTTTGGATTCTTACCTTTTCCATCTTCTATTCCTTTCTTCTTCTACTAACATAAAGGAATCTCTCTACTGTGGTAAAGAGGATTATTATTTTCTGTTCCATTCTTTTTCATATGAGCAGGAGCAAGGACAAGAACAATCTTGTTGAAGTAGATCCTGAACCTGAAAGGACTCTGAAGAGGAAACTAAGAGAAGCTAAAATACAACAATCCAGAGACAACCTTACTGAAATTTTCGAAAAAGAAGAGGAGATGGCAGCCGAAAATAATAATGCAAGAAGGATGCTTGGTGACTATACTACACCTACTTCCAAGTTTGATGGAAGAAGTATCTCAATCCCTGCCATTGGAGCAAACAATTTTGAGCTGAAACCTCAACTAGTTGCTCTAATGCAACAGAACTGCAAATTTCATGGACTTCCATCAGAAGATCCCTATCAGTTTTTAACTGAGTTCTTGTAGATCTGTGAGACTGTTAAGACTAATAGAGTAGATCCTAAAGTCTACAGGCTCATGCTTTTCCCTTTTGCTGTAAGAGACAGGGCTAGAACATGGTTGGACTCTCAACCTAAAGATAGCCTAGACTCTTGGGATAAGCTAGTCACGGCCTTCTTGGCTAAGTTCTTTCCTCCTCAAAAGCTGAGCAAGCTTAGAGTGGATGTTCAGACCTTCAAACAAAAAGATGGTGAATCCCTCTATGAAGCTTGGAAAAGATACAAACAGATGACTAAAAGGTATCCTCCTGACATGCTCTCAGAGTGGACCATCTTGGATATCTTCTATTATGGTCTATCTGAGTTCTCTAAGATGTCATTGGACCATTCTGCTGGTGGATCCATTCACCTAAAGAAAATGCCTGCAGAAGCTCAAGAACTTATTGACATGGTTGCAAATAACCAGTTCATGTACACTTCTGAGAGGAATTCCGTGAATAATAGGACGCCTCAGAGGACGAGAGCTTTTGAAATTGATGCTCTGAATGCCATATTGGCTCAGAACAAAATGTTGACTCAGCAAGTCAACATGATTTCTCAAAGTCTGAATGGATGGCAAAATGCATCTAACAATACTAAAGAGATATCTTCTAAAGAAGAAGTTTATGATCCTGAAAACCCTGCAATGGCAGAGGTAAATTACATGGTTGAACCTTATAGAAACACCTATAATTCATCATGGAGAAATCATCCAAATTTCTCTTGGAAGGATCAACAAAATCCTCAATAAGGCTTTAATAATGGTGGGAGAAACAGGCTCAGCAATAGCAAGCCTTTTCCATCATCTTCTCAGCAACAGATAGAAAATTATGAATAGAGTACCTCTAGCTTAGCAAACATAGTCTCTGATCTGTCTAAGGCCACTTTAAGTTTCATGAGTGAAACAAGGTCCTCCATTAGAAATTTGGAGGCACAAGTGGGCCAGCTGAGTAAGAAAATCACTGAAACTCCTCCTAGTACTCTCCCAAGCAATACAGAAGAGAATCCAAAAAGAGAGTGCAAGGCCATTGATATTGTCAATATGGCCGAATTCAAGGAGGAATGGGAGGACGTGAATCCCAGTGAGGAAGATCTCATGGGACGTCTCTCAAGCAAGAAGGAGTTCCCTATTGAGGACCTAAAGGAATCTAAGGCTCATATAGAGACCATAGAGATCCCATTAAACCTCCTTCTACCATTCATGAGCTCTGAAAACTATTCTTCTTCTGAGGAGGATGAAGATGTAACAGGAGAGCAAGTTGCTCAATATCTAGGAGCCATCATGAAGCTGAATGCCAAGTTGTTTGGTAATGAGACTTGGGAACATGAACCTCCCTTGCTCATTAGTGAACTAGATACTTGGGTTCAGCAAACTCTACCTCAAAAGAGACAAGATCCTGGTAAATTCTTAATACCATGTACCATGGGCACCATGACCTTTGAGAAGACTCTGTGTGACCTAGGGTCAGGCATAAATCTTATGCCACTCTCTGTAATGGAGAAGGTGGGGATCATTGAGGTACAGCCTGCCATATTCTCATTAGAGATGGCAGACGGATCACAAAGACAAGCTTATGGATTAGTAGAGGACGTGTTAGTGAAGGTTAAAGGCCTCTACATCCCTGCTGATTTCATAATCTTAGACACTAGGAAGGAGGAGGATAAATGCATCATCCTTGGAAGACCATTCCTAGCCACAAAAAGAGCTGTGATTGATGTTGACAGAGGAGAGCTAGTCCTTCAATTAAATGGGGACTACCTTGTGTTTAAAGCTCAAAGATCTTCTTCTGCAACCATGGAAAGGAAGCATGCAAAGCTTTTCTCAATACAGAGTCAAACAAAGCCCCCACAATCAAACTCTAAGTTTGGTGTTGGGAGGCCACAACCAAACTCTAAGTTTGGTGTTAAACCCCCACATTCAAACTCTAAGTTTGGTGTTAGGAGTCTACAATATTGACCTGATCACCTGTGAGGCTCCATGAGAGCCAACTGTCAAGCTAGTGACATTAAAGAAGTGCTTATTGGGAGGCAACCCAATTTTTATTCATCTCATTCTATTTTTATTTTTATTGTTCTTTTATGTTTTATTAGGTTCATGATCATGTGGAGTCACAAAACAAATACTAAAATTAAAAATAGAATAAAAAATAGAAGAAGAAACAGCACACCCTGGAGGAAGGACTTACTGGCGTTTAAACGCCAGTAAGGAGCATCTAGCTGGCGTTCAACGCCAGAACAGAGCATGGATCTAGCGTTGAACGCCAGAAACATGCAGTAATCTGGCGTTTAAATGCCAGGATTGTACACTGAGGAAAGCTGGCGTTCAACGCCAGAAACATGCTACAGACTGGCGTTGAACGCCCAAAACAAGCATAGACCTGGCGTTTAACGCCAGAAACAAGCATCAATCTGGCATTAAACGCCAGGATTGCATGCTGAGGGCATTTTACACGCCTCATTGGTGCAGGGATGATTATCCTTGACACCTCAGGATCTGTGGATCCTACAGGATCATCTCAGGATCTGTGGACCCCACAGGATCCCTACCTACCTCAACTTACCCCCTCTCTCTTTTTCACACAAATCAATAACACTATTCCCCAAAAACCCTTCACCAATCACTTCAATCTCTCTTCCCCATCACCTCTTCACCACTCACATCCATCCACTCTTCCCCATAAACCCCACCTACCTTCAAATTCAAAATCTCTTTCCCACCCAATCCCACCCAATATGGCCAAATCTTAACCCTTCTCTCTCCACTATATAAACCGCTCTATTCTTCTTCATTTTCACATAACACAACCTTCTCTTCTCTCCCTTGGCCGAATACACATCTCGCTCCCTCTCATCCTTATTTTCTTCTTCTTCTTCTATTCTTTCTTCTTTTGCTCAAGGGCGAGCAATATTCTAAGTTTGGTGTGGTAAAAGCATAGCTTTTTTTTGTTTTTCCATAACCACCTATGGCACCTAAGGCCGGAGAAACCTCTAGAAAAGAGAAAGGGAAGACAAAAGCTTCCACCTCCGAGTCATGGGAGATGGAGAGATTCATCTCAAGGGTCTATAGCTCAGTAATAGAGCATTTGACTACACATCAAGAGAGCCCACTCATGGACCTCTTCGAGAAATCCCTGAGATGCCTCAAGGGATAAATTTTCCTCCACACAACTATTGGGAGCAACTAAGGATAGGAGCACCAAAATCACTAGGGATCAAGCCACAAAGGCAAGGAAGAGACATAGAGGAGCTCAAGGATACCATTGCTCCTTCAAGAAGAAGGCGCCACCATCACTAAGGTGGACTCATTCCTTGTTCTTATTTCTCTGTTTTTTTATTTTTATGCTATATGTTTGTCTAGTTTGTGTCTTTACTACATGATCATTAGTATTTAGTAACTATGTCTTAAGGCTATGAAAAATTCCATAAATACTTCACCTCTCTTAAATAAAAAATATTTCTAATTCAAAAGAACAAGAAGTACATGAATTTCGAATTCATCTTTGAAATTAGTTTAATTATATTGATGTGGTGACAATACTTTTTGTTTTCTGAACGAATGCTTGAACAGTGCATATTTTTGAGCTTGTTGTTTATGAATGTTAAAATTGTTGGCTCTTGAAAGAATGATGAATAAGAGAAATGTTATTGATGATCTGAAAAATCATAAAATTGATTCTTGAAGCAAGAAAAAGCAGTGAAGAACAAAGCTTGCGAAAAAAAAAGTGGCAAAAAATTTATAGACAGAAAAAGAAAAAAGCAAGCAAAAAAAGCCAATAGCCCTTAAAACCAAAAGACAAGGGTAAAAAGGATCCAAGGCTTTGAGCATCAATGGATAGGAGGGCCCAAGGAAATACATCCAGGCCTAAGCGGCTAAATCAAGCTGTCCCTAACCATGTGCTTGTGGCATGCAGGTCCAAGTGAAAATCTTGAGACTGAGTGGTTAAAGTTGTGATCCAAAGCAAAAAGAGTGTACTTAAGAGCTCTGGACACCTCTAACTGGGGACTTTAGCAAAGCTGAGTCACAATCTGAAAAGGTTCACCCAGTCATGTGTCTGTGGCATTTATGTATCCGGTGGTAATACTGGAAAACAAAGTGCTTAGGGCCACGGCCAAGACTCATAAAAGTAGTTGTGTTCAAGAATCAACATACTTAACTAGGAGAATCAATCAACACTATCTTAACTCTGAGTTCCTATAGATGCCAATCATTCTAAACTTCAAGGGATAAAGTGAGATGCTAAAACTGTTCATAAGCAAAAAGCTATAAGTCCCGCTCATCTAATTAGAACTAATATTAATTGATATTTTGGGATTTATAGTATATTCTCTTCTTTTTATCCTATTTGATTTTTAGTTGCTTGGGGACAAGCAACAATTTAAGTTTGGTGTTGTGATGAGCGGATAATTTATACGCTTTTCGGCATTATTTTTAGATAGTTTTTAGTAGGATTTAGCTACTTTTAGGGATGTTTTCATTAGTTTTTATGCTAAATTCACATTTCTGGACTTTACTATGAGTTTGTGTATTTTTCTGTGATTTCAGGTATTTTCTGGCTAAAATTGAGGGACTTGAGCAAAACTCTGATAAGAAGGCTGACAAAGGACTGCTGATGCTGTTGGATTCTGACCTCCTTGCACTCGAAATGGATTTTCTGGAGCTACAGAACTCTAAATGGCGCGCTCTCAATGGCATTGGAAAGTAGAGCGCCATTTGGGGTTTTGTAGCTCCAGAAAATCTATTTCGAGTGCAGGGAGGTCAGAATCCAATAGCATCAGCAATCCTTTTTCACCCAAAATATCAATGAATATTAGTTCTATTTAGATGAGTGGGACTTGTAGCTTTTTGCTTCTGAACAGTTTTGGCATCTCACTTTATCCTTTGAAGTTTAGAATGATTGGCATCCATAGGAATTCAGAGTTCAGATAGTGTTATTGATTCTCCTAGTTAAGTATGTTGATTCTTGAAGTCATCTACTTTTATGAGTTTTGGCCGTGGACCTAAGCACTTTGTTTTCCAGTATTACCACCGGATACATAAATGCCACAGACAGATGACTGGGTGAACCTTTTCAGATTATGACTCAGCTTTGCTAAAGTCCATAGTTAGAGGTGTCTAGAGCTCTTAAGCACACTCTTTTTGCTTTGGATCACGACTTTAACCACTCACTCTCAAGCTTTTCACTTGGACCTGCATGCCACAAGCACATGGTTAGGGACAGCTTGATTTAGCCGCTTAGGCCTGGATTTTATTTCCTTGGGCCCTCCTATCCATTGATGCTCAAAGCCTTGGATCCTTTTTACCCTTGCCTTTTGGTTTTAAGGGCTATTGACTTTTTTTGCTTGCTTTTTCTTTTTCTTTCTCTTTTTTTTCTCAAGCTTTTGTTATTCACTGCTTTTTCTTGCTTCAAAAATCAATTTCATGATTTTTCAGATTATCAATAACATTTCTCTTTTTCATCATTCTTTCAAGAGCCAACAATTTTAACATTCATAAACAACAAGATAAAAAATATGCACTGTTCAAGCATTCATTCAGAAAACAAAAAGTGTTGTCACCACATCAATATAATTAAACTAATTTCAAGGATGAATTCGAAACTCATGTACTTCTTGTTCTTTTGTATTAAAAACATTTTTCATTTAAGAAAGGTGAAGGATTCATGGAATTATTCATAGCCTTAAGACATAGTTAATAAATACTAATGATCATGTAGTAAAGACACAAACATAGACAAACATGAAGTTCAAAAACCGAAAAACAGAGAGATAAGAACTAGGAAGTTAAGGAATGAGTCCACCTTAGTGATGGTTGCGCCTTCTTCTTGAAGAACCAATGGTGTTCTTGAGCTCCTCTATGTCTCTTCCTTGCCTTTGTTGCTCATCCCTCATAGCTCTTTGATTTTCTCTAATCTCATTGAGAATGATGGAGTGCTCTTGGTGTTCCACCCTTAATTGGTTCATGTCATGACTCAATCCTTCTAGAGAAGTGTTGAGTTGTTCCCAATAGTTGTTTGGAGGAAAATGCATCCCTTGAGGCATCTCAGGGATTTCTTGATGATGAGCTTCCTCATGCGTCTCTTGAGATCCATGAATGGGCTCTCTTGTTTGCTCAATCCTCTTCTTAGTGATGGGCTTGTCCACTTCAATGAGGATGTCTTATTTTATGACAACTCTAGTTAAGTAGCATATATGGCAAATGAGATGAAGAAAAGCTAGCCTTGCCAAGGTGGATAGCTTTTCGGCTATTTTGTAGAGTTCTAGAGGGATGACTTCATGAACTTCTACTTCCTCTCCAATCATGATGCTATGGATCATGATGGCCCGATCCACAGTTACTTCGGATTGGTTGCTAGTGGGGATGATGGAACGTTGGATGAATTCCACCCATCCTCTAGCCACATGCTTAAGGTCCAATCTTCTCAATTGAACCGGCTTGCCTTTTGAGTCTCTTTTCCATTGAGCTCCTTCCACACATATGTCCATGAGGACTTGGTCCAACCTTTGATCAAAGTAGACCCTTCTAGTGTAGAGGCGTGCATTTTCTTGCATCATAGACAAGTTGAATGCCAACCTTACGTTCTTCGAACTGAAATCTAAGCATTTTCCCTGAACCATTGTAAGCCAATTCTTTGGGTTTAGGTTCATGCTTTGATCATGGTTCCTAGTGATCCATGCGTTTGCATGGAACTCTTGAACCATTAAGATTCTGACTTGTTGAATGGGGTTGGTAAGAACTTCCCAACCTCTTCTTTGGATCTCATGTCGGATCTCCAGATACTCATTTTTCTTGAGCATGAAAGGGACCTCGGAGATCACCTTCTTCTTGGCCACAACTTCATAGAAGTGGTCTTGATGGGCTTTTGAGATGAATCTCTCTATCTCCTATGACTTAGGGGTGAAAGCAATTGTCTTCCCTTTCCTCTTTCTTGAGGTTTCTCTGGCCTTAAGTGCCATCAATAGTTATGGAAAAACAAAAAAAGCTATGCTTTTACCACACCAAACTTAGAATGTTGCTCGTCCTCGAGCAAAAGAAGAAAGAATAGATGAAGAAGAAGAAGAGATGGAGGAGAGGGAAAAAGATGTGTATTCGGCCAAGGGGGAGAAGAGAGGGTTGTGTTGTGTGAAAATGAAGAAGGATGGAGGGGGTTTATATAGTGGAGGGAGAGGGGTGTATAGTTTGGTCATATAGGGTGGGTTTGGGTGGGAAAGAGATTTTGGATTTGAAGGTAGGTGGGGTTTATGGGGAAGAGTGGATGGATGTGAGTGGTGAAGAGGTGATGGGGAAGAGTGATAGAGGTGATTGGTGAATGATGTTTGGGGAAGAGTGTTATGAAAAGGTGTGAGAGAGAGGGAGAAGGTAGGTGGGGATCCTGTGGGGTCCACAGATCCTGAGGTGATCCTGTGGGGTCTATAGATCCTGAGGTGATCCTGTGGGGTACACAGATCCTGAGGTGTAGAGGATTAATCATCCCTGCACCATTTATGCATGTAAAATGCCCTCTGCATGCAATCCTGGCATTTAACGCCAGGCTGATGCTTGTTTCTGCCGTTGAACGCCACTTTGCTGCTTGTTTCTGGCGTTTAACGCCAGCTTTCCTTAGGGTGCAATTCTGGCGTTTAAACACCAGATTACTGCTTGTTTCTGGCGTTCAACGCCAGCTTCATGCTCTGTTCTGGCATTAAACGCCAGTAAGCTCTTCCTCCAAGGTATGCTTTTTCTTCTGCTATTTTTGATTCTGTTTTAATTTTTGCAATTGTTTTGTGACTCCACATGATCATAAACCTAATAAAACATAAAAGAACAATAGAAATATAGATAAATAAAAATTGGGTTACCTCCCAATAATTGCTTCTTTAATGTCAATAGCTTGACAGTGAGCTCTCATGGAGCTTCACGGATGTTCAGAGCATTGTTGGGACCTCCCAACACCAAACTTAGAGTTTGAATGTGGGGGTTCAACACCAAACTTAGAGTTTGGTTGTGGCCTCCTAACACCAAACTTAGAGTTTGATTGTGGGGGCTTTGTTTGACTCTGTATTGAGAGAAGCTTATCGTGCCTCTTTTCCATGGTTACAGAGGAAGATCCTTGAGCTTTAAACACAAGGTAGTCCCCATTCAATTAGAGGACTAGCTCTCCTCTATCAACATCAATCACAGCTCCTGTTATGGCTAGGAAGGGTCTTCCAAGGATGATGCATTCATCCTCATTCTTCCCAGTTTCTAGGATTATGAAATCAGCAGGGATGAAAAAGGCCTTTAACCTTCACTAACACATCCTCTACCAATTCATAAGCTTGTTTTATTGACTTGTCTGCCATCTCTAATGAGATTCTTGCAGCTTGTACCTCAAAGATCCCCAGTTTCTCCATTACAGAGAGTGGTATAAGATTTATACCTGACTCCAGGTCACACAGAGCCTTCTCAAAGGTCATGGTGCCTATGGTACAGGGTATTAAGAATTTACCAGGATCTTGTTTCTTTTGAGGTAGAGTTTGCTGAACCCATGTATTTAGTTCACTAATGAGCAAGGGAGGTTCATCTACCCAAGTCTAATTTCCAAACAACTTGGCATTCAGCTTCATGATGGCTCCTAGATATTAAGCAACTTGCTCTTTAGTTACATCTTCATCCTCTTCAGAGGAAGAATAGTTCTCAGAGCTCATGAATGGCAGAAGGAAGTTTAATGGAATCTCTATGGTGTCTATACGAGCCTCAGATTCCTTTAGGTCCTCAATAGGGAACTTCTTTCTGTCTGGAGGACGTCCCATGAGGTCTTCCTGATTGGGATTCACGTCCTCCCCTTCCTCTTTGAATTCGGCCATTTTGATTATATCAATGGCCTTGCACTCTCTTTTTGGATTCTCTTATGTATTGCTTGGGAGAGTACTAGGAGGAGTTTCAGTGATTTTCTTACTCAGCTGACCCACTTGTGCCTCCAAATTTCTAATGGAGGACCTTGTTTCATTCATGAAACTTAGAGTGACCTTAGATAGATCAGAGACTATGTTTGCTAAGCTAGAGGGACTCTGCTCAGAATTCTCTGTCTGTTGCTGAGAAGATGATGGAAAAGGCTTGCTATTGCTAAAACTGTTTCTTCCACCATTATTAAAGCCTTGTTGAGGCTTTTGTTGATCCTTCCATGAGAAATTTGGATGATTCTCCATGAGGAATTATAGGTGTTTCCATAGGCTTCACCCATGTAATTCACCTCTGCCATTGCAGGGTTCTCAGGATCATAAGCTTCTTCTTCAGAAGATGCTTCTTTAGTACTGTTGGATGCATTTTGCCATCCATTCACTCTGAAAAATCATGTTGACTTGCTGAGTTAACTTTTTGTTTTGAGCCAATATGGTATTCAGAGCATCAATTTCAAGAACTCCCCTTTTTTGAGGCGTCCTATTACTCATAGGATTCCTCTCAGAGGTGTACATGAATTGGTTATTTACAACCATGTCAATAAGTTCTTGAGCTTCTGCAGGCATTTTCTTTAAGTGAATGGATCCACCTGCAAAATGGTCCAATGACATCTTAGAAAGCTCAGATAGACCATCATAGAATATATCTAAAATGGTCCACTCTGAAAGCATGCCAGAAGGACACTTTTTGGTCAACTGCTTGTATCTTTCCCAAGCTTCATAGAGGGATTCACCATCTTTTTGCTTCAAGGTCTGAACATCCACTCTAAGCTTGCTCAGCTTTTGAGGAGGAAAGAACTTGGCCAAGAAGGCCGTGACCAGCTTATCCCAAAAGTCCAGGCTATCTTTAGGTTGTGAGTCCAACCATATTCTAGCTCTGTCTCTCATAGCAAAAGGAAAAAGCATAAGCCTGTAGACTTCAGGATCTACTCCATCAGTCTTAACAGTATCACAGATTTGCAAGAACTCAGTTAAAAATTGGTAGGGATCTTCTGATGGAAGTCCATGAAACTTGCAGTTCTGTTGCATTAGAGCAACTAGTTGAGGCTTCAACTCAAAATTGTTTGCTCCAATGGCAGGGATTGAGATGTTTCTTCCATAAAAATTGGAAGTAGGTGTAGTATAATCACCAAGCATCCTCCTTGCGCCTCCACCATTGTTATTGGGTTCGGCCATGTCTCTTTCTTTTTCAAGATTCTCTGTAAGGTTTTCTCTGGATTGTTGTGCTTTAGCTTCTCTTAGCTTCTTCTTCAGAGTCCTTTCAGGTTCAGGATCTACTTTAACAAGAATGTCCTTGTCCTTGCTCCTGCTCATATGAAGAAGAAGAAAACAGAAAAGGAAGAGGAATCCTCTATGTCACAGTATAGAGATTCCTTTATGTGAGTAGAAGAAGAAAAGAATAGAAGAAGGATGAGAAAAATTCGAACATAGAGGAGAAGAGAGGGTTCAAATTTTTAGATGAAGAGAAGAGTTAGTAAATAAATAAATAAATAGAAGGAGATGAGAGAGAGGAGTTTTCGAAAATTATTTTTGAAAAATGGTTAGTGATTTTTGAAAATTTGAAAAAGAAATAAAATTAAAATTAAAATTTGAAATAATTAGTTAATTAAAAGAATTTTGAAAAAGGGTGAGGAATTTTCGAAAATTAGAAAGAGAAAAGTGGTTAGGTGATTTTGAAAAAGATAAGAAACAAACAAAAAGTCAATTAGTTAGTTGAAAAAGATTTGAAAATCAATTTTGAAAAGATAAGAAGTTGGAAAAGATTTTGAAATTGATTTTGAAAAAGATATGATTTGAAAAAGATATTTTGAAAAGATATGATTGAAAAAGATATTTTGGAAAAGATTTGAAAAGGAAATTAAAAAGATTTGATTTTTAAAATTAAAATTGATTACTTGACTAACAAGAAACTAAAATATATGATTCTAGAATTTAAAGATTGAACATTTCTTAACAAGAAAGTAACAAACTTCAAATTTTTGAATCAATCACATTAATTGTTAGTAAAGTTTTCGAAAATCATGAAATAAAGATAAGAAAAAGATTTTGAAAATCAATTTTAAAATTTTCGAAAAAAAATGAAAAAGATTTTATTTTTGAAAAAGATTTTGAAAAGATAAGATTTTTAAAATTGAAATCTTGACTTGACAAACAAGAAACAACTTATTTTAAAATTTTTTGACTAAGTCAACCCAAAGATTTCGAAATTTATGAGAGAAATAAGGAAAATATTTTTTTTTATTTTTTAATGATGAGAGAAAAAAAAAACAAAAATGACTCACAACATGAAAATTATGAATCAAAACACATGATGCATGCAAGAACACTATGAATGTCAAGATGAACACCAAGAACATTTTGAAGATCAAGATGAACATCAAGACTTATTTTTGAAAAATTTTCAAGATAAGAAAAACATGCAAGACACCAAACTTAGAAATGTTTCATGCTTAGACACTGGTGCGCGAAATTGTGATCAATACTTTTCACAACTCAAATAATCCCCGGTAATGAATCCAAAAACTTGGTGTTCAATACCATGGCATAAACACAACTTCGCACAACTAACCAGCAAGTGTACTGGGTCGTCCAAGTAATAAACCTTACGCGAGTAAGGGTCGATCCCACAGAGATTGTTGGTATGAAGCAAGCTATGGTCACCTTGTAAATCTTAGTCAGGCAAACTCAAATGGGTATGGTGATAAACGAATAAAACATAAAGATGAAGATAGAGATACTTATGTAATCCATTGGTAGGAACTTCAGATAAGCATATGAAGATGCCTTCCCTTCCGTCTCTCTGCTTTCCTACTGTCTTCATCCAATCCTTCTTACTCCTTTCCATGGCAAGCTTATGCAAGGGTTTCACCGTTGTCAGTGGCTACCTCCCATCCTCTCAGTGAAAATGTTCCTATGCTCTGTCACAGCATGGCTAATCATCTGTCGGTTCTCGGTCAGGTCGGAATAGAATCCAGCGATTCTTTTGCGTCTGTCACTAACGCCCCGCCTGCTAGGAGTTTGAAGCACGTCACAGTCATTCAATCATTGAATCCTACTCAGAATACCACAGACAAGGTTAGACCTTCCGGATTCTCTTGAATGCCGCCATCAGTTCTAGCCTATACCACGAAGACTCTGATCTCACGGAATGGTTGGCTCGGTTGTCAGGCGAGCACTCGGTTGTCAGGCGATCAACCATGCATCGTGCAATCAGGAATCCAAGAGATATTCACCCAATCGAAGGTAGAACGGAGGTGGTTGTCAGTCACACGTTCATAGGTGAGAATGATGATGAGTGTCACGGATCATCACATTCATCAAGTTGAAGAACAAGTGATATCTTAGAACAAGAACAAGCGGAATTGAATGGAAGAACAATAGTAATTGCATTAATACTCGAGGTACAGCAGAGCTCCACACCTTAATCTATGGTGTGTAGAAACTCCACCGTTGAAAATACATAAGAACAAGGTCTAGGCATGGCCATGAGGCCAGCCTCCCAATGATCTAAGATAGCATAACAATGAAGATAGCTACCCTTCGATGTCTCAATACAATAGTAAAAGGTCCTACTTATAGAAAACTAGTAGCCTAAGGTTTACAGAAATGAGTAAATGACATAAAAATCCACTTCCGGGCCCACTTGGTGTGTGCTTGGGCTGAGCAATGAAGCATTTTCGTGCAGAGACTTCTCTTGGAGTTAAACGCCAGCTTTTATGCCAGTTTGGGCGTTTAACTCCCATTTTGGTGCCAGTTCCAGCGTTTAACGCTGGGATTTCTGAGGGTGACTTTGAACGCCGGTTTGGGCCATCAAATCTTGGGCAAAGTATGGACTATCATATATTGCTGGAAAGCCCAGGATGTCTACTTTCCAACGCCGTTGAGAGCGCGCCAATTTGGCTTCTGTAGCTCCAGAAAATCCGCTTCGAGTGCAGGGAGGTCAGAATCCAACAGCATCTGCAGCCCTTTTCAGTCTCTGAATCAGATTTTTGCTCAGGTCCCTCAATTTCAGCCAGAAAATACCTGAAATCACAGAAAAACACACAAACTCATAGTAAAGTCCAGAAAAGTGAATTTTAACTAAAAACTAATAAAAATATACTAAAAACTAACTAGATCAGACTAAAAACATACTAAAAACAATGCCAAAAAGCGTACAAATTATCCGCTCATCACAACACCAAACTTAAATTGTTGCTTGTCCTCAAGCAACTGAAAATCAAATAAGATAAAAAGAAGAGAATATGCAATGAATTCCAAAAACATCTATGAAGATCAGTATTAATTAGATGAGCGGGGCTTTTAGCTTTTTGCCTCTCAATAGTTTTGGCATCTCACTCTATCCTTTGAAATTCAGAATGATTGGCTTCTTTAGGAACTTAGAATCCGGATAGTGTTATTGATTCTCCTAGTAGAGTATGATGATTCTTGAATAAAGCTACTTATTGAGTCTTGGCTGTGGCCCAAAGCACTCTGTCTTCCAGTATTACCACCGGATACATACATGCCACAGACACATAATTGGGTGAACCTTTTCAGATTGTGACTCAGCTTTGCTAGAGTCCCCAATTAGAGGTGTCCAGGGTTCTTAAGCACACTCTTTTTGCCTTGGATCACAACTTTATTTCTTTTTCTTTCCTTTTCTCCCTTTTTCTCTATTTTTTTTCGATTTTTTTTTCATTGCTTTTTCTTGCTTCAAGAATCATTTTTTATGATTTTTCAGATCCTCAGTAACATGTCTCCTTTTTCATCATTCTTTCAAGAGCCAACATTCATGAACCACAAATTCAAGATACATATGCACTGTTTAAGCATACATTCAGAAGACAAAAGTAATGCCACCACATCAAAATAATTAAACTATTATAAAATTCAAAATTCATGCAATTCTTTTTCTTTTTCAATTAAGCACGTTTTTATTTAAGAGAGGTGATGGATTCATAGGACATTCATAACTTTAAGGCATAGACACTAAGACACTAATGATCACAAGACACAAACATAGATAAACATAAGCATGAAATTCGAAAAACAGAAGAATAAAGAACAAGGAAATCAAGGAACGGGTCCACCTTAGTGATGGCGGCTCTTTCTTCCTCTTGAAGACCCTATGGAGTGCTTGAGCTCCTCAATGTCTCTTCCTTGTCTTTTTTGCTCCTCTCTCATGATTCTTTGATCTTCTCTAATTTCATGGAGGATGATGGAGTGTTCTTGGTGCTCCACCCTTAGTTGTCCCATGTTGGAACTCAATTCTCCTAGGGAGGTGTTTAGTTGCTCCCAATAGTTTTGTGGAGGAAAGTGCATCCCTTGAGGTATCTCAGGGATCTCATGATGAGTGGGGTCTCTTGTGTGCTCCATCCTCTTCTTAGTGATGGGCTTGTCCTCATCAATAGGGATGTCTCCCTCTATGTCAACTCCAACTGAATAACAGAGGTGACAAATGAGATGAGGGAAGGCTAACCTTGCCAAGGTAGAGGACTTGTCCGCCACCTTATAGAGCTCTTGAGCTATAACCTCATGAACTTCTATTCCTTCTCCAATCATGATGCTATAAATCATGATAGCCCGGTCTATGGTAACTTCGGACCGGTTGCTAGTGGGAATGATTGAGCGTTGGATAAACTCCAACCATCCTCTAGCCACGGGTTTGAGGTCATGCCTTCTCAATTGAACCGGCTTCCCTCTTGAATCTCTCTTCCATTGGGCGCCCTCTTCACATATGATCGTGAGGACTTGGTCCTACCTTTGATCAAAGTTGACCCTTCTAGTGTAAGGGTGTTCATCTCCTTGCATCATGGGCAAATTGAATGCCAACCTTACACTTTCCGGACTAAAATCCAAGTATTTCCCCCGAACCATAGTAAGATAATTCTTTGGATCCGGGTTCACACTTTGATCATGGTTCTTGGTGATCCATGCATTGGCATAGAACTCTTGAACCATCAAGATTCCGACTTGTTGAATGGGGTTGGTAAGAACTTCCCAACCTCTTCTTCGGATCTCATATTGGATCTCCGGATATTCACCCTTTTTGAGTGAAAAAGGGATCTCGGGGATCACCTTCTTTAAGGCCACAACTTCATAGAAGTGGTCTTGATGCACCCTTGAGATGAATCTCTCCATCTCCCATGACTCGGAGGTGGAAGCTTTTGCCTTCCCTTTCCTCTTTCTAGAGGTTTCTCCGGCCTTGGATGCCATAAATGGTTATGGAAAAACAAAAAGCAATGCTTTTACCACACCAAACTTAAAATGTTTGCTCGTCCTCGAGCAAAAGAAGGAAGAAGAGAGGAGAAGAAGAAGAAATGAGGAGAAAGGGAATGGCTTTGTGTTTGGCCAAAGGGGGGAGAAATGGTGTTTAGGTTGTGTGGAAAGGAAGGAGTGAAGGAGGGTTTATATAGGAGAGGGGGAAGGGTAGGGTTCGGTCATTGGAGGGTGGGTTTGGGTGGGAAAGTGGTTTGAATTTGAATGGTGAGGTAGGTGAGGTTTTATGAAGGATGGATGTGAGTGGTGAAGAGAAAGATGGGATTTGATAGGTGAAGGGTTTTTGGGGAAGAGGTGTTGAGGTGATTGGTGAATGGGTGAAGAAGAGAGAGAGTGGTGGGGTAGGTGGAGATCCTGTGGGGTCCACAGATCCTGAGGTGTCAAGGAAAAGTCATCCCTGCACCAAATGGCAAGCAAAATCTCGTTTTGTGCTAATTCTGGCGTTAAACGCCGGGCTGGTGCCCATTTCTGGCGTTTAACGCCAGCTTCTTGCCCTTTTCTGGCATTTAACGCCAGTCTGGTGCCCCTTTCTGGCATTAAACGCCCAGAATGGTGCCAGACTGGGCGTTAAACGCCCAACAGCTAGCCTCACTGGCGTTTAAATGCCAGTAAGTGCGTCCTCCAGGGTGTGCTGTTTTTCTTCCTGTTTTTCATTCTGTTTTTGCTTTTTTCATTGATTTTGTGACTTCTTATGATCATCAACCTACAAAAAATATAAAATAACAAAAGAAAATAGTTAATTATAAAACATTGGGTTGCCTCCCAACAAGCGCTTCTTTAATGTCATTAGCTTGACAGAGGACTCTTATGGAGCCTCAGAAATGCTCAGAGCTATGTTGGAACCTCCCAACACCAAACTTAGAGTTTGAATGTGGGGGTTCAACACCAAACTTAGAGTTTGGTTGTGGCCTCCCAACACCAAACTTAGAGTTTGACTGTGGGGGCTCTGTTTTGAGAGAAGCTCTTCATGCTTCCTCTCCATGATGACAGAGGGATATCCTTGGGCCTTAAACACCAAGGATTCTTCATTCACTTGAATGATCAACTCTCCTCTATCAACATCAATCACAGCCCTTGCTGTGGCTAGGAAGGGTCTGCCAAGGATGATGGATTCATCCATGCACTTCCCAGTCTTTAGGACTATGAAATCAGTAGGGATGTAATGGTCTTCAACTTTAACCAGAACATCCTCTACAAGTCCATGGGCTTGTTTTCTTGAGTTGTCTGCCATCTCTAGTGAGATTTTTACAGCTTGTACCTCAGAGATCCCTAACTTCTCCATTACAGAGAGAGGCATGAGGTTTACACTTGACCCTAAGTCACACAAGGTCTTCTTGAAGGTCATGGTGCCTATGGTACAAGGTATTGAAAACTTCCCAG
This sequence comes from Arachis hypogaea, assembly GCF_003086295.3. NCBI lineage: Eukaryota > Viridiplantae > Streptophyta > Magnoliopsida > Fabales > Fabaceae > Arachis > Arachis hypogaea. The sequence continues at coordinate 71,368,273 of NC_092042.1, forward strand.
GATCCTGTCTCTTTTGAGGCAGTTTCTGCCTAGACAAGTCATCCAGTTCTTTGGTGAGCAAAGGGGGTTCATCCTCCCAAGTCTCATTTCCAAATAACTTGTCATTTAGCTTCATGATTGCTCCAAGGTATTTAGCAACTTGCTCTTCAGTGGCATACTCATCCTCTTCAGAGGAAGAATACTCATCAGAGCTCATGAATGGTAGAAGTAAGTCCAATGGAATCTCTATGGTCTCAGTTTGAGCCTCAGATTCCCATGGTTCCTCATTGGGGAACTCATTGGAGGCCAGTGGACGCCCAGTGAGGCCTTCCTCAGTGGCGTTCACAGCCTCTCCTTCCTCCCAAAATTCGGCCATGTTGATGGCCTTGCACTCTCCTTTTGGATTTTCTTCTGTATTGCTTGGGAGAGTACTAGGAGGGAGTTCAGTAATTTTCTTGCTCAGCTGACCCACTTGTGCCTCCAAATTTCTAATGGAGGATCTTGTTTCAGTCATGAAACTTTGAGTGGTTTTGATCAGATCAGAGACCATGGTTGCTAAGTCAGAGTTATTCTGCTTAGAACTCTTTATCTGTTGCTGAGAAGATGATGGAAAAGGCTTGCTATTGCTAAACCTGTTTCTTCCACCATTATTATTGTTGAAACCTTGTTGGGGTCTCTGTTGATCCTTCCATGAAAAATTTGGATGATTTCTCCATGAAGGATTATAGGTGTTTCCATAGGGGTCTCCCATGTAATTCACCTCTTCCATTGAAGGGTTCTCAGGATCATAAGCTTCTTCCTCAGATGAAGCCTCCTTAGTACTGCTTGGTGCATTTTGCATTCCAGACAGACTTTGAGAAATCATATTGACTTGTTGAGTCAATATTTTATTCTGAGCCAATATGGCATTCAGAGTGTCAATCTCAAGAATTCCTTTCTTCTGACTAGTCCCATTGTTCACAGGATTTCTTTCAGAAGTGTACATGAATTGGTTATTTGCAACCATTTCAATCAGTTCTTGAGCTTCAGTAGGCGTCTTCTTCAGATGAAGAGATCCTCCTGCAGAGCTATCCAAAGACATCTTGGATAGTTCAGAGAGACCATCATAGAAAATACCTATGATGCTCCATTCAGAAAGCATATCAGAAGGACACTTTCTGATTAATTGTTTGTATCTTTCCCAAGCTTCATAGAGGGATTCTCCTTCCTTCTGTCTGAAGGTTTGGACTTCCACTCTAAGCTTACTCAATTTTTGAGGTGGAAAGAACTTTGCCAAGAAGGCATTGACTAGCTTTTCCCAAGAGTCCAGGCTTTCTTTAGGTTGAGAGTCCAACCATGTTCTAGCTCTGTCTCTTACAGCAAAAGGGAATAGCATAAGTCTGTAGACCTCAGGGTCAACCCCATTAGTCTTGACAGTGTCACAGATTTGCAAGAACTCAGCTAAGAACTGATGAGGATCTTCCAATGGAAGTCCATGGAACTTGCAATTCTGTTGCATTAGAGAAACTAATTGAGGCTTAAGCTCAAAGTTGTTTGCTCCAATGGCAGGGATAGAGATGCTTCTCCCATAGAAATCGGGAGTAGGTGCAGTAAAGTCACCCAGCACCTTTCTTGCATTGTTGGCATTGTTGTTTTCGGCTGCCATGTGTTCTTCTTCTTTGAAGAATTCGGTCAGGTCCTCTAAAGAGAGTTGTGCTTTGGCTTCTCTTAGCTTTCTCTTCAAGGTCCTTTCAGGTTCAGGATCAGCCTCAACAAGAATGCCTTTGTCTTTGCTCCTGCTCATATGAAAGAGAAGAGAACAAGAAAATGTGGAATCCTCTATGTCACAGTATAGAAATTCCTTGAAGTGTCAGAGGAAAAGAAGAGTAGAAGACAGAAGTAGAAAATTCGAACTTATCAAAGAAGATGGAGTTCGAATTTTGCATTAAGGGATAGTGTTAGTCCATAAATAGAAGGATGTGAGAAGGAGGGAAGTAATTTTCGAAAATTAAGTAAAAGATTTTGAAAACATTTTTGAAAACACTACTTGATTTTCGAAAATGAAAGTGGAAAAGAAATCAAGTGATTTTTGAAAAAGATTTTAAAATTAGAAATCAAAAAGATTTGATTGAAAACTATTTTGAAAAAGATGTGGTTAAGAAAATATGATTAGTTTTAAAAAGATGTGATTGAGAAGATATGATTTGAAAAACATTTTAAAAAGATTTGATTTTGAAAATTAAAAACTTGACTAACAAGAAAAGATATGATTCAAACATTAAACCTTCCTCAACAGAAAAGGCAACATACTTGAAGTGTTGAATCAAATCATTAATTGATAGTAAGTATCTTTGAAAATGGAAAGAAATTGATTTTGAAAACACATGATTGAAAAGATATGATTTGAAAAAGATTTGATTTTAAAAAACTTTGAAAATCTGAAAAAAAAATTGCATTGAAAAACAGAATCTTCCCTCTTGTGCCATCCTGGCGTTAAACGCCCAGAATGGTGCACATTCTGGCGTTTAACGCCCAAAACTATACCCTTTTGGGCGTTAAACGCCCAACCAGGTACCCTGGCTGGCGTTTAAACGCCAGTCTGTCCTTCTTCACTGGGCGTTTTGAACGCCCAGCTTTTCTGTGTAATTCCTCTGCTGTATGTTCTGAATCTTTAATTTCTCTGTAGTATTGACTTGAGAAGACACAAATAAAAAATATTTTTGGATTTTTTAATAATAAGGAAAAATCAAAATGCACAAAAATCAAATAACAATGCATGCAAGACGCCAAACTTAGCAGTTTGTATACTACTGACACTAATGAGAATGCATATGAGACACATAAAACACTCAAGCCAAGAGAATTCAAAGATCAGAGTAAGAAATCATCAAGAATTATTTGAAGATCCTTAAGAACACATGAATGGATGCATGCAATTGACACCAAACTTAAGATGAGACACTAGACTCAAACAAGAAATTTTTGGATTTTATGATTTTTTTGTGTTTTTCGAAAATTAAGTGGAAAAAGAAAATAAAGGTATCAAAATTCTTAATGAGAATTCCAGGAATCATGCAATGTTAGTCTAAAGCTTCAGTCTAAAGGAATTAGACATGGTCAGCCAAGCTTCAGCAGAACATTGCATTCAAGAGCTAAATTGATGAAGATCAATCAGCTTTGGTGATGATAAGAACATCACCTTGAAACACTAGAATTCATTCCTAATAACTCTGAAGAAAAAATACCTAATCTAAGCAACAAGATGAACCGTCAGTTGTCCAAACTCAACAATCCCCGGCAACGGCGCCAAAAACTTGGTGCGCGAAATTGTGATCAATACTTTTCACAACTCAAATAATCCCCGGGAATGAATCCAAAAACTTGGTGTTCAATACCATGGCATAAACACAACTTCGCACAACTAACCAGCAAGTGTACTGGGTCGTCCAAGTAATAAACCTTACGCGAGTAAGGATCGATCCCACAGAGATTGTTGGTATGAAGCAAGCTATGGTCACCTTGTAAATCTTAGTCAGGCAAACTCAAATGGGTATGGTGATAAACGAATAAAACATAAAGATGAAGATAGAGATACTTATGTAATCCATTGGTAGGAACTTCAGATAAGCGTATGAAGATGCCTTCCCTTCCGTCTCTCTGCTTTCCGGCTGTCTTCATCCAATCCTTCTTACTCCTTTCCATGGCAAGCTTATGCAAGGGTTTCACCGTTGTCAGTGGCTACCTCCCATCCTCTTAGTGAAAATGTTCCTATGCTCTGTCACAGCATGGCTAATCATCTGTCGGTTCTCGGTCAGGCCGGAATAGAATCCAGCGATTCTTTTGCGTCTGTCACTAACGCCCCGCCTGCTAGGAGTTTGAAGCACGTCACAGTCATTCAATCATTGAATCCTACTCAGAATACCACAGACAAGGTTAGACCTTCCGGATTCTCTTGAATGCCGCCATCAGTTCTAGCCTATACCACGAAGACTCTGATCTCACGGAATGGTTGGCTCGGTTGTCAGGCGAGCACTCGGTTGTCAGGCGATCAACCATGCATCGTGCAATCAGGAATCCAAGAGATATTCACCCAATCGAAGGTAGAACGGAGGTGGTTGTCAGTCACACGTTCATAGGTGAGAATGATGATGAGTGTCACAGATCATCAAATTCATCAAGTTGAAGAACAAGTGATATCTTAGAACAAGAACAAGCGGAATTGAATGGAAGAACAATAGTAATTGCATTAATACTCGAGGTACAGCAGAGCTCCACACCTTAATCTATGGTGTGTAGAAACTCCACCGTTGAAAATACATAATAACAAGGTCTAGGCATGGCCATGAGGCCAGCCTCCCAATGATCTAAGATAGCATAACAATGAAGATAGCTACCCCTCGATGTCTCAATACAATAGTAAAAGGTCCTACTTATAGAAAACTAGTAGCCTAAGGTTTACAGAAATGAGTAAATGACATAAAAATCCACTTCCGGGCCCACTTGGTGTGTGCTTGGGCTGAGCAATGAAGCATTTTCGTGCAGAGACTTCTCTTGGAGTTAAACGCCAGCTTTTATGCCAGTTTGGGCGTTTAACTCCCATTTTGGTGCCAGTTCCAGCGTTTAACGCTGGGATTTCTGAGGGTGATTTTGAACGCCGGTTTGGGCCATCAAATCTTGGGCAAAGTATGGACTATCATATATTGCTGGAAAGCCCATGATGTCTACTTTTCAACGCCGTTGAGAGCGCGCCAATTGAGCTTCTGTAGCTCCAGAAAATCCGCTTCGAGTGCAGGGAGGTCAGAATCCAACAGCATCTGCAGCTCTTTTCAGTCTCTGAATCAGATTTTTGCTTAGGTCCCTCAATTTCAGCCAGAAAATACCTGAAATCACAGAAAAACACACAAAATCATAGTAAAGTCCAGAAAAGTGAATTTTAACTAAAAACTAATAAAAATATACTAAAAACTAACTAGATCAGACTAAAAACATACTAAAAACAATGCCAAAAAGCGTACAAATTATCCGCTCATCAGACACTATGAATGCAAAAATGCATATGAAAAACAACAAAAGACACAAAACAAGAAAATATGAAGATCAAACAAGAAGACTTACCAAGAACAACTTAAAGATCATGAAGAACACCATGCATGAATTTTTTGAAAAAATGCATAAATTTTTAAAAAAACATGCAATTGACACCAAACTTAAAAATTGACACTAGACTAAAACAAGAAACATAAAATAATTTTTTATTTTATAATTTTATTAATTTTTTTTTGGATTTTTTCGAAAATTATTTTTTTGGAAAAATGCAAACAAAGAAAAATTTTTTGAAAAGTTTTTGAAAAGAAAAGTACCTAATCTGAGCAACAAGATGAACCGTCAGTTGTCCAAACTCGAACAATTCTCAGCAAAGGCGCCATAAACTTGGTGCACGACATTGTGATCATCAACAATGGCACCAATAGACTTGGAGCTCTCAAACGTGAATCACCCTTTGTCACAACTTCGCACAACTAACCAGCAAGTGCACTGGGTCGTCCAAGTAATACCTTACGTGAGTAAGGGTCGATCCCACGGAGATTGTCGGTATGAAGCAAGCTATGGTCATCTTGTAATTCTCAGTCAGGCGGATAATAATAGTTATGATGGTTTTCGAATATGAAGATAAATAAAGCATAAAATAGAGATAGAGATACTTATGTAATTCATTGGTGAGAATTTCAGATAAGTGTATGGAGATGCATTGTTCCTGTTGAATCTCTGCCTTCCTACTGCCTTCATCCAATCCTTCATACTCCTTTTCATGGCAAGCTGTATGTAGGGCATCACCATTGTTAATGGCAACTTCTCATCCTCTCAGTGAAAATGGTCCAAATGCTCTGTCACAGCACGACTAATCATCTGTCGGTTCTCGATCATGTTGGAATAGAATCCAGTGATTCTTTTGTGTTTGTCACTACGCCCAACACTCGCGAGATTGAAGCTCGTCACAGTCATCCCATCTCAGATCCTACTCGGAATACCACAGACAAGGTTTAGACTTTTCGGATCTTAGGAATGGCCGCCAATAATTCTAGCTTATACCACGAAGACTTCGGAGGCTAAGAGATACGCACTCGATCTAAGGTAGAACAGGAGTGGTTGTTAGGCACGTGTTCATAGGTGAGAATGATGATGAGTGACACGGATAATCACATTCATCATGTTGAAGTGCAGCGGATATCTTAGAATAAGAATAAGTTGAATTGAATAGAAGAACAATAGTAATTGCATTAATACTCGAGGAACAGCAGAGCTCCACACCTTAATCTATGGTGTGTAGAAACTCCACCGTTGAAAATACATAAGTGATAAAGGTCCAGGCATGGCCGAATGGCCAGCCCCAAAGTCTAAGAACTAAACGTCCAAAGATAGATACCAAGATGTCTAATACAATAGTAAAAAGTTCTATTTAAACTAGTTATTAGGGTTTACAGAAATAAGTCTTAGTGCAGAAATCTACTTCCGGGGCCCACTTTGGTGTGTGCTTGGGCTGAGCTTGAGCTTTAGACATGAAGAGGATTCTCTTGGAGTTAAACGCCAGGTTGTAGCATGTTTTTAGCATTTGACTCTGGTTTGTGACGTGTTTTTGGCGTTTTACTCCAGAATACAGCATGGAACTGGCGTTGAACGCCAGTTTGCATCATCTAAACTCGAACAAAGTATGGACTATTATATATTGCTGGAAAGCCCTGGATGTCTACTTTCCAACGCAATTGAGAGAGCGCCATTTGGAGTTCTGTAGCTCCAGAAAATGTATTTCGAGTACAGGGAGGTCAGAATCCAACAGCATCAGCAGTCCTTTTTCAGCTTGAATCAAATTTTTGCTCAGGTCCCTCAATTTCAGCCAGAAAATACCTGAAATCATCGAAAAATACACAAACTCATAGTAAAGTCTAGAAATGTGAATTTTGCATAAAAAATAATAAAAACATCCCTAAAAGTAGCTAGATCCTACTAAAAATTACATAAAAACAATGCCAAAAAGCGTATAAATTATCCGCTCATCATGGTTCATCTTGGTCATAGTATGGAGGAGGTGGTTCTTGAAAGTGGTGATGTTGGGATGGTGGTGGCTCTATGTATGGTTCATATGGCTCATATGGTTGTTGGTATGGTGGGTAAGGATTAAGGTCATATGAAGGTGGTTGGTGAAAAGGGGCTTGTGAGTATGGTTGAGGGTTATGTTGAGGGTATGGCTCATAGGTATATAGTGGTGGTTCTTGAAAGTCACAAGAAAATTCACCATAGCCATTGGATTGGTATGCATCATAGAATGGCTCTTGCTCATAGTGCATTGGTTGGGGTTGTTGCCAAGAAGATTGGTTATATGCATATGCCTCCTCCCACCTTTGATTGTTCCACCCTTGATGCATCTCTTTATTGTAACCTCCACTTCCTACAACATAGTGAGAACCAAACTCATAGCCAAAGTGAGAATTTATGGTAGCAAGAAAACATAAAAACAAAAACTAGTAAGAAATAAAGGGAACAAACTCCTAAAACTACCAAAAACTAACAAAGAAGCAAAAGGCAAACATATTCACAATATTTACATATATACAATAACCAAAAACATAACAACATTGCAATTTCTCGGCAACGGCGCTATTTTGATGAATGGAAATTGTCGTGGTAAAGAATTTTACTAATGAAATCTCGTCGTAAGCATAGTTCTAAACCAACAAACAATCTTCCTCAATCAAACATTTGGTTGTCACAAGTACAAACCCCTATAAAAATAACCGAAGTATTCAAACCTCGGGTCGTTCTCCCTAGGAATTGCAATAAAGTGTTCTTCTTATTGGCTATGAGGTATACTTTGGGGTTTTGAGATAATAAACAAGAAATATAAATGGCAAAGGAAATCAAATGACAAAAAGAAGTCTTGGCAAGGTTTGGTGGTGAAGGGTCTCTATCCTTATCACTAACCACAACATGATAATTGCAAGGATTAATCCCATTAAGTCATCCTCTAACAAGTAAAGGAAAGTCAAATGAGCTATATCAATCCAAGTCCATAAGTCCTAGCCACTCACTAATTGAATTAATGAAAGCTAGAGTCAATGACTACCAATCATCAATCCCTTGGACATTAGTGACTCAAGAATTCCTAAGTTACCTTCCCAAGCCAAGAGCACTAAAATCTACTTTAACATCCTTTTAATCATTTTATCAAACATTTGGAAGGCATAAAAGGAAAGCATAGTAAATTGACAACAAGAATGAATTCTAACAACAATTAATTGCAAAGAATTAACAATAACAATCAAGGAAAACACAATTAACATGAATTACCTCAAATTGCATTAAAAGAAAATAAAAGGAACAAGAGTAGATCCACAACATATTATAGAAACAAAATAGGGGAAATTGCAACTAGAAAATAGAAGAACAAGATGTAGCAACATAGAATTGAAAGGTAGAAGTAGATGAAAGCAAAGATGAAAACCTAGATCTTAGAAATTCTAATCTAAACTTAATCCTAATTTTAGAGAGAAGAGAGAGCTTCTCTTTCTAGAAACTAACTCTAACTAAAACTAACTAAAACTAATTAGTAACTAACTAGTCCATCCCTCTTCAATCCTTGGGTTAAATAGCTTCAGAAATGAGTTAGATTTGGGCCTGGGAAGCCCAGAATTCGCCTCCAGGGTTTTGCCTTTAAGTGAGTCACGTACGAGCATCGACGCGTATGCGCCATGATGCGTATGCGTCGCTTGGAATTTTGCTTCCACGCGTACACGTTGCCATGCGACTTCAATTCTACGCGTGCGCGTTAGCTGCGCTTGTGCGTCGATGAGTTTATCCCAAATCCTTGATTTTCCATGATTTCTCCACTTGCATGCTTTTCCTCTTCATCCATTTGATCCATTCCTAACCTTTCCATCCTCAATTCACTAACAAACATATCAAGGCATCTAGTAGAATCAAAGGTGAATTAATATTGACACATTAAAGGTCTAAAAAGCATGTTTTCACACTTAAGCACAAATTAGGAGACAATCATGAAACCATGCTATTTCCTTGGATAAATGTGGGTAAAAGGTCATAAAATCCTCCAAATTAAGCATAAGATAAACCCTAAAAATGGGGTTTATCAGTATCTACACATCCCTTATGCGTACGCCTGACTTGCAGCACATGATTTACTTAAATAAACACGTGGGTCACGATTTCAGGCCAATTTTCGGCCTAATCGAACTTATTTGAAGAATTTGAAGGCAAGACCAAGGGAAGATCAACCAAGTAGTCGTAGGATAGTTTTTAACCATGTTTTAGGATAGATTTCTAGAGAGAGAAGCTCTCTCTTCTCTCTAGAATTTATGGTAGTTTTAGGTTAAATTCTCTTAGATGAAGATTTTAATTCTTGTTCTTATGTAGTTCTCTTTACATTTTCTTGTTCTATTATCTCAATTTGGCTAGTTTCTCTTGTTAGTTTCTTTATTTTGCCTATTTTAGTTTATAAACAATTGTTGAATTTCACTTCCATTTGATGGAATTTTATGTTTTCATGTCCTTTGATGTTTTCTTTAGTTGCTATTATTGTTATCTTGTTTTGGTAGCTTTTAGATGTTATCATTCTTGCAATTTTACCATGTTTTACTTTTATGCCTTCCAAGTATTTGTGAAAATGCTTTGTTTAGTTTTAGAGTAGATTTTTTGTATTATCGGCTTGGGTCGGTAACTTGGGTGACCTTAAGTCACTAATGTTCAAGTTGATTGATAATTTAGAGATCTTAATTAGTCTTGTTTTCATTGACGCTAATCTTTTGCTAATTCAATTAGTAAATTGGTTAGGAATTATGGATTAGGATTAATTAAACCCATTTGACTTTCCTTCGATGATGGCGATGACGAAGTGAGCTTCCTCTTTGCAATTATCATATTGTGGTTAGTAATAAGGAAAGTGATCCTTAACCATCAACCATTGCCAATATCTCTTTACAATTGAGTTTCCTTTCCATTGCTTTAATTGCTTTTAGTTTAATTCCTTGCATGCTCATTTGATTTCTTGCTTTTTCATTCCGTGTTTATTGCTATTAACCCCCGATTTTTCTCATAGCCAATAATTGAGCACTTGATTGCTATTCCTAGGGAGAACAACCCGGGATACTACTCCTGGTTATTTTGATTTGAATTGTGATAAACTTTTTAAACTTTGATATATGTCATTTGTTGGTTTAGAACTATACTTGCAATGCAATTCCTTTTGTGAAAATTTTAAACCGACGTTTGGCTCGCATTAAGTTTTTGGCGCTATTGCCAGGGAATTGTAATGGTATTATATTATTGACTATTGTGAATATCTGAATATTGTGAATAGCTTACTTTTTAGTTATTTATTGGTTTTTTGCTAGTAGTTAGGAGTTTATTTTTTCTTTGTTTTTTGATATTTTTTGTTTTGATTTTCTCTCTTCTTCTGAATTCTCATCCTTTGGCTTTAGGTATGGTTGTAGAAGTTTTGTAGGAAATGGAAATTTCGATGATGGTTTTCAATAAGGAAGGGATTATCACTTGAGAGAGGAGTCACATACATATAGACAATCTTCATAGAAATCTCATCCTCTACCCCGCTATGATCATAATCTTCCCTACAGTGCATACCCATCCAATGGATATGGTGGTCCTTGCTATGATTATAAACCTCAACCACCATATTCATATGACTGTCATCCTCAGCATTATCCTCAACCACAATACTCTCAAGTCCCATTCCACCACCAAGTACCTTCATGCGATCCAAGTTCCTATCTATATCACAACCAACCTTATGAACCTTGCCAACAACCTTGTGAGCCTCATGTATAACCATACTTTGAACCACTCCAAAACTAATATCAATACTCCTGTAACCCTTTTGAACCATTACCCCCATATACACTACCCTATATTCTCACCCTTATGAACCCTCCTATTCACCACAACCTTCCACAGATGATACTCTTCATTCCTTCCTTCAAGAACAAATAGAGGCAAGAAAGGAGAAGCAAGAATCCATCAAGCGATCCAATACAATCATGGCTTCCCTAGTCGATGCTCTAGCCCGATTGAACTCAACACATTCTTGGAATAATCCAAGAACATCCATGGTGAATGTGTAAAGTCCACTTCAATTGAAGCATGTGGAGTGGAAGAGAACTTAGAGCTTCAGCACGATAAATTCTCCTTTATTCCACAATCATTAATGGAAGAAACTCATCAATTATTGATCGAAGAACAAAAAGAGTTTCTCCTAGAGCAAGAAGAATTCCAAAAGATACAATATAACTACATGGCTACTATAGCCGAAAGCTTAGCTCGTTTAGCCTCACAACGCTCTTGCAACAATAAAAGCACTCACATAGTAGATATAAAGACATAGTTTTAACCAAAGAGTGTACCATAGAGAAAAGATTGGAGCCTCATATGGAAGAAGATGGGTTGATGAGTGAAACTCAAAAAGCAGAGGATGTTGAAGAGGAGAGATTGAAGGATTCATTTCTAAAAGGTGAAAATGTTCAATGCGTTGAATCAGAATGAGTAATTGAAAGGTTAGAAAGAGTTGAGCAAGTGATAAACTCCATTATTGAGGATGATTCCATGCCAAGCAGTGATCTCACGGAGTTTGTTGAGCCTTTTTCCGTTAGATTTGAAAGTGATGTTGTGGAGAACTGTGCACAACCTCGAAAATATGTTTTAAGTAATGAAAATGATTCAAAAGAAGTTGACAATCAAGGAATCAAATTTGAAGAAGCTTGCCAAGAGGTAGAGGTTGTCAAATAAGAGTCAAAGGGAGAGGGGACAACCATAGCATATCCATTGGATATCTCCCTTGCTAAGTCACTATCCATATTACAAGTTGAGTGGGAAATCATTTCATTCTTTAATTTTCTTGTCCCATATCAATATGCTTTGTTAGAAAAAGATGGTCAACTTAGACCTTTTTGTAGGTTGGTGAGTAAGAAAGAGTTGGATATTAGTTGGCAACTAGAATCAAAGTACATGGTAGAAAAAGCTCAAACTTTGGAGTCTGAAGGTGGAGTAAAGCAAAATTCAATGGATTCCGAAGGAGGATTTTGAGCTTTGAAGAGAATTCAAAAGTTTTGTCACCCGAATGGAAACTTGAAGATCAATAAGGAAGGGTGTTGACAAACAAAGTTTGGGATCCTAGGACACAATGTGAGAATCAACAATCTTGGGGTCTTACTACTTGTTTGGTATTTCTTGAGAGTTTGGTGTACATGATTTAGGATCCCAGTGGATATTGAAAATGCAAGAATTGGTGGGGACACAAAGAGGAACTCAAGCATAAGCCGCCATAACAAGAGCGTCCCTAATTGTCCAACTTAAGGACTTTAGAGAAAAGTGATAGGTGAGAGACACCCCACTAGAGTAACATCTTTTCCTTCTTTCTTTTGTATATAGTGGTAAATAATTTTAATTTCCATTGTTAGATAGATTTGTTAGTTTTGACTGATAGTTTTGCTTGTTTAATAAGGTTTGGTATTGTTTTTGTAACTTGTTGGGTGTTTGGAATGCTTAGTTTGGTACAAAATTTTGAAAAAAAAAAAACAAAACAGAGCACTAATCATGCGTGCGCACAACCCACACATTTTCGTAAAATCATGTGTACGCATATGAGATGCGTACGTGACGAGCGGATTTTCTGTCGGTAAAGAATTTCACAAATAAATTCTTGTTGCAAGTATAGCTTCTTAACCAGCAAAGAATCCTTTTGTACAAAAGTTTTGGTTGTCACAAGTAACAAAACCCAATAAAATTTATAACCGAAGTATTTAAGCCTCGGGTCGTCTCTCAAGAAATTGCAGGGAAGTGTATTTATTATTGGTTATGAGTTTTCTAGAAAATTTAGAGTTTGGGCAAGGGCACAAGCATATGATTGTAAATTAAAGCAATGAAAATTAAAAGAGATTTATATTATTCTAGATAAACAGAAATCCTTGAATGGGGGAATGATTAAATGGAAGTTTTATCCTTGTTGGAATTTTCTCAAGTGTAGTATCAAAAGGTTGTTATTTTCACTTAGTTAACCCTTACTAAATAAAGGAAAGTCAAGTGATTGAGCTAACTCTTATTCGTAAATCCTAGTCCCTCCCTTAGGAAGGTCTAGCGTTAGTAAATACAGAATTAGCCAACAACTTCTAATTTAACTAATCACTTAAGCATTCCAACTCAAGTGTCTCCTTTTAATCAACCCCCAAGTCAAGTTGGGAGTCTACTCTGTAATCATGCATACCATCTTTCTTGTTGGGAGTTTGGAATAGAAAAGAGACATGATAATGGAAATAAAATTGAAAGCAATTAAATAAATAATAAAATTGAGAAGAAACAAATTAAATTAGAAGAGAAATCAAATTAAAGGAACATTGAACCTGGAATTGAGAAGAAGCAATCCTAAAATTAAGAGAAATCCTAAATCCTAAGAGAGAGGAGAGAGCATCTCTCTCTAAAAACTACATCTAAAACCTAAAAATTGTGAATATGAAAGTTGTTTTTAATGATTGGATGCATTCCCCCACTTTATAACCTTTAATCTGTGTTTTCTGAGCCGAAAATGGGTAAAAAACAGTCCAGAAATCGCCTCCAGTAATTTCTGATACGTCCAGCACGCGGCAAATTCACACGTACGCGTCGTCTACGCGCACGCGTGGATTGCATTTTTTCCAGGTCACGTGTCCGCGTGATCCACGCGTGCGCATCACTTATATTCAGGGCAGCTATATCAAATTATATACTGTTGCAAAGCTCCAGATGTTAGCTTTCCAATGCTACTAAAACTGCCTCATTTAGATCTTTGTAGCTCAAGTTATGACCGTTTGAGTGCGAAGAGGTCAGGCTGGACAGCTTTAGCAGTTCCTTCAGTTTCTTGTATTCCTTCCACTTTTGCATGCTTCCTATCCATCCTCCAAGCCATTCCTACCTTGTAATCCCTGAAATCACTTAACGCACATATCACGGCATCGAATGATAATAAGAGAGGATTAATATTAGCAAATATAAGGCCAAAGAAGTATGTTTTCAATTATAACTTAAAATCAGGAAGGAAAATATAAAACATGCGAATTGTATGAATAAGTGTGAGAATAATTGATAAAATCCACTAGATTAAGCACATGATAACCCCTAAAAATGGGTTTGTCAACCTCCCCACACTTAAACATTAGCATGCCCTCATGCTAAGCTCAAGAGAACTAAAAGAGTGAAGAGGAATTGTATGAAATATGAAATGCAACCTATTTATATAAATGCAACTAAATGCAAAATGTTTATACCTACTTGGTGAAAAGTAAATAAACCTTTTAAGAACAAATATGAACCGAATTTCACTAATTCGAATCATAAAAATAAAGTACAAATAGACTTGCAGGAAGAAAATAACTCATGAAAGCCGGGAACAAGGAATCGAGCATCGAACCCTCACTAGAAGTGTATGCACTCTAATCGCTCAGGTGTTTAAGGTTTGATCTCTCAATTCTCTACTAATCTTGCTTTCTAAGGTTTGCTTTTATTCTACCAATCAACAAAGAATTAATGCACAGATACACATATCAAGAGGTCTTTTAAGGGTTGTAATGGGGTTAGGGTCAAGGTAGGATTGTATTTGGCCAAGTGGACTAAAATCTAAATCCTTAATTAACTTAAACTTTTCCCACCTAACTTAAGACAATCCATGTAATCACAATACAAAACCTAACTATCCATTAACCATGTTTTCCACATATTCATGCATCCGAATTTGAGTGCAACTCATATGCATTACTTTCACCATTTACTTTGGGGCGTTTTGTCCCCTTTTATTATTTTCTCTTTTGCTTTTTATTTTTTCCCTTTTTTTCTTTTCTACATTTTATTTTTTTCTTTTGTTTTTCTTAATGCATATGATTAAGATATTAAATGCATGAACATGTCCTCAACATTTTTCACATTTTCACACAACTCTAACATACTCAATTCCCAAACCAAACGTTTCCAAACCCACTTTTCCCACACTTAATTCATGAGCACTTTCACTAGTCTAAGCTAATCAAGGATTCAAATTAAGCACATTATTATTTTTCACTTAGAGTTAGTAATGAGCTAAAGTAAAGAATAAAAGGGATAAAATAGGCTCAATTTGGGTTGCAAAGGATAATGAAAGGTTAAGGCCATATGGGTATGTAAGCTAAGTGAAACAAGGCCTCAATCATATAAGTATATGCATACATTAAGCCATGAAAATATAGAATCAAGCAAGATATAGATCACAATTTTAGAGAGAACAACACATGCCAAAAATAAAATATTGGTTGATAAAATGTAACCAATCAAATAGGCTCAAAATCTCACGGGTTTTGTATGTTCGAGCTCTAAACCATGTTCCAAAATAAAATTTCTTCAAACAAGTAACACAAAAATTTTAATTCAAATTAGTGAAATGCTATAAAACCTTTCTTGAAAAAGAAAATATTACTTCAACCAAGTAGTAGCTAAATACACAAAATCAAACAAATATGCAAACAAACATGCAAATGCAACAATTAACAATGAAAATAAAGCATTGGTGTTGAAATAGGAAATGGCTAACCCATGGAAGTCGGTATCAACCTCCCCACACTTAAAGATTGCACCGTCCTCGGTGCATGTTTGGATGTGCAAGTGGACGGGTTGCTCTAACTGACACTTTTCTCTCCAAAGAATGTGCAGATGGACTTGTCTGTTGCCCCATGTAAGAGTTTTCTATTTCCCTTTCGCGGTGGCCATCCTGAAAGAAAAGGAAAAGAAGAAAAGTATCCCAAAAACAAGGATAGGAAACAAATAAAATATGGGTGGATTAATGCCAAATAATGAGGGTCTCAATTACATGGTAGCTACAACATGCAAGTGAGAAAATAGTAGAGGCACATGGCATATCAACAGTGCAAAAAGTTACAACAAGGGGAGAGAGTGTGGGTAATGCAAGATAGTATAAGTGCATATCAATGCAAAAGGAATACCAGTATTATAAAAATTAGCATTGGCTTATGAATAATAATACTCAATCAGAATAAAATAAGTCATGAAGCGCCAGAATAATGCAAGAAAAGATGCAACAGTTGAATGAGAAAATTTTAACACCAATTGAAAAATAATAAATTTAGAAAAGAAAATAAAAATATGCACAAAATTAAAATGTAATGAATGAAAGTATGCAAATAAATTAAGTAAAATAGGATGAGGGCGAAGAAGGATGAGAAGTTCAAGAGATGAAGTAAGAAAGAAAGAAGAAAGAAGAAAAGATAGAAGAAATTAGGATTAGAAAAGAAAAGATAAGATAAGTGTCAGTGCAGGGATCTGGTGGTGTTACGCGAGTGACGCGCACGCGTACTCCACGCGTATGCGTGGGTTGCGCAAATGGGGAGACGACGCATCGGCGTCGGTCACGCGTACGCGTGACCAAGCTTGTGCTACTCGCGCGAAGGCAGCCTTGCGCGCGCACAACTCTCTGTTTGTATCGGGATGTGTGCCAAAATAGCATATGACGCGTGTGCGTCAGTGATGCGTACGCGTGAGTGGTCAGAATTTGAAAATGGCGCGCACGCGTCAGGGACGCGTACGCGTGGGTGAATTTGTGCCTTGGGCATAGTGCCTGCACCTGGCCAGCACAACTTTCAGCCTGACACCTCTTTACGCCGATTTTCCTAGGTCACGCGTGCGCATCATTGACGCGTACGCATCAAGTGTCAAATTCTCAGATGACGCGTACGCATGAAGGACGCGAATGCGTGGTGATGCTTGTGCGATTGGCACACTTTCTACACTATTTCCACGCAACTTTCTGTTCATTTTTATGCAATATGCAGATGAAGATGAAAACTATATGTACTAATAATGAGAAGAGTCACTTAAAAAGAAAACTTAAGAAGAGAGAAAAGAACGATCATACCATGGTGGGTTGTCTCCCACCTAGCTCTTTTAGTTAAAGTCCTTAAGTTGGACATTTGGTGAGCTCTTTGTTAGGCAGCCTATGCTTGAACTCGTCCAGGAATCCCCACCAATGTTTGCAATTCCAAAAGCCTCCGGGGTCCCAAACTAGGTGCATAAAGCCTTCAAGCAAGTCAAAGCAGGTGACAAGGCCCCAAGAGTGATGACTGTTGGAATGAATTCCGGGGTCCCAAACCTTGCTTTTACACCCGTCTTCTTGTGGGTCACCATTATTCCATCCGAGTGGCTTGCAATTTGAATTCTCACAAATACATCCAAACAACCTTCTAAACCTATTCAGTTGAGCTCTACACCAATCTAATTGATTTGATTTCCATTGACGCTAGTCTTTCACTAAGTAATTAGTGAGTTGACTAGGACTTATGGATTGAGATCAATTACACCCTTTTGACTAATTCTCAAGGAGGATTGACTAGTTTAGGTTGATTTCACACAATTGCCATGTTTGTGGTCCACAACTAGGATAGGAATCCCTAATTACCCAATTCTTGCCACGAGTCCTTTTTAGCATTTAATTTCCATTTCCATTGCTTTTAATTGCTTTCCTTTTAATTCCTTGCATGCTTATTTACCTTCCTACTATTTACATTACTTGCTCTTTCTTGCATTCCCAATCCCCCATGCTCTCTCATAGCCAATAAATGTACACTTAATTACAACTCCTAGGGAAGACGACCCGAGGTTTAAGTACTCTCGGTTAATTAGAATTTGTAAACATTTAATTAAGAGAATTCATTGTTGGTTTGGACTACGCTACTAACGAATTGATTCTTGTCTTTGATTGATTCCAAACCATACAAAAAGTTCTCTTGTCAAATTTGGTGACGTTGCCGGAGAGTTGCAATGGTGTAAAATTATTGGCTATTGTAAATATGTTTATATGTAAATAGTTTACTTTTTGGTTATCTTTTATTTTTGTTGATGGTTAGGATTGGAATCCCGGAGGACATTGGATATTCTAGCATTGGTGGAGAAGTCAAGCACAAGCTACCATAGTAAGGGCTCTCCCAATTGTCTAACTTGAAGACATTAAATAAAAGTGTTTGGTAACATTGTTCCTACTCTTCTCTTTTTGTATATATTTTAGTTTATTGCATGTTTGTTTGGTTGGTTAGCTTAGAATTAGTTAAACTTTGATATCTGTAAGTTAATTTTGGTTTGAATCATGAATTTATGGGTTCTTGCATGTTTGGTGTTGAGATTTTGATTGAACTAAGGCTTGGTACCTTATTTCCTACATGTCACAAACTAATTCACTCACTCCTTCTAGAGAATACTACCTCATTCCAACACTCTATGCTTCCTTGTTTTTGTATTTACTTGTATAATCATCCTGCTTTTTTTTTCATGGATGATGCACCATAAGCGGCAAGGGGAGCGGAAGGAAGAGCATGCAGCATCCGATTGATCCACCGCTGAAGGTGGCAATCCAAAGTCACCACCCCCCTTGCTCACCTTTGATTGCACGAAGGACCATGCAAGCCTTTAAGTGTGGGGAGGTCGTCTCCGATCGGCAACCTTGGGTGACATACTCTTATCCCAAACACTCACCTTTTATCTTTCTTAGTTGTACATATTTTAGAGCTTTAATTGCATCTTTTCTTAGTTTATTGCATTTCCTTGCATACATATATAATAAGCTTAGTTAATTTTATCAAATTTTCTAAGAAAAATATTCTTGATAGGGCATTGATATCCTAATTGATTTGAGTTGAAATCTTTTGAAACTTGCATGATTTATATATTGTGGAACATGGTTTTGAGCTAAGAACACATAAGCATACGAGTTTTGAGCCTCATTATGTGGTTGCATCATATAACCACTATTTTCATTCTTATGTGTGTTATTCTCTTTTTATGATTGCAATCTTGGATTTGTTTGATTCTTTATGTCCATTGTTTGATGTATATATGCATGTACATGATTGATGCCATCATTTTATTTAGCTCACTTACCCAAAAAGCCTACCTTTTTATCTTCCCTTGTTAACCAACTTTGAGCCTATGATTAATCCCCTCTTTTTCTTAATTTTAGCACATTATTAGCCTTACAGCGAAAAATAATAAATGTCCTTTATTTGGATCTTTGATTAGCTTAGGCTAGTGAGAGTGTGTATCATCTAAGTGTGGGGAAGTTTGAAAACTTTAGTTGAGGTAAAAGTGGATTTTTTATACTTGTGGAAAATCTCAGAAATTGGGTACATACTCATGCAAGAATTGCTTAAACCATGTGTATTGACACTTTTTGTATATATTTTAGTTTAAAAAAAAGAAAGAAAAAAGAGTAAAAGAAAGTAATAAAAAGGGGACAAAATGCCCCAAAGTAGAATAACAAGAACAATGCATATGAGATGTGAATTGAAATGGATGCATGAGTATGTGGAAAAGTGAGGAATGGGTAGCTAGGTTTACTTTAAATTGTATAGGTTATTATGAAGGTTAGGTGAGAGCTTAGGCTAATCAAAGATGCAAATATTAAGCTCACTTGACCATATATAACCTCACCTTTGCCCTAACCCCATTACAACCATGGAAAGTTCTCATGATACTTGTATGCATACATCAAATGATTGTTGATTGTTAGATAAGGAACAAATCTTAGAAAGCATGAGTAGAAGAGAATTGAGTGAACCAACCCTAAACACTTGAGCGGTTAGAGTGTAAACACATCCGGTGAGATTGCTCAAATTCTATGTTTCCACCTTCTATTATTGCTTATCTTGCAAGTTATTAACTCTTTCCAATAACTCAAGTCAATTATGGATTTGAATTGCTTTAGCCCTTATGTGTATATATGTATTTTTGGAAATTGATTTATTTTGACTAAGTGGTTGCATTCATATAGGTAGATTGCATATAGGTAGTTTCCTTGCTTTGAATAAATGTTAATTCCCCTTCTCATCTTCCTTTGGTGTAGCATGAGGACATGCTATTGTTTAAGTGTGGGGATGTGATGAATCCACATTTTATGATATTTATTTGCTCTATTTGGGTGGATTTCATTGACTTTTCTTGCATTTATCCATTGAAATAGCATGCTTTTGTGAATTCTCCCTAGAATTGTGCTTAATTATGAAAACATACTTTTTAGGCCTTAAAATAGCTAAAATTAATTCACTTTAATCCCATTAGGTGCCTTGATATATTTGTTGAGTGATTTCAGGTTTCCAAGGCAAGTATAGGATGGAAGAAGTGAAGAGAAAAGCATGTAAAAGGGAGAAATCATGAAGAAAATGAAGTTTGGAAGTTGCTGCAAAGGTGCATACGCACAGTGATGCGTGCGTACGCACAACGGTGACTTTGTGCAAGGATGCGTACGCACGATGGAAATTTTGCGCAACTATGTGTACACACAGTGGGTCGTGCATACGCACGCGTGCATATGCGTGAAGTCATTAATGCAAATCGCTGGAGGCGAATTCTGGGCCTCCAAAACGCAGTCTAACTCAATTTCTGAAGCTATTTAAGGCCAAAGTGAAGAGGAATGAAAGGGGGAGCACTTAGGTTTAGGTTTTTACATGTTTTTGTCTTAGTTTCTAGAGAGAGAAGCTCTCCACTCTCTCTAGAATTAGGGTTTTATTAGTTAATTTCTCTTTAATTTTAGTCTTTATTTCTTGTTTTAATGTAGCTTCCTTTATGTTTCTATGCTTTATTGTTTTTATCTTCTTCATCTCTTTTGTTATTTCTTCTTTTATGTCAATTTTCATGTTATGAAGACTTTTGTTATTTTAATTTCAATAAATGCAATTTTATGTTTCCATGTCATTTATTGCTTTCTTTAGTTGTTCTTGTCATTTTCTTGCTTTTGGTATTTTAGACTTATTTTTAATGCAATTTAATGTTGTTTTATTTCCATGAACACCAAGTGTTTGATAAAATACTTGGCTTAGTTTTTACATAGTTTTTCTCCACTCTTGACTTGAAATTGTTGACTTTGATGATCCTTGAGTCATTGATGTCCATTCTTGTTTGATACATTAGAGTAGTTAGTTTATTTGGTCTCTATTAACTCTATGTGACCCCTAGTGTTGACATAGGACTTATGGATTGAAATCAACTATGCCTACTTGACTTATCCTTGATGTTAAGGTTGACTAAGTAGGATTAACTCTTCATAATCATCATATGTTTGTGGTCAATGTCTAGGATAGGTAACCTTAGCTCTCAATTACTTGCCAGGAGGTTTTCTTGCATTTGAAGTTTTTTTTCCTTGCATTTTATTGCTTTTGACTTTTATTGCTTTGATGTATATTTTCTTGCATGTTTAGTTTCCATACTCTTGGTTGAGAAATTGGATGTTTGGGTGAAATTGAGTTGTGGATGTCCATTCCGTATTGTGTGGGAATAGTTAATTGATTTGGTTTCCATTGACGCTAGTCTTTCACTAAGTAATTAGTGAGTTGACTAGGACTTATGGATTGAGATCAATTACACCCTTTTAACTAATTCTCAAGGAGGATTGACTAGTTTGGATTGATTCCACACAATTGCTATGTTTGTGGTCCACAACTAGGATAGGAATCTCTAATTACCCAATTCTTTCCAAGAGTCCTTTTTAGCATTTAATTTCTATTTCCATTGCTTTTAATTGCTTTCCTTTTAATTCCTTGCATGCTTATTTACCTTCCTACTATTTACATTACTTGCTCTTTCTTGCATTCCTAATCCCTCATGCTCTCTCATAGCCAATAAATGTACACTTAATTGCAGCTCCTAGGGAAGACGACCCGAGGTTTAAGTACTCTCGGTTAATTAGAATTTGTAAACATTTGATCAAGAGAATTCATTGTTGGTTTGGACTATGCTACTGACGAATTGATTATCGTCTTTGATTGATTCCAAACCATACAAAAAGTTCTCTTGTCAAATTTGGCGCCATTGTCGGGGAGTTTCAATGGTGTAAAGTTATTGGCTATTGTAAATATGTTAATATGTAAATAGTTTGCTTTTTGGTTATCTTTTGTTTTTGTTGATGGTTAGGATTGGAATCCCGGAGGACATTGGATATTCTAGCATTGGTGGGAAAGTCAAGCACAAGCCACCATAGCAAGGGCTCTCCCAATTATCTAACTTGAAGATATTAAATAAAAGTGTTTGGTAACATTGTTCCTACTCTTGTCTTTTTGTATATATTTTGGTTTATTGCATGTTTGTTTGGTTGGTTAGCTTAGAATTAGTTAAAATTTGATATTTGTAAGTTAATTTTGGTTTGGATCATGAATTTATGGGTTCTTGCATGTTTGGTGTTGAGATTTTGATTGAACTAAGGCTTGGTACCTTAGAATTTTGAAGAAAATTTTTTGGAAAACACAGGGCATGTGCGTGCGCACACACCTATGTGCATGCACGCAGCAACGAAAATTCACCTCCTGTGCGTACGCACCCATCTGTTCGTACGCACACAAGCTTTTATGTCTCCTATTCGCAGTGCCAGCACGCCTTGTGCGCGTGCGTTCCCCTGTTTTCTGTGACCTGTGCGTGCGCACACTCTCGTGCGTACGCACACATGCCCTTTTTCGCATTATCTGTGCGGCCGCACAAGCTTATGCATCCGCACGCCAACTTGTAACCACTCTGGTGGGGGCGTTGGAGAGTGGTTGCAAGTTGGCACAGCCTGTGTGTGTGAACCACTGCCCCTTATGCTCTTGTGCGCACGCACGGACCTGTGTGCCCGCGCACACATGATCCTTCCTCTAAAAAAAAGGTCTTCTGTGCGTGTGCACACGATTGTGCGTATGCACACCTCTTGAGACCCTCTCTGCTCAGAGCACTCGCACACTCTGTGCGAGTGCACACCTTCCCTGTTCCGCCTAGTGTGCATACACACACATACCTGTGTGTATCCACGCCCCTATTTCTCACCCCTACACTTATTTTCTTCTCTTCTCTAATTCTTCTCTTTTTTTCTCTTCTCCTCTCTTCTTTTCCTCTTCTAACCACCATTCACCACTATAATTCACCACCCATCAGGCTCACCTTTAGGTAGTTAGTTTGCTTGTTTGTTAGTTGTTTCTTTCTTTAGTTAATTAGTTTAATTTCCTATTTTGGTGCTAAGTGTTGGATGATTGAGTTGAATGTTTGACTATGTTGAGATTTTGCTGTTGGAATATTGATATTGTTATTGCTATCATTGTTGGAAATTCAAATGCAAGAAGGATTTTGGCAAGGGTTAAGAGTCAAGGATAACTATCCTTGTCATCAACCACAAACATGGCAATTATGAAGAGTTAATCCTACTTCGTTAACCCCTAAACATTGGAGAAAGTTAAGTAGGCATAATTGATCTTAATCCACAAATCCTAACCAACTCACTAATTAGGCTTAGTGAAAGGATAACATTAGAGGAAACAAAATCAACTAATAACCCTAAATCACCAATCAATATTAGACATTGGTGCACGAAATTGAACTCGCACAACTTCACCGGCAAGCGTACTGGGTCGTCCAAGTAATATCTCAGATGAGTGAGGGTCAACCCCACGAGGATTGTTGTATTGAGCAAGCAGTGGTTATCCTACAGATCTTAGTCAGGAGAATAGAAAGATAGTGGTTATTGTTGGGCGTATAAATAAAATAATAAAGAAAACAGTAAAGAATTGATGTATAAATAATTAATGAGAAATCAGTTAAGGCTTTGGAGATGCTTTATCTTTTCAGATTAATACTTCTTATAGACTGCTTTAACAACGAATGATTCATTCTATGAAAAAGCTATAAGTGATTAACTCTTGTCCTCTCAGCAAGTTAATCTCCTAATCCACATCAAACGCCATTGTCAGTGGTCATTCAATGTGAACGAGGGTGAAACTCATGCAAATCATTCTCCTTTGATCCTACTCAAAACGCCACAGACAAGGTCAAATCTTCTGGATCGAAGAATGAAGCTCAATATTCTAGCCTTAGCGCCACAAAAACCTCATTACCCATAACTAATGAGATTATATGTCACATATCCCAATTAGCCCAGATAAACTATTTGTTTAAAAGATGTATTCTCAAGCTTTAACTCAATACTATCCAGGTCAATACTCGCAAGAACTCATGTAGAATAAGGGGACATACTTTCGTTCCACCCCAGATTCATTTAGATGAAGAACAACAATACATCATAGAATGAAATCAAACATATATTAAAATAGAGAAGTAATCATATTAATCCATAGGACAAGCAGAGCTCCTAATCTTAACCTAGGAGGTTTAGTTTCTCATAATTTACAGAGAAAACTTAGGCGTCTAATAATAAAAGATTGATCCTCTAAACCTAAGTGATCTCCTCTTTAAATTGGAGACGCTAACCCTAAAAGATATTAATTTAAAATTAAAAAGTACAAGGATAAACGAAACTAAGCTAAGGAGTGTGAAAATCCACTTTGGGCCCACTTTGGTCATGTGCTTCGTCCAAGCCTAGCGTTCAACTTGGAGAACTGGCGTTGAACGCTAGTTAGGGGGTGAATGCGCTGCTCCCTTGGTCCCTTGGTGGCATTCAATGCTAGTTTTGGGCGTTCAATGCTGGGCTTGGTCCTTCTTGAGCGTTGAACTCCAGATGTGGATGTTCAACGCCAATTATGGGTAGTGATCTGGAAAAGGAATATGGACTATTATATATTGCTGAAAAGCTCTGAAAGTTAGTTTTCCAACGCCATTGAGAACGTTTCAATTAGATCTTTGTAGCTCAAGATATGCTCGTTGGAATGCAAAAAAGTCTGGATTTGACAATATCTGCTATCCTTTCTTCATCTCTGAACAAGACTTTGGCAATCTTGCTAATTTTGCCCAAAAACTCCTAAAATCATAGAAAAAACACAAAAACTTAAAGTATCATCCAAATATGAATTTTTTCACTAAATCATACTGAACTTAATAAAATATAAACAAAATACAAAGAAAACACTAAGAAAATGCGATGAAAAAGCGTATAAGATATCCACTTATCACAACACCAAACTTAAATTGTTGCTTGTCCTCAAGCAACCAAGAACAAATAAGGACTAAAGAATAGAAAAATACATAAGGTTTTAGAATTGTCAATGAAGCTCAGTTCCAATTACTGAATGAGGCTATTAGCTCCTTACTTTTGAATAGCTTTGGCATCTCACTTTCTTTTGAAGCTCAGAACATTGGCATCCTTTGGAACTAAAATCTGGATGACATTATTGATTCTCTTATTTTAGTTTTTCTTGATTCTTGAACACAGCTTCTTTTTGGTGCTTTGCACCTTTGAGCCTAGCCGTGACCCTAAGCGTTTTGTTTTCAAATATTACCAATGGATACATAAATGCCACAAGCACTTAGCTAGGGGAACCCTTTGGATTCGAATTTAGCTTTGCTTAAATTCCCAGACAGTGGTGCTCAAAGTTCTTAAGCGTACTCTTTTACATTAGATCACGACTTTAAATGCTTAGTCTCAAGCTTTTTACTTGACACCTTCACATCACAAGTATATAGTTAGGGATAGCAACTCATTTGAGCTTTTTAGGCCAATTTTGACCTTCCTAACCATTGATACTCAAAGCCTTGGACCCTTTTCTTGGTTTTCTTCTTTTTATTTCTTTTTACTATTTTTTTTGCTGTTTCTTTTGCTTCAAGAATCAATCTTTTAATCAATAATACTTGCCAAAATTCACTATTCTTCAAGAGTCAATATTCTCAATTTCAACATCAATTATGCACAGTTAATTCATAAATTCAGAAAATAAAAATAAGGCCACCACTTTAAAATAAGTAGAACGACTTGTAATAGAACTCAAAACCTTTTGTATTTTACTACTTCTTAATTAAAATTTTATTTAAGTTCAATGGGAGATACGTGAAACATCTTAAAATTTAACTAACAGAAATATAAATTAACTACTAAACTAGAAAGTGGGAATTCTTAATAGTAATCATGTAACTTAGAATTGAAAAATAGGAAATAAAGAACTAAAATAGAGATAGAACAGGTAAGATGAAACTCAACCACCTTAATCATGGTGGTTGCTGCTTTCTCCAGAAGACATTTTTTAGCGCTTCAACTCTTCTAATTCTCATCCTTGCCTCTCTTGTCCTTTGGCCAGCTTGCAAAGAATTTGAGACTGGTCATTTTTGCTCCTCTTTTAGTTGGTCCATAGTGGCTCTCAACTATTTAATATATGCTGCCAATTGAGTCTAATAATCGCTTGGAGGGAAGCTCTGTTCTTGAGGCCGCTCAGGTATCTTCCTCTTAGGAGGAGAGACTAGCCTCTGAATCTTGGCTTGCGCTGGTTCTCTTGTGTGCTCCATGCTCTCCTTGGTGATTGGGTCTTCTGCAACAATAAATGTGTCTCTGTCAATCAGGATTCTTGCCTCATCACACAAGCGAGAGATGAGGTGTGGAAAAGCCAGTCTAGATTGAGTTAAGGTCTTGGCTGCAATTTTGTACATCTCACAAGGGATCAATTGATGAACTTCCACTTCATTGCCAATCATGATACAGTGGATCATCACGGTGACCTCAGAGCGATTGCTTGTGGGGAGGATAGAGCGCTCAATAAAATCTAGCCAGCCCTTAGCAACTGGCTTGAGATCCATCCTCCTCAGTTGGATTAGTTGCCCCTTTTTGTCAATTTTCCACTGTGTCTCAAGGAGACATATGTCCTTTAGGACTTGGTCTAGCCTTGGATAAGCTTGTATTCTCCTATTAAGGAGTTAGGGTCGTCCTTTAGTGGGGTTAATTTGAAAATTTCCCTCACTTTATCCAGATCAAAATGCAGGGTCTTGCCTCCGACCATGGTCCGCCATAAGTTGAATTCCGGTCCCTCTTTTTTTGTTTGTCCGTCATCCATAGATTTGTATAAAACTCTCAGACTTTTAGAATTTCAACCTTAATTGCTGGGTTGGCCAGAATTTCCCAATGCCTCATTCGAATCTGCTCTTGAATTTCCAGGTATTCGTCATCCTTCAGTTCGAACTTGACTTCTGGAATTATTGCCTTCTTGCATACTACATTATAGTAGTGTTCCTCATGAAGTTTGGAATAAAACCTGTAAGGCTTATAGGCGACTGTTGAGGGAGTGCTTTCTTTCTTGTTTCTTGAGGTAGATCTTTCACCCTTTGCTGCCATGGAATGTGAAAAAGTGAAAGAGCAGAGCGTCCTCAACACCAAACTTAAGAGGTTTGCTCGTCCCGAGCAAAGAGAGAAGAAAACAGAGGAAGAAGAAGCAGAGAGTGCGTATGCTAGATGAATGGGAGCGTGATAGAGGGAGAGAGGGTCGAAGGCATATTAATAGGGAAGGAGGAGGGTTGATTTCGAAATTGAATTTTAGAAAGGGATGAGTTAAGATGACAATTATAGAAATTTATGGTACAAGATAAGACCAAAGATAAAGAAGATATGAGTGAAAAGATATGGTATTGCCAAGATATGGGTTGTCAAGTTATAAAAGATTTGAAAAAGATTAGATAATAAGAAAAGATGGTTATTGAAAAGATTTGAAATGAGGAGATATGGAGGAAAAAGATATGATATGATGTGGTTTTGAAAAGATAAGATTGGAAAAGATTTTGTTCAAAAAGATTTGAATTGAAGAGGTTTAAATTTTAAAATGTAGGTTGAAAAGGATATGAAATGGAAAGATTTGTTTAGAAAAGATAAGGTTGGAAAAGATTTGGTTTGGAAAGTTAACTCTCTATCTCTGCTTTGAATTTCAATTTCTTGCCCTCCCCCTTCTGGGCATTCAACGCCTAGATCTGGCATTGAACGCCAGTTGGGGGTCAAAAAAAAATTTTGAACTTTTTTAATGGGGCGTTCAATGCCAAGAATGGGCGTTGAACGCCCATCTCCCCTCCCCTTCTGGGTTCAACGTCAGGAAGGAGTCTCGCCAGGGTTATCTGTTTTCCATTCTATGCATACCTTTTCTTGTTCTAAGTGCAACACATGATCACAAACGTTAAAAAGCAAGGGAAAAATATGGAAATTAATGAAAACTAGAAAAAATATGAACTTAAACTAAAATAAACGAAGGAAATGAAGAATACTATACATATGGCTGGGTTGCCTCCCAGTAAGCGATTCTTTATTGTTAGTAGCTAGATAATGCTATTGTCATGTAAGCAGGAGGGTGGAATCTGCTTGCTCAATTGGGTTCCCAAGATAGAGTTTGACACGTTGGCCATTGACAGTGATTCTTTTATCAAAATACTGGCTCTGAAGTTCTATATGACCATAGGGCGACACTCTAGTGACCACTGAAGGTCCTACCCATCGTGACTTAAGTTTTCCAGGTAATAACTTGAGCCTGGAGTTAAAGAGCAGAATATGTTGGCCAAGCTGGAAGTCTCTGGAAGATATCCTCTTATCATGCCATTTTTTAGATCTTTCCTTGTAGAACTTAGCATTCTCGAAAGTAGCATGTCGGAATTCATCCAACTTGTTTAATTGGAGCAACCTCTTTTTTCTGTAGCCTTGGGATCAAAGTTGAGGAATCTTGTTGCCCAGTATGCTCTGTGCTCCAATTCTATGGGAAGGTGGCATGCTTTACCATAGACCATCTGATAGAGGGACATCTCGATGGTTGTTTTGAATTCAATTCGGTTTGTCCAGAGAGCATCGTCAAGTTTCTTTGCCCAATCTCTTCTGGAGGTGCTCACTGTCCTCTCCAGAATTTGTTTGAGCTCCCTGTTGAAGACTTCAACTTGTCCATTAGTCTGTGGATGGTAGGGTCTTTCCACTTTATGACGAACGCCATATCTTTGTAAGATGGAGTCAAGTTGTCTGTTACAAAAGTGGGTGCCTCCGTTACTGATCAGTGTTCGTGGGACACCAAATCTGCTGAAGATGTACTTTTGGAGAAATTTCAACACTACGCGGGTGTCATTAGTGGGTGACGCGATTGCCTCAACCCATTTAGACACATAGTCCACCACCACCAGGATGTATGTGTTTGTATATGAGGGTGGAAAGGGTCCTATGAAGTATATTCCCCACACATCAAACAGCTCAATTTCTAGAATTCCTTGTTGCGGCATTTCGTGATTATGAAGGAGATTTCTAGCTTGTTGGCACTTGTCACGACTGTGGACAACCTCTCGAGAGTCTTTAAAGAGTGTTGGTCAGTTGAATCCGCTCTGAAAGACCTTGTTAGCTGTTTGATGAGCGGATAATTTATACGCTTTTTGGCATTGTTTTTAGGTAGTTTTTAGTATGATCTAGTTACTTTTAGGGATGTTTTCATTAGTTTTTATGTTAAATTCACATTTCTAGACTTTACTATGAGTTTGTGTGTTTTTCTGTGATTTCAGGTATTTTCTGGCTGAAATTGAGGGACTTGAGCAAAACTCTGATAGGAGGCTGACAAAGGACTGCTGATGCTGTTGGAATCTGACCTCCCTGTACTCAAAATAGATTTTCTGGAGCTACAGAACTCCAAATAGCGCGCTCTCAATGGCGTTGGAAAATAGACATCCATAGCTTTCTAGCAATATATAATAGTTCATATTTTATTCGAGATTTGATGATGTAAACATGCATTCAACGCCAGTTCCATGCTGCATTCTGGAGTCAAACGCCAGAAACACGTCACGAACCAGAGTTGAACGCTCAAAACACGTTACAACTTGGCGTTCAACTCCAAGAGAAGCCTCAGCTCGTGGATAGATCAAGCTCAGCCCAAGCACACACCAGTGGGCCCCGGAAGTGAATTTATGCATCAATTACTTACCTTTGTAAACCCTAGTAGCTAGTTTAGTATAAATAGAACTTTTTACTAGTTTATTAGATATCCTGGATTGTGTTTTTGATCCTGTGATCATGTTTTGGGAGCTAGCCATTCGGCCATGCCTGGACCTTCATCACTTATGTATTTTCAACGGTGGAGTTTCTACACACCATAGATTAAGGGTGTGGAGCTCTGCTGTACCTTGAGTTTCAATGCAAGTACTACTATTTTCTATTCAATTCGACTTATTCTTATTCTAAGATATTCGTTGCACTTCAACATGATGAATGTGATGATCCGTGACACTCATCATCATTCTCACCTATGAACGTGTGACTGACAACCACTTCCGTTCTACCTTAGA
This sequence comes from Arachis hypogaea, assembly GCF_003086295.3. NCBI lineage: Eukaryota > Viridiplantae > Streptophyta > Magnoliopsida > Fabales > Fabaceae > Arachis > Arachis hypogaea. The sequence goes on from NC_092042.1 coordinate 71,398,273, forward strand.
CCGGACGCATATCTCTTGGATTCCTTAATCAGAATCTTCATGGTATAAGTTAGAATTGATGGCGGCATTCATGGGAATCCGGAAAGTCTAACCTTGTGTGTGGTATTCCGAGTAGGATTCCGGAATTGAATGACTGTGACGAGCTTCAAACTCACGATTGCTGGGCGTGATGACAAACGCAAAAGAATCAAGGGATTCTATTCCAATATGATCGAGAACCGACAGATGATTAGCCGTGCTGTGACAGAGCATTTGGACCATTTTCACTGAGAGGATGGGATGTAGCCATTGACAACAGTGATGCCCTACATACAGCTTGCCATGGAAAGGAATAAGAAGGATTGAAGGAAGACAGTAGGAAAGCAGAGATCCAACAGGGACAAGCATCTCCACGCACTTATCTGAAATTTCCACTAATGAATTTACATAAGTATTTCTATCCTTTATTATTTAATTAAGTATCTCTTTATATTTTTCGAAAACCACTACCAATTTGAATCCGCCTGACTGAGATTTACAAGATGACCATAGCTTGCTTCATACCAACAATCTCTGTGGGATCGACCCTTACTCACGTAAGGTATTACTTGGACGACCCAGTACACTTGCTGGTTAGTTGTGCGGAGTTGTGACAAAGTGTGATTCACGTTTTAGAGCACCAAGCCTTTGGAGCCATTGTTGATGATCACAATTTCGTCCACCAAGTTTTTGGTGCCGTTGCCGGGGATTGTTCGAGTATGGACAACTGACGGTTCATCTTGTTGCTCAGATTAGGTAATTTTCTTTTTAATTTCTTTTCAAAAAAAATTTCAAAAATCTTTCAAAATTTTTTATCTTTATTTTCGTTTTTCTAAAGAATATTTTCAAAAAAAATAAAAATAAAAGAAAATACAAAAAAAATCAGAAAATCATAAAAACCAAAAATATTTTGTGTTTCTTGTTTGAGTTTTGAGTCAATTTTTAAGTTTGGTGTCAATTGCATGTTTTAAAAAGATTATTATGCATTTTTCGAAAATTCATGCGTTCATGGTGTCTTCATGATCTTCAAGTTGTTCTTGGTAAGTCTTCTTGTTTGATCTTGATGTTTTCTTGTTTTGCATCTTTTGTTGTTTTTCATATGCATTTTTCGTTTGTTAGAATCCATGCATTAAAGATTTCTAAGTTTGGTGTCTTGCATGTTTTCTTTGCATAAAAAATTTTTCAAAATTATGTTCTTGATGTTCATCATGATCTTCAAAGTGTTCTTAGTGTTCATCTTGACATTCATAGTGTTCTTGCATGCATCTTGTGTTTTGATCCAAAATTTTTATGTTCTGGGTCATATTTGTGTTTTTCTCTCTCATAATTAAAAATTCAAAAATAAAAAATATCTTTTCCTTAATTTTCTCATAATTTTTGAAAATTTGAGTTGACTTAGTCAAAATTTTTTAAAATTAGTTGTTTCTTACAAGTCAAGTCAAATTTTCAAATTTAAAAATCTTATCTTTTTAAAACTTTTTCAAAAATTAAATCTTTTCATTTTCTTATTAATTTTCGAAAATTCTTTAAAATGTTTTTCAAAAAAATATTTTTCTTAATTTTATCTTAATTTTCAAAATTATGCTAACAATTAATATGATCGATTCAAAAATTTGAAGTTTGTTACTTTCTTGTTAAGAAAGGTTCAATCTTTAAATTCTAGAATCTTATCTTTTAGTTTCTTGTTAGTCAAGTAATTAATTTTCATTTTAAAAATTAAATCTATCTTATCTTATCTTTTATATCATATCTTTTTCAAAATTTTATCTTTTTCAAATATTTGATTTTAAAATATCTTATCTAACTTCTTATCTTCTTATCTTTTCAAATTTGATTTTAATATCTTTTTCAACTAACTATTTGACTTTTTGTTTGTTTCTTATCTTTTTCAAAATCACCTAACTACTTCTCCCTCTCTAACTTTCGAAAATATCTCATCCCTTTTTCAAAATTCTTTTTAAATTAATTGATTGTTTTAAATTTTAATTTTAATTCTATCTCATTTTTAATTTTCGAAAATCACTAACTCCTTTTCAAAATTAATTTTTGAATTCTCTCTCTCTCTCTTCTTCTTCTAATTATTTATTTATTTACTAACACTTCTCTTCACCTCTCTTCATCTCCAATCACTGCTTCTATCCTCACCATTGTGTTTGGGTTCTTCTTCACTTTTACTCCTTTCTTCTTCTACTAATAATAAGGATCCTCTTTACTGTGACATAGAGGATTCCTCTTCCTTTTTCTTTTTCTCTTCTCTTTCATATGAGCAGGAATAAGGAAAAAGGCATCTTTGTTGAAGCTGATCCAGAACCTGAAAGGACTCTGAAAAGGAAACTAAGAGAAGCTAAATTACAACAATCCAGAGGCAACCTTTCTGAAATTTTTGAACAAGAGAAGGAGATAGCAGCCGAACCCAACAACAATAATGCAAGGAGGATGCTTAGTGATTTCACTAAAACAACGTCCAAGTTTGATGGAAGAAGCATCTCAATTCCTGCCATTGGAGCAAACAATTTTGAGCTGAAACCTCAATTAGTTGCTTTGATGCAACAGAACTGCAAGTTTCATGGACTTCCATCTGAAGATCCTTATCAGTTTTTAACTGAGTTCTTGCAGATTTGTGAGACTGTTAAGACAAATGGAGTAGATCCTGAAGTCTACAGGCTCATGCTTTTCCCTTTTGCTGTAAGAGACAGAGCTAGAACATGGTTGGACTCACAACCTAAAGATAGCCTGGACTCCTGGGATAAGCTGGTCATGGCCTTCTTGGATAAATTCTTTCCTCCTCAAAAGTTGAGCACGCTTAGAGTGGATGTTCAGACCTTCAAGCAAAAAGATGGTGAATCCCTCTATGAAGCTTGGGAAAGATACAAGCAGATGACCAAAAAGTGTCTTTCTGAGATATTTTCAGAATGGACCATATTAGATATATTCTATTATGGTCTATCTGAGTTTTCCAAAATGTCATTGGACCATTCTACATGTGGATCCATTCACTTAAAGAAAACGCCTGCAGAAGCTCAAGATCTTATTGACATGGTTACAAATAACCAATTCATGTACACTTCTGAGAGGAATTTCGTGAATAATGGGACGCCTCAGAGGAAGGGAGTTCTTGAAATTGATACTCTGAATGCCATATTGGCTCAGAACAAAGTGTTGACTCAGCAAGTCAACATGATTTCTCAAAGTCTGAATGGATGGCAAAATGCATCCAACAGTACTAAAGAGGCAGCTTCTGAAGAAGCTTATGATCCTGAGAACCCTGCAATAGCAGAGGTAAATTACATGGGTGAACCTTATGGAAACACCTATAATTCATCATGGAGAAATCATCCAAATTTCTCATGGAAGGATCAACAAAAGCCTCAAAAAGGCTTTAATAATGGTGGAAGAAACAGGCTAAGCAATAACAAGCCTTTTCCATCATCTTCTCAGCAACAGACAGAGAATTCTGAGCAGAGACCCTCTAATTTAGCAAATTTAGTCTCTGATCTGTCTAAGGCCACCTTAAGTTTCATGAGTGAAACAAGGTCCTCCATCAGAAATTTGGAGGCACAAGTGGGCTAGCTGAGTAAGAAAGTCACTGAAACTCCTCCCAGTATTCTCCCAAGCAATACAGAAGAAAATCCAAAAGGAGAGTGCAAGGCCATTGATGCAATCAATATGGCCGAATGCACAAAGGAGGAGAAGGACAAAAATCCTAGTGAGGAAGACCTCCTGGGACGTCTCTCAAACAAGAAGGAGTTCCCTATTGAGGACCTAAAGGAATCTGAGGCTCATATAGAGACCATAGAGATTCCATTAAATTTCCTTCTACCATTCATGAGCTCTAAAGATTATTCTTCCTCTGAAGAGGATGAAGATGTAACTGGAGAGCAAGTTGCTCAATATCTAGGAGCCATCATGAAGCTGAATGCCAAGTTATTTGGTAATGAGACTTGGGAAGGTGAACCTCCCTTGCTCATTAGTGAACTTGATACATGGGTTTAGCAAATTCTACCTCAAAAGAAACAAGATCATGGGAAATTCTTAATACCATGTACCATAGGCACCATGACCTTTGAAAAAGCTCTGTGTGACCTAGGGTCAGGCATAAATCTTATGCCACTCTCTGTAATAGAGAAGCTGGGGATCATTGAGGTACAGCCTGCCTTATTCTCATTACAATTGGCAGACAAGTCAGTAAGACAAGCTTATGGATTAGTAGAGGACGTGTTGGTAAAGGTTAAAGGCCTTTACATTCCTGCTGATTTCATAATCTTAGACACTAGAAAGGAGGAGGATGAATGCATCATCCTTGGAAGACCTTTCCTAGCCACAGCAGAAGCTGTGATAGATGTTCACAGAGGAGAATTAGTCCTTCAATTGAATGGAGACTACCTTGTGTTTAAGGCACACGGCAATCCTTCTGTAACAAGGGAGAGTAAGCATGCAGAGCTTCTCTCAGTACAGAGTCAAACAGAGCCCCCACAATCAAACTCTAAGTTTAGTGTTGGGAGGCCACAACCAAACTCTAAGTTTGGTGTTGAACCCCCATATCCAAACTCTAAGTTTGGTGTTGGGAGTCAACAACATTGACCTGATCACCTTTGTGGCTCCAAGAGAGCCCACTGTCAAGCTAGTGACACTAAAAGAGCACTTGTTGGGAGGCAATCCAATTTTTATTTATCTAATTTTATTTTATTTTCATTGTTCTTTTATGTTTTATTAGGTTCATGATCATGTGGAGTCACGAAAAAAATATTAAAATTAAAAACAGAATCAAAAACAGCAGAAGAAAAATCACACCCTGGAGGAAGGACTTATTGGCGTTTAAACGCCAGTAAGGAGCATCTGGCTGTCGTTCAACGCTAGAACAGAGCATGGATCCGGCGCTGAACGCCAGAAACAAGCAACATCCTGGCGTTTGAACGCCAGGAATATACCCTGAGGAAAGCTGGCGCTGAACGCCAGTAACAAGCATGGAACTGGCGTCCAACGCCAGAAACATGCTAGACATGGGCGTTGAACGCTCAGAATGAGCATCACTTCGGCGTCTAAATGCCAGAATTGCATGCAAAGGCATTTTACATGCCTAATTGGTGCAGGGATGTAAATCCTTGACACCTCAGGATTTGTGGACCCCACAGGATCATCTCAGGATCTGTGGACCCCACAGGATCCCCACCTACCATATTCTCACCTTACCTCCTAATAATCCTATAACACACTTTCCCAAAAACCCTTCACCAATTACCTCAATCTCTCTTCCCAATTACCCCCTTCACCACTCACATCCTTCCACTCTTTCCCATAAACCCACCTACCTTCAAATTCAAATTTCTTTCCCACACAAACCCACCCTAAATGGCCGAACCTACCCCCTCTCCTTTCCCTATATAAACCCCTCCATTCTCCTTAATTTTCACACAACACAAACCTCTCTTCTCCTTCTTGGCCGAATACACCTCTCCCCCTCTCCTCCATATTTTCTTCTTCTTCTTCTTCTTTTCTTTCTTCTCTTGCTCGAGGGCGAGCAATATTTTAAGTTTGGTGTGGTAAAAGCATAAGCTTTTTGTTTTTCCATTACCATTGATGGCACCTAAGGCGGAGAATCCTCTATAAAAGGGAAAGAGAAGACAAAAGCTTCCACCTCCGAGTCATGGGAGATGGAAAGATTCATCTCCAAAGCCCATCAAAACCACTTCTATGATGTTGTGGGCAAGAAGAAGGTGATCCCCGAGGTCCCTTTCAAGCTCAAGAAAAATGAGTACCCGGAGATCTGACATGAGATCCAAAGAAGAGGTTGGGAAGTTCTAACCAACCCCATCCAACAAGTCGAAATCTTAATGGTTCAAGAGTTCTATGCCAATGCATGGATCACTAGGAACCATGATCAAAGTAAGAACCCTAACCCAAAGATATATCTTACAATGGTTCGGGGGAAATACTTAGATTTTAGTTCGGAAAATGTGAGGTTGGCGTTCAACTTACCCATACTGCAAGGAGATACACGCCCCTACACTAGAAGGGTCAACTTTAATCAAAGGTTGGACTAAGTCCTTATGGACATATGTGTGGATGGAGCTCAATAGAAAAGAGACTCCAAAGGCAAGCCGGTTCAACTAAGAAGACTGGACCTCAAGCCTGTGGCTAGAGGATGGTTGGAGTTCATTCAACGCTCCATCATCCCCACTAGCAACCGATCTGAAGTTACTGTGGATCGGGCCATCATGATTCATAGCATCATAATTGGAGAGGAAGTAGAAGTTCATGAAGTCATCTCCCATGAATTCTACAAAATAGCCGATAAGTCCTCTACTTGGGCAAGGCTAGCTTTTCCTCATCTTATTTGCCATCTATGTTACTCAGCTGGAGTTATCATAGAAGGAGACATCCTCATTGAGGAGGACAAGCCCATCATTAAGAAAGGAATAGGAGCACCAAAATCACTAGGGATCATGCAACAGAAGCAAGGAAGAAACATAGAGGAGCTTAAAGAGCACCATTGGTCCTTCAAGAAGGCGCCACCCTCACTAAGGTGGACTCATTCCTTGTTCTTATTTTCTCTGCTTTTCGGTTTTTATGTTATATGTTTATCTATGTTTTGTGTCTCTACTTCATGATCATTAGTAGTTAGTAACTATGTCTTAAAGCTATGAATAATTCCATTAATCATTCACCTCTCTTAAATAAAAAATGTTTCTAATTCAAAAGAACAAGAAGTACATGAATTTCGAATTTATCCTTGAATTTAGTTTAATTATATTGATGTGGTGACAATACTTTTTGTTCTCTGAATGAATGCTTGAACAATGCATATTTTTTATCTTGTTTATGAATGTTAAAATTATTGGCTCTTGAAAGAATGATGAATAAGAGAAATGTTATTGATGATCTAAAAAATCATAAAATTGATTCTTGAAGCAAGAAAAAGCAGTGAAAAAGCAAAAGGCTTGTGAAAAAAAAGGTGGCAAAAAAAATAGAAAGAAAAAGAAAAAGCAAGCAGAAAAAGCCAATAGCCCTTAAAACCAAAAGGCAAGGATAAAAAGGATCCAAGGCTTTGAGCATCAATGGATAGGAGGGCCCAAGGAAATAAATCCAGGCCTAAGCGGCTAAATCAAGCTGTCCCTGACCATGTGCTTGTGGCATGCAGGTCCAAGTGAAAAGCTTGAGACTGAGTGGTTAAAGTCGTGATCCAAAGCAAAAAGAGTGTGCTTAAGAGCTCTGGACACCTCTAACTGGGGACTCTAGCAAAGCTGAGTCACAATCTGAAAAGGTTCACCCAGTCATGTGTCTGTGACATTTATGTATCCGTTGGTAATACTGGAAAACAAAATGCTTAGGGCCACGGCCAAGACTCATAAAAGTAGCTGTGTTCAAGAATCAACAAACTTAACTAGGAGAATCAATAACACTATCTGAAATTCTAAGTTCCTATAGAAGCTAATCATTCTAAACTTCAAAGGAAAAAGTGAGATGCCAAAACTATTCAGAAGCAAAAAGCTACAAGTCCCGCTCATCTAATTAGAATTAATATTCATTGATATTTTGGGATTTATAGTATATTCTCTTCTTTTTATCCTAATTGATTTTCAGTTTGCTTGGGGACAAGCAACAATTTAAGTTTGGTGTTGTGATGAGCGGATAATTTATACGCTTTTTGGTATAAATAGAACTTTTTACTAGTTTAGTATAAATAGAACTTTTTACTAGTTTATTAGATATCCTGGATTGTATTTTTGATCCTGTGATCACGTTTTGGGGGCTGGCCATTCGGCCATGCCTGGACCTTCATCACTTATGTATTTTCAATGGTGGAGTTTCTACACACCATAGATTAAGGGTGTGGAGCTCTGCTGTACCTCGAGTTTCAATGCAAGTACTACTATTTTCTATTCAATTCGACTTATTCTTATTCTAAGATATTCGTTGCACTTCAACATGATGAATGTGATGATCCGTGACACTCATCATTATTCTCACCTATGAACGCGTGACTGACAACCACTTCCGTTCTACCTTAGACCGGACGCATATCTCTTGGATTCCTTAATCAGAATCTTCGTGGTATAAGCTAGAATTGATGGCGACATTCATGGGAATCCGAAAAATCTAACCTTGTCTGTGGTATTCCGAGTAGGATTCCGGAATTGAATGACTGTGACGAGCTTCAAACTCGCGATTGCTGGGCGTGATGACAAACGCAAAAGAATCAAGGGATTCTATTCCAACATGATCGAGAACCGACAGATGATTAGCCGTGCTGTGACAGAGCATTTGGACCATTTTCACTGAGAGGATGGGATGTAGCCATTGACAACGGTGATGCCCTACATACAGCTTGCCATGGAAAGGAATAAGAAGGATTGAAGGAAGATAGTAAGAAAGCAGAGATCCAACAGGGACAAGCACCTCCACGCACTTATCTGAAATTCCCACTAATGAATTTACATAAGTATTTCTATCCTTTATTATTTAATTAAGTATCTCTTTATATTTTCCGAAAACCACTATCAATTTGAATCCGCCTGACTGAGATTTACAAGATGACCATAGCTTGCTTCATACCAACAATCTCTGTGGGGTCGACCCTTACTCACGTAAGGTATTACTTGGATGACCCAGTACACTTGCTGGTTAGTTGTGCGGAGTTGTGACAAAGTGTGATTCACGTTTGAGAGCACCAAGCCTTTGGAGCCATTGTTGATGATCACAATTTCGTCCACCACTGTTCGCTCTTCTCCAAAATGTCCTCTATATTCAGAGCCATGACAATGCCAAAGAATCTGTCGGGTTTCTTCCTCGAAGATACAACATTGAATTATACCATCTGAGCATCTCTTAAAGAGATAAGGCTCATCCCGTAAGTAGTACTTAGCATCATGCAGAAGTTTTCGAATTTGCTGTCTGCTATACTCCTTGGGGATGAACTTCATGGCCTTATGATTCGCAATGTCTACAAACCATATGGTGCTCTCTGGACTGCAAAAAGTTGCTCATCAAGGAAGGTCTTAGACACCTCTGTAATGGGGAGGAGTGTCCCTGCTATAGGTTCAGTTCGGGATAAATGATATGCAATCTAGTTTTTTGATCCCTTTCTGTCCATGATCTCAATGTCGAATTCTTGAAGAATCAGTACCCATCTAATTAACCTTGGTTTAGAATCCTGCTTGGTCAGGAGGTATTTAAGAGCAGCATGGTTAGTGTAAACAATCACCTTTGAACCAATCAAATAAGATCTGAACTTATCAATTGCAGACAACTGCTAGTAATTCCTTCTCGGTGGTGGTATAGTTCCTTTTAGCATCATTTAAAATGCGACTAGCATAATAAATGACGTGTAGGAGCTTGTCATGTCACTGCCCCAGAACTACTCCTATGGCATAGTCACTGGTATCACACATCAGCTCAAATGGTAGGGCCCAGTTAGATGAAGAAATGACAGGTGCAGTGACAAGCTTTGCCTTTAAAGTTTCGATAGCATGCAAGCAATCCTCACCAAAAACAAAAGGTATGTCTGCAACTAGAAGATTGCACAAGGGTTTTGCAATTTTAGAGAAGTCTTTGATGAACCTCCTGTAGAAACTTGCATGGCCTAAGAAACTTCTGATGGCCTTAACATTAGTAGGAGGTGATAATTTTTCAATTATTTCCACCTTAGCCTGATCGACCTCTATTCCCTTGTTTGAGATTCTATGCCCAAGAACAATCTCTTCACTAACCATAAAATGGCATTTTTCCAGTTTAAAACCAAGTTTTTTTCTTGGCATTGCTTCAGTACTAGGGCTAGATGGTTAAGATAAGATTCAAAGGAATCACCAAAAACCACTACAAGAAAAACACACATTCAGGTACACTTGAAAAGTGTAGCCAAAAGTGAAAAAAAATGATGCCTTTGGCTATGGCTACGCTTTTTGGGCTACGGCTATGCTTTTTGGGGTGATTCCTTTTCGGCCGTTGCCTATTCTCAAAGGCTACGCTTTTCTGCACCAAGGGCTACGCTTTTGGCGTTTGGGAATAGGGTGTGCTTTTCAAGTGATGCTGTCCAGGACCAAAGGCTATGCTTTTCAGGCTACGCTTTTCAATGCTACTACATCACCTGTAAAACGTAGCCACATTGTGTACCATGGCTACTTTTTATAAGTGTAGCCTTAGGTCCACGTTTTTTATACCATAGCTACTATATATAAGTGTAGCCTTAGGTCTCATTTTTTTTGTATATCTATACATATAATTTTCTAATAATTATTAATACAACATAATAGTTAATAATATGATTACATGTATCTTAGGTCTCATTTTTTTGTATATCTATACATATAATTTTCTAATAATTATTAATACAACATAATAGTTAATAATATGATTACATGTATAATAATTCTGTATTTTTAATTAAATGAGTTAATTATTATAAAATAAAAATAAATACATAATTATACTAAATAATTTTTTTAAATAACAAAAATTATCTGTAAACAATATATATTTATAACAATTCAAAATTATTGGAATGAAGTTAATTTTGAATATTCATACATCTCACACTAAATTAAGCATAGCCATATCAAAATAAGCATTATCAAAATAAGCATGAGACCACTTAGAATTTACTACTAATACTCTACGAAAAACTAAACTCAAATATTATATCCTACATAAATATCTTCTAATAAAAGTTATTAGTCAACTATACATGTATCCATTCCCAATACTACTCCATCTTAGCCAATAAACCACAATCATAAACAGTTTAATATTCATTATCATCCTCAATATTATCCTGCATAATTATATAGAAAAATAATTAAAAATATATTTATAATGACATTCGCAATTATAAAAATATCAAAATAATTATTTAACAAGGCAAAAATTCAAATATAAAATATAAATAAATTGTTCATAAGAGATTATTGCGTTGGTAGTCTGCTTTCCATTTTATATAAACAAGCACGAGAAACCCGCCTCCTCTAAATTATTGGGCCACGATAGGAAACTAAACAGAATGACACCAACCTAAACTAACCCTACTCTTGCTAGTTGTTACTACTACTACTACTACTACTAGAACTACCATCAAAGAAATCATCATTGGGGAATGAAATTCATAACCCATTCATACCATAAACTTTTAGGAAGTAACTGTTTTAGTATCACTATTGTTCACTACAAAAATCCTTATTGGTGTATAATTACTAGCAAAGTAGCAAAGAGGGGAGATAGATAACACTTTTTATTTTGTCATTTATTTGTTTATGATTCTAACCCATTGAAAATAGGAGAGGGGGTAATGTACTAATCTAAAAGAAATGGCAAAGTTATATTTTTGGAAGAGGAGGGTAATTGACCCATCAAGGGGAAAATTGATAAGCATTCGAAAATAGTGTCCACTATGTCTCATGAAAAGTTCAAAATCAGATTAGATAAAATTGGGCTTAGCTCAATTGTAGTTTGATGAGCGGATAATTTATACGCTTTTTGGCATTGTTTTTAGGTATTTTTTAGTATGATTTAGTTATTTTTAGTATATAATTATTAGTTTTTATGCAAAAATCACATTTTTGGACTTTACTATGAGTTTGTGTATTTTTCTGTGATTTTAGGTATTTTTTGGCTGAAATTGAGGGACCTGAGCAAAAATCAGATTCAGAGGCTGAAAAAGGACTGATGATGCTATTGGATTCTGACCTCCCTACACTTGAAGTGGATTTTCTGGAGCTAAAGTAGCCCAATTGGTGCGCTCTCAATTGCGTTGGAAAATAGCTATCTTGGGCTTTCCAGCAATGTATAATAGTTCATACTTTGCCCGAGATTTGATGGCCCAAACTGGAGTTTCAAGTCAGCATAAAAATTCTGGCGTAAAACGCCCAAACTGGCACCAGAATTGGAGTTAAACGCCCAAACTGGCACCAGAGCTGGCGTTTAACTCCAAGAGAAGCCTATCCACGTGAAAGCTTCAATGCTCAGCCCAAGCACACACCAAGTGGACCCCGGAAGTGAATTTCTGCATCATTTACTTATTTCTGTAAACCCTAGGTTACTAGTTGGCTATAAATAGGACCTTTTACTATTGTATTTTCATCTTTTTTATCATCTGTGATCTTTTGATCATCTTTGATCTTGGGATCAGGTCTTTGAATCCTTTTTTTGATTGTTTTATGTTATTTGGGAGGCATGGCTCCTTGTTCTTATATATTTTCAACGGTGGAGTTTCTACACATCATAGATTAAGGTGTAGAACTCTGCTGTTCCTCATGAATTAATGCAATTACTACTGTTTTCTATTCAATTCAAGCTTATTCTTGTTCTAAGATATCCATTCGCACTTCAACATGATGAATGTGATGATCCAGTGACACTCATCACCATTCTCACTTATGAACGCGTGCCTGACAACCACTTCCGTTCTACCTGAAAACAAGCTTGAATGCATATATCTTGGCCTCCTGGTCCACGACACATGGTTGCCTCTTCTGACAATAGAGCCTTCCATTCTGTGAGATCAGAGACTCCGTGGTATAAGCTAGAATCAATTGGCAGCATTCTTGAGATTCGAAAAGTCTAAACATTGTCTGTGGTATTCCGAGTAGGATCTGGGATGGGATGACTGTGACGAGCTTCAAACTCGCGAGTGTTAGGCGCAGTGACAGTGATCAATGGATCTTATTCCGATACGATCGAGAACCAACAGATGATTAGCCCTACGTAACCCGTAGCCAGACCATTTTCACTGAGAGGACGGATGGTAGCCATTGACAATGGTGATCCCCCAGCATACAGCTTGCTATGGAAGGGAGTACGCATGACTGGATGAAGGCAGTAGGAAAGCAGAGATTCAGAAGGAACAAAGCATCTCCATACGCTTATCTGAAATTCCCACCAATGAATTACATAAGTATTTCTATCTTATTTTTTGTCTTATTTATCTTTTAGTTATCAAAACCCCATAACCATTTGAATCCGCTTGACTGAGATTTATAGGATGACCATAGCTTGCTTCAAGCCGACAATGTCCGTGGGATCGACCCTTACTCACGTAAGGTATTACTTAGACGACCCAGTGCACTTGCTGGTCAGCTGCACGAAGTTGTGTATCACGATTTTGTGTACCAAGTTTTTGGTGCCGTTGCCGGAGATTGTTCGAGTTTGGACAACTGACGGTTCATCTTGTTGCTTAGATTAGGTATTTTTCTTTTTATTTTCTTCTTCAGAATTTTTAAGAATGAATTCTAGAGTTTTAGATGATGCTTTTATCATCACAGGAGCTAGTTGATTCCCATCAATTTGGTTGTTGTATGCAATGTCTTGCTGAAGCTTGGCTGACCATGTCTAATCTTTTTAGACTAAAGCTTTAGACTAACATTACATGATTCCTGGAATTCTTATTAAAAATTTTGAGTTTTTTATTTTCTTATTCAAAAAATTTTTTTCAAAAAATTACAAAAAAAAATTTTAAAATCATAAAATCAAAAATATTTTGTGTTTGAGTCTAGTGTCAATTTTTAAGTTTGGTGTCAATTGCATGCATTTTTCGAAAACTCATGCATTGTGTTCTTCATTGATCTTCAAGTTGTTCTTGATGATCTTCCTTGTTCTGATCTTTAAATTCTCCTATTTTTTGTCTTTTGTTATTTTTCATATGCATTCTCAAATTGTTAGTGTTTCTAATATGAAAATTTCTAAGTTTGGTGTCTTGCATGTTTTTCTTTTCCTAAAAATTTTCAAAAAAAATTATGTCTGTTCAAGTCAATAATACAGAGAATTGAAGATTCAGAACATACAGCAGATGAATCACAGAGAAAAAGCCAGGCATTCAAAATGCCCAGTGAAGAAAGAATTCTGGCGTTTAAACGCCAGCCAGGGTACCTGACTGGGCGTTTAATGCCCAAAAAGGTAGACAAGTGGGCGTTAAACGCCAGAATGGATACCATTCTGGGCGTTTAACGCCAGGATAGCTCCAAGGAGGAAATTTTTTTTTCAAATCATATCTTTTTAAAATTTTCAAGTTTTAAAACTGATTTTCAAAATCTTATCTTTTTCATATCTTCTCATATCAATCATATCTTTTTCAAAATCAAATCTTTTTCATTTTTTTAATTTTTTTCAAAAATCTTTGCAAACAATTAATGTTGTGATTCAAAATTTCAAGTTTGTCACTTTCTTGTTAAGAAAGGTTCAATATTTGAATTTTAGAATCATGTCTTTTAATTTCTTGTCAGTCAAGTCATCAAATTTTAAAAATCAAATCTTTTTCACAAATTTGTTTTTCAATCATATCTTTTCAAACATATCTTTTTCAATCAAATATTTTTCAAATCATATTTTTTCAAATTTTGATTTAAAAAATCTTTTCTAACTTCTCATCTTTTCAAATCTTTTTCAAAACCACCTAACTATCTTTCTCTCTCTAATTTTCGAAAATCACTAACCACTTTTTCAAAAATCTTTTTAATTTTCGAAAACTCCCTCTCTAATCTATTTCTATTTAAAGACTAACACTTCTCCTCTATTAGTAATTCGGACCCTCTCCCTCTTAATAAGTTCGAATTCTCTACCTCATCCTTCTATCCTTCTTTTTCTCTGACACATCAAGGAATCTCTATACTGTGACATAGAGGATTCCATACTTTTTTTGTTTTCTTCTCTTTCATATGAGTAGGAACAAGGATAAAGGCATTCTTGTTGTAGCTGATCCTGAACCTGAAAGGACTCTGAAGAGGAAGCTAAGAGAAGCTAAAGCACAACTCTCTGGAGAGAACCTGACAGAAATTTTCGAAAAAGAAGAAGATATGGCAGCCGAAAATAACAACAATGCCAACAATGCAAGGAAGGTGCTTGGTGACTTTACTGCACCTACTCCCGACTTCTATGGGAGAAGCATCTCTATTCCTACCATTAGAGCAAACAACTTTGAGCTTAAACCTCAATTAGTTTCTCTGATGCAACAGAATTACAAGTTTCATGGACTTCCATTGGAAGATCCTCATCGGTTCTTGGCTGAATTTTTGTAAATCTGTGATACTGTTAAGACCAATGGAGTTGATCCCGAGGTCTACAGACTTATGCTTTTCCCTTTTGCTGTAAGAGACAGAGCTAGTATATGGTTGAATTCATAACCTAAAGACAGCCTGAACTCTTGGGAAAAGCTGGTCAATGCCTTCTTAGCTAAATTCTTTCCACCTAAAAAGATGAGTAAGCTTAGAGTGGAAGTTCAAACCTTTAAATAGAAAGAAGGTGAATCCCTCTATGAAGCTTGGGAAAGATACAAGCAATTGATTAGAAGGAGTCCTTCTGACATGCTTTCAGAATGGAGCATCATAGGTATCTTCTATGATGGTCTGTCTGAGCTATCCAAGATGTCATTGGACCATTCTGCAGATGGATCTATTCATCTGAAGAAAATGCCTGTAGGAGCTCAGGAACTCATTGAAATAGTCACAAATAACCAGTTTATGTACACTTCTGAAAGAAATCCTGTGAGCAATGGGACAACTCAGAAGAAAGGAGTTCTTGAGATTGATACTCTGAATGCCATATTGGCTCAGAACAAATTATTGACTCAGCAAGTCAATATAATTTCTTAGAATCTGACCGGATTGCAAGCCTCATCTGGCAGTGCTAAAGAAGCATCCTCTAAAAGAGAAGCTTATTGATGAGCGGATAATTTATACGTTTTTTGGCATTGTTTTTAGGTAGTTTTTAGTAGGATCTAGCTACTTTTAGGGATGTTTTATTAGTTTTTATGAAAAATTCACATTTCTGGACTTTACTATGAGTTTGTGTATTTTTCTGTGATTTTAGATATTTTCTGGCTGAAATTGAGGGACCTGAGCAAAAATCTGATAGGAGGCTGACAAAGGACTGCTGATGTTGTTGGATTTTGACCTCCCTGCACTCGAAATGAATTTTCTAAAGTTACAGAACTCCAAATGGCACGCTCTCAACTGCGTTGGAAAGTAGAAATCCAGGGCTTTTCAGCAATATATGATAGTTTATACTTTATTCGAGTTTAGATGACGCAAACTGACGTTCAACGCCAATTCCATGCTGCATTCTGGAGTAAAACACCAGAAACACGTCACAAACCAGAGTTAAATGCCAAACAGACGTTACAACTTGGCGTTTAACCGCAATAGAAGCCTCTGCACGTGTAAAGCTCAAGCTCAGCCCAAGCACACACCAAAGTGGGCCACGAAAGTGGATTTCTGCACTTAGACTTATTTCTATAAGCCCTAGTAGCTAAGTTTAGTATAAATAGAACTTTTTACCATTGTACTAGGGGTCTTTTGACCGGGTCTTTTTCCCTATTTTCGAACTCATATGTCATTTGGGGGAGGCTGGCCATTCGGCCATGCCTAGACCTTGTTCTTATGTATTTTCAACGGTGGAGTTTCTATACACCATAGATTAAGGTGTGGAGCTCTGCTGTACCTCGAGAATTAATGCAATTACTATTGTTCTTCTATTCAATTCAAGCTTATTCCTATTCTAAGATATTCGCTGCACTTCAACCTGATGGATGTGATGATCCGTGACACTCATCATCATTCTCACCTATGAACGCATGCCTGACAACCACTCCCGTTCTACTTTAGATCGAGCGCATATCTCTTGGATTCCTTAATCAGAATCTTCGTGGTATAAGCTAGAATTATTGGCGGCCATTCTTGAGAATCCAGAAAGTCTAAACCTTGTCTGTGGTATTCCGAGTAGGATTCAGGGATTGAATGACCGTGACGAGCTTCAAACTCGCGGGTGTTGGGCGTAGTGACAGACTCAAAAGGATCAATGGATCTTATTCGGACATGATCGAGAACCAACAGATGATTAGCCGTGCTGTGACAGAGCATTTGGACCATTTTCACTGAGAGGATGGGAAGTAGCCATTGACAACAGTGACGCCCTACATACAGCTTGCCATGGAAAGGAGTAAGAATGATTGGATGAAAGCAGTAGGAAAGCAGAGATTCAAAAGGGATAAAGCATTTCCATACACTTATCAGAAATTCCCACCAATGATTTACATAAGTATCTCTATCTTTATTTTATGTTTTATTTATATTTTAAATTATCAAACTCCATAACCATTTGAATCAGCCTAACTGAGATTTACAAGATGACCATAGCTTGCTTCATACCAACAATTTCCGTGGGATCGACCCTTACTCACATAAGGTATTACTTGTACGACCCAGTGCACTTGCTGGTTAGTTGTGCGAAGTTGTGACAAAGTGTGATTCACGTTTGAGAGCTCCAAGTCTTTGGCGCCATTGTTGATGATCACAATTTCGTGCACCAAGTTTTTGGCGCCGTTGTCGGGGATTGTTCGAGTTTGGACAACTGACGGTTCATCATGTTGCTCAGATTAGGTAATTTAATTTTCAAAAACTTTTAAAAAATCTTTCAAAAAAAATTTTCTCTTTTTCATTTTTCTAAAGATTATTTTCGAAAAATCCAAAAAAAATTCATAAAATCATAAAATTCAAAAATATTTTTGTGTTTATTGTTTGAGTATAGTGTCAATTTTTAAGTTTGGTGTCAATTGCATGTTTTTAAAAATTTATGCATTTTTTACGGAAAAAATTCATACATGGTGTTCTTCATGATCTTCAAGTTGTTCTTGGTAAGTTTTCTTGTTTGATCTTCATATTTTCTTGTTTTGTGTCTTTTGTTGTTTTTCATATGCATTTTTGCATTCATAGTGTCTAAGCATTGAAAATTTCTAAGTTTGGTGTCTTGCATGTTTTCCTCTCTTGAAAATTTTTCAAAGATAAGTCTTGATGTTCATCTTGATCTTCAAAGTGTTCTTGTTGTTCATCTTGACATTCATAGTGTTCTTGCATGCATCTTGTGTTTTGATCCAAAATTTTCATGTTTTGGGTCATATTTGTGTTTTTCTCTCTCATCATCAAAAATTCAAAAATAAAAAAATATATATTTTCCTTATTTTACTCAAAGTTTTCGAAATCTTTGGGTTGACTTGGTAAAAAATTTTTTAAAATAAGTTGTTTCTTGTTAGTCAAGTCAAGATTTCAATTTTAAAAATCCTATCTTTTCAAAATCTTTTTCAAAAATAAAATCTTTTTCATTTTTCTTATTATTTTTCAAAAATTTTAAAATTGATTTTCAAAATCTTTTTCTTATCTTTATTTTATGATTTTCAAAAACTTTACTAACAATTAATGTAATTGATTCAAAAATTTGAAGTTTGTTACTTTCTTGTTAAGAAAGGTTCAATCTTTAAATTCTAGAATCATATCTTTTAATTTGTTGTTAGTCAAGTAATCAATTTTAATTTTAAAAATCAAATCTTTTTCAAAACAAATCTCAATCATATCTTTTCAATCATATCTTTTTCAAAATTGATTTCAAAATCTTTTCTAACTTCTTACCTTTTCAAAATTGATTTTCAAATCTTTTTCAACTAACTAATTGACTTTTTGTTTGTTTCTTCTCTTTTTCAAAACCACCTAACTACTTTTCTCTCTCTAATTTTTGAAAATTCCTCACTCTTTTTCAAAATTCTTTTAATTAACTAATTGTTTCAAATTTTAATTTTAATTTTATTTCTCCTCACTCTTTTTCTCTGAAGAAGAAGCTAAGAGAAGCTAAAGCACAACAATCCAGAGAAAACCTTACAGAGAATCTTGAAAAAGAAAGAGACATGGCCGAACCCAATAACAATGGTGGAGGCGCAAGGAGGATGCTTGGTGATTATACTACACCTACTTCCAATTTTTATGGAAGAAACATCTCAATCCCTGCCATTGGAGCAAACAATTTTGAGTTGAAGCCTCAACTAGTTGCTCTAATGCAACAGAACTGCAAGTTTCATGGACTTCCATCAGAAGATCCCTACCAATTTTTAACTGAGTTCTTGCAAATCTGTGATACTGTTAAGACTGATGGAGTAGATCCTGAAGTCTACAGGCTTATGCTTTTTCCTTTTGCTATGAGAGACAGAGCTAGAATATGGTTGGACTCACAACCTAAAGATAGCCTGGACTTTTGGGATAAGCTGGTCACGGCCTTCTTGGCCAAGTTCTTTCCTCCTCAAAAGCTGAGCAAGCTTAGAGTGGATGTTCAGACCTTGAAGCAAAAAGATGGTGAATCCCTCTATGAAGCTTGGGAAAGATACAAGCAGTTGACCAAAAAGTGTCCTTCTGGCATGCTTTCAGAGTGGACCATTTTAGATATATTCTATGATGGTCTATCTGAGCTTTCTAAGATGTCATTGGACCATTTTGCAGGTGGATCCATTCACTTAAAGAAAATGCCTGCAGAAGCTCAAGAACTTATTGACATGGTTGTAAATAACCAATTCATGTACACCTCTAAGAGGAATCCTATGAGTAATAGGACGCCTCAAAAAAGGGGAGTTCTTGAAATTGATGCTCTGAATACCATATTGGCTCAAAACAAAAAGTTAACTCAGCAAGTCAACATGATTTTTCAGAGTGAATGGATGGCAAAATGCATCCAACAGTACTAAAGAAGCATCTTCTGAAGAAGAAGCTTATGATCCTGAGAACCCTGCAATGGCAGAGGTGAATTACATGGGTGAAGCCTATGGAAACACCTATAATTCCTCATGGAGAATCATCCAAATTTCTCATGGAAGGATCAACAAAAGCCTCAACAAGGCTTTAATAATGGTGGAAGAAACAGTTTTAGCAATAGCAAGCCTTTTCCATCATCTTCTCAGCAACAGACAGAGAATTCTGAGCAGAGTCCCTCTAGCTTAGCAAACATAGTCTCTGATCTATCTAAGGTCACTCTAAGTTTCATGAATGAAACAAGGTCCTCCATTAGAAATTTGGAGGCACAAGTGGGTCAGCTGAGTAAGAAAATCACTGAAACTCCTCCTAGTACTCTCCCAAGCAATACATAAGAGAATCCAAAAAGAGAGTGCAAGGCCATTGATATAATCAAAATGGCCGAATTCAAAGAGGAAGGGGAGGACGTGAATCCCAATCAGGAAGACCTCATGGGACGTCCTCCAGACAGAAAGAAGTTCCCTATTGAGGACCTAAAGGAATCTGAGGCTCGTATAGAGACCATAGAGATTCCATTAAACTTCCTTCTGCCATTCATGAGCTCTGAGAACTATTCTTCCTCTGAAGAGGATGAAGATGTAACTAAAGAGCAAGTTGCTCAATATCTAGGAGCCATCATGAAGCTGAATGCCAAGTTGTTTGGAAATTAGACTTGGGTAGATGAACCTCCCTTGCTCATTAGTGAACTAAATACATGGGTTCAGCAAACTCTACCTCAAAAGAAACAAGATCCTGGTAAATTCTTAATACCCTGTACCATAGGCACCATGACCTTTGAGAAGGCTCTGTGTGACCTGGAGTCAGGTATAAATCTTATACCACTCTCTGTAATGGAGAAACTGGGGATCTTTGAGGTACAAGCTGCAAGAATCTCATTAGAGATGGCAGACAAGTCAATAAAACAAGCTTATGAATTGGTAGAGGACGTGTTAGTGAAGGTTAAAGGCCTTTTTCATCCCTGCTGATTTCATAATCCTAGAAACTGGGAAGAATGAGGATGAATGCATCATCCTTGGAAGACCCTTCCTAGCCATAACAGGAGCTGTGATTGATGTTGATAGAGGAGAGCTAGTCCTCTAATTGAATGGGAACTACCTTGTGTTTAAAGCTCAAGGATCTTCCTCTGTAACCATGGAAAAGAGGCACGATAAGCTTCTCTCAATACAGAGTCAAACAAAGCCCCCACAATCAAACTCTAAGTTTGGTGTTAGGAGGCCACAACCAAACTCTAAGTTTGGTGTTGAACCCCCACATTCAAACTCTAAGTTTGGTGTTGGGAGGTCCCAACAATGCTCTGAACATCCGTGAAGCTCCATGAGAGCTCACTGTCAAGCTATTGACATTAAAGAAGCAATTATTGGGAGGTAACCCAATTTTTATTTATCTATATTTCTATTGTTCTTTTATGTTTTATTAGGTTTATGATCATGTGGAGTCACAAAACAATTGCAAAAATTAAAACAGAATCAAAAATAGCAGAAGAAAAAGCATACCTTGGAGGAAGAGCTTACTGGCGTTTAATGCCAGAACAGAGCATGAAGCTGGCGTTGAACGCCAGAAACAAGCAGTAATCTGGTGTTTAAACGCCAGAATTGCACCCTAAGGAAAGCTGGCGTTAAACGCCAGAAACAAGCAGCAAAGTGGCGTTCAACGCCAGAAACAAGCATCAGCCTGGCGTTAAATGCCAGGATTGCATGCAGAGGGCATTTTACATGCATAAATGGTGCAGGGATGATTAATCCTCTACACCTCAGGATCTGTGTACCCCACAGGATCACCTCAGGATCTATAGACCCCACAGGATCACCTCAGGATCTGTGGACCCCACAGGATCCCCACCTACCTTCTCCCTCTCTCTCACACCTTTTCATAACACTCTTCCCCAAACATCATTCACCAATCACCTCTATCACTCTTCCCCATCACCTCTTCACCACTCACATCCATCCACTCTTCCCCATAAACCCCACCTACCTTCAAATCCAAAATCTCTTTCCCACCCAAACCCACCCTATATGACCAAACTATACACCCCTCTCCCTCCACTATATAAACCCCTCCATCCTTCTTCATTTTCACACAACACAACCCTCTCTTCTCCCCTTGGCCGAATACACATCTTTTTCCCTCTCCTCCATCTCTTCTTCTTCTTCATCTATTCTTTCTTCTTTTGCTCGAGGACGAGCAACATTCTAAGTTTGGTGTGGTAAAAGCATAGCTTTTTTTGTTTTTCCATAACTATTGATGGCACTTAAGGCCAGAGAAACCTCAAGAAAGAGGAAAGGGAAGACAATTGCTTTCACCCCTAAGTCATAGGAGATAGAGAGATTCATCTCAAAAGCCCATCAAGACCACTTCTATGAAGTTGTGGCCAAGAAGAAGGTGATCCCCGAGGTCCCTTTCATGCTCAAGAAAAATGAGTATCTGGAGATCCGACATGAGATCCAAAGAAGAGGTTGGGAAGTTCTTACCAACCCCATTCAACAAGTCAGAATCTTAATGGTTCAAGAGTTCCATGCAAACGCATGGATCACTAGGAACCATGATCAAAGCATGAACCTAAACCCAAAGAATTGGCTTACAATGGTTCAGGGAAAATGCTTAGATTTCAGTTCGAAGAACGTAAGGTTGGCATTCAACTTGCCTATGATGCAAGAAAATGCACGCCTCTACACTAGAAGGGTCTACTTTGATCAAAGGTTGGACCAAGTCCTCATGGACATATGTGTGGAAGGAGCTCAATGGAAAAGAGACTCAAAAGGCAAGCCGGTTCAATTGAGAAGATTGGACCTTAAGCATGTGGCTAGAGGATGGGTGGAATTCATCCAACGTTCCATCATCCCCACTAGCAACCAATCCGAAGTAACTGTGGATCGGGCCATCATGATCCATAGCATCATGATTGGAGAGGAAGTAGAAGTTCATGAAGTCATCCCTCTAGAACTCTACAAAATAGCCGAAAAGCCATCCACCTTGGCAAGGCTAGCTTTTCTTCATCTCATTTGCCATATATGCTACTTAACTAGAGTTGTCATAAAATAAGACATCCTCATTGAAGTGGACAAGCCCATCACTAAGAAGAGGATTGAGCAAACAAGAGAGCCCATTCATGGATCTCAAGAGACGCATGAGGAAGCTCATCATCAAGAAATCCCTGAGATGCCTCAAGGGATGCATTTTCCTCCAAACAACTATTGGGAACAACTCAACACTTCTCTAGAAGGATTGAGTCATGACATGAACCAATTAAGGGTGGAACACCAAGAGCACTCCATCATTCTCAATGAGATTAGAGAAAATCAAAGAGCTATGAGGGAGGAGCAACAAAGGCAAGGAAGAGACATAGAGGAGCTCAAGAACACCATTGGTCCTTTAAGGAGAAGGCGCCACCATCACTAAGGTGGACTCATTCCTTAACTTCCTTGTTCTTATCTCTCTATTTTTCGGTTTTTAAGCTTCATGTTTGTCTATGTTTGTGTCTTTATTACATGATCATTAGTGTCTAGTGTCTATGTCTTAAGGCTATGAATAATTCCATGAATCCTTTACCTTTCTTAAATGAAAAATGTTTTTAATTCAAAAAACAAGAAGTACATGAGTTTCGAATTCATCCTTGAAATTAGTTTAATTATATTGATGTAGTGACAATACTTTTTGTTTTCTGAATGAATGCTTAAACAGTGCATATTTTTTATCTTGTTGTTTATGAATGTTAAAATTGTTGGCTCTTGAAAGAATGATGAAAAAGAGAAATGTTATTGATGATCTGAAAAATAAAAAAATTGATTCTTGAAGCAAGAAAAAGTAGTGAAGAACAAAGTTTGCGAAAAAAAAAGTGGCAAAAAAAATATAAAAGAAAAAGAAAAATCAAGCAGAAAAAGCCAATAGCCCTTAAAACCAAAAGGCAAGGTAAAAAGGATCAAAGGCTTTGAGCATCAATGGATAGGAGGGCCCAATCAAATAAAATCCAGGCCTAAGCGGCTAAATCAAGCTGTCCCTAACCATATGCTTGTGGCATGCAGGTCCAAGTGAAAAGCTTGAGATGCCAAAACTGTTCAGAAGCAAAAAGCTACAAGTCCCGCTCATCTAATTAGAACTAATATTTATTGATATTTTGAGATTTATAGTATATTCTCTTCTTTTTATCCAATTTGATTTTCAGTTGCTTGGGGACAAGAAATAATTTAAGTTTGGTGTTGTGATGAGCGGATAATTTATATGCTTTTTGGCATTGTTTTTAGGTAGTTTTTAGTAGGATCTAGCTACTTTTAGTGATGTTTTTATTAGTTTTTATGCAAAATTCACATTTCTAGACTTTACTATGAGTTTGTGTGTTTTTCTGTGATTTCAGGTATTTTCTGGCTGAAATTGAGGGACCTGAGCAAAAATATGATAGGAGGCTGATAAAGGACTGCTGATGCTGTTGGATTCTGACCTTCCTGCACTCAAAATGGATTTTCTGGAGCTACAAAACTCCAAGTGGCGCGCTCTCAACTGCGATGGAAAGTAGATATCCAGGGCTTTCTAGAAATATATGATAGTCTATACTTTATTCGAGTTTAGATGACGCAAACTGGCGTTCAACGCCAGTTCCATGTTGCATTCTAGAGTAAAACGCCAGAAACACGTCACAAACCATAGGTAAACGCCAAACAGACGTTACAACTTGGCGTGTAACCCTAAGAGAAGCTTCTGCACGTGTAAAGCTCAAGCTCAGCCCAAGCACACACCAAAGTGGGCCCCGAAAGTGGATTTCTGCACTTAGACTTATTTCTGTAAATCCTAGTAGCTAAGTTTAGTATAAATAGAACTTTTTACCATTGTACTAGGGGTCTTTTGACCGGGTCTTTTTCCCTATTTTAGAATTCATATGTCATTTAGGGGAGGCTGGCCATTCGGCCATGCCTAGACCTTGTTCTTATGTATTTTCAACGGTGGAGTTTCTACACACCATAGATTAAGGTGTGGAGATCTGCTGTACTCAAGAATTAATGCAATTACTATTGTTCTTCTATTCAATTCAAGCTTATTCCTATTCTAAGATATTCGCTGCACTTCAACCTGATGGATGTGATGATCCATGACAATCATCATCATTCTCACCTATGAATGCGTGCCTGACAACCACTCCCATTCTACTTTAGATCGAGCGCATATCTCTTGGATTCCTTAATCAGAATCTTCGTGGTATAAGCTAGAATTATTGGCGGCCATTCTTGAGAATCCAGAAAGTCTAAACCTTGTCTGTGGTATTCCGAGTAGGATTTAGGGATTGAATGACTATGACGAGCTTCAAACTCGCGAGTGTTGGGCGTAGTGACAGACGTAAAAGGATCAATGGATTTTATTCCAACATGATCGAGAACCGACACATAATTAGCCGTGCTGTGACAGAGCATTTAGACCATTTTTACTGAGAGGATGGGAAGTAGCCATTGACAATAGTAACGCCCTACATACAGCTTTCCATGGAAAAGAGTAAGAATGATGATGAAAGCAGTAGGAAAATAGAGATTCAAAAGGGATAAAGCATCTCCATACACTTATCTGAAATTCCCACCAATGATTTACATAAGTATCTCTATCTTTATTTTACATTTTATTTATATTTTAAATTATCAAACTCCATAACCATTTGAATCCGCCTAACTGAGATTTACAAGATGACCATAGCTTGCTTCATACCAACAATCTCCGTGGGATCGACCCTTACTCACGTAAGGTATTACTTGGATGACCCAGTGCACTTGCTGGTTAGTTGTGCGAAGTTGCGACAAAGTGTGATCACATTTGAGAGCTCCAAGTCTTTGGCACCATTGTTGATGATCACAATTTCGTGCACCACTTATGACCCTGAGAATCCTGCAATGGAAGAGGTGAATTACATGGGAGAACCCTATGGAAACACCTACAATTCTTCATGGAGGAATCACCCAAATTTCTCATGGAAGGATCAATAGAAGCCTCAACAAGGCTTCAATAACAATAATAGTGGGAGAAACAGGTTTGGCAATACCAAACCTTTCCCATCATCTTCTCAGCAACAGACACAGAATTCTGAGCAGAGCCTCTCTAGCTTAGCAAACATAGCCTCTGATCTATCTAAGACCACTCTCAGTTTCATGAATGAAACAAGGTCCTCTATAAGAAATTTGGAGGTACAAGTAGGTCAGCGGAGTAAAAGAGTCACTGAAACTCCTCCTAGTACTCTCCCAAGCAATACAGAAGAGAATCCAAAGAGAAAGTGCAAGGCCATAACCATGACCAACATGGCCGAACCTGGATAGAGTGAGGAGGATGTGATTCCCAGTGAGAAAAACCTCATGGGATGTCCTCTGAACAAAAAGGAGTTCCCTCCTGAGGAACTAAAGGAATCTGAGGCTCATACAGAGACTATAGGGATTCTATTGAACCTACTTTTGCCATTCATGAGCTCTGATGAGTATTCTTCCTTTGAAGAGGATGAATACATTACTGAAGAGCAAGTTTCTAAGTACCTTGGAGCAATCATGAAGTTGAATGCCAAGTTATTTGGTAATGAGACTTGGGAGGATGAATCCCCCTTGCTCATTAATGAACTAAGTGCATTGGCTCAGGTGAAGATACCTTAAAAGAAAGAGGATCCCGGAAGGTTCTTAATACCATGTACCATAGGCACCATGACCTTTGAGAAGGCTCTGTGTGACCTGGGGTCAGGCATAAATCTCATGCCACTCTTTGTAATGGAGAAACTGGAAATCTTTGAGATACAAGCTGTAAGAATCTCACTGGAGATTGCAGACAAATCAAAGAAACAGGCTTATGGACTTGTAGAGGATGTCTTGGTAAAGGTTGAAGGCCTTTACATCCCTGCTGACTTCATAATCCTAGACATTGGGAAGGATGAGAATGAATCCATCATCCTTGGCAGACCCTTCCTAGCCACAACAAAAGCCGTGATTGATGTTGACAGAGGAGAGTTGGTCCTTCAAGTGAATGAGGACTACCTTGTGTTTAAGGCTCAAGGATCTCTTTCTGTACACATGGAGAAGAAGCATGAAAAGCTTCTCTCAATACAGAGTCAAACAGAGCCCCCACATTCAAACTCTAAGTTTGGTATTGGGAGGCCACAACCATGCTCTGAGTATTTGTGAGGCTCCATAAGAGCTCATGTCAAGCTATTGACATTAAAGAAGCGCTTATTGGGAGGCAACCCAATTTTTATATGTTAAATTTCCATTTTTCCATTGTTATTTTATGTTTTCCTTAGATTGATGATCATGTGGAGTCACAAAAACAACTACAAAGATCAAAGCAAAATCAAAAACAGCATTAAAAACAGCACACCCTGGAGGAGGAGGTAGCAGAATAAGCGTTAAATGCCCAGTATGACACCATTCTGGGCGTTTAAACGCCAGAAAAGGGCACCAAATTGGCGTTCAACGCCAGAAAAGGAAGAAAAGCTGGCATTAAACGCCAGAAATGGGCAGCAACCTGGCGTTTAACGCTAGGATTGGCACTAGGAGGGCGTTTACAGGCCAAAATGATGCAGGGATGAGAAATCCTTGACACCTCAGGATCTGTGGACCCCACAAGATCTCCACCTACCTCAACTCACTCTCTCTCTTCTTCACACCTCCCCATACCACCCTTCCCCAAACACCCCACCTACCCCACCATTCAAAATTCATAAACTTTCCCTCCCAAACCCAACCCTCACACACGGCCACCCCTCTCTTCCACTCCTATATAAACCCCTCATCACTCCTTCATTTTCACACCTCATACACACTTTTTCCTTCCATGGCTGAACCTTTCTTCACCTTCCATCTCCTCCATTTCTTCTTCTTCTCCGTCCCTTCTTTCTTCTTTTGCTCCAGGATGAGCAAACATTTTAAGTTTGGTGTGGAAAAAGCATTGCTTTTTGTTTTTCCATAACCATTTATAGAACCTAAGGCCGGAGAAACCTCTAGAAAGAGGAAAGGGAAGGCAAAAGCTTCCACCTCCGAGTCATGGGAGATGGAAAGATTCATCTCAAAGGTCCATCAAGACCACTTCTATGAAGTTGTGGCCAAGAAGAAGGTGATCCCTGAGGTCCCTTTCATGCTCAAAAGGAATGAGTATCCGGAGATCCGACATGAGATCCGAAGAAGTGGTTGGGAAGTTCTCACCAACCCCATTCAACAAGTCAGAATCTTAATGGTTCAAGAGTTCTATGTTAATGCATGGATCACCAAAGAACCATGATCAAAGTGTGAACCCAAACCCAAAGAATTGGCTTACCATGGTTCGGGGAAAATACTTAGATTTCAGTCCGGAAAATGTAAGATTGGCATTCAACTTGCCAATGATGTAAGGAGATGCACGCCTGATGAGAGTGACTTTTGCGTGGTCTAAAAATTTGCGGATAAATCCTCGTTGCAAGCATAGTTTCTAAACCTTCAAAAGTCCTTTCATACAAACGTTTTGGGTGTCACAAGTAACAAACCCCTTTAGAAATTATTAACCGAGTATTCAAACCTCGGGTCGTCTTCTCAAGGAACTGCGAGGAAGTATGTTCTTATTATTGGTTATAAAGGTTGTAATCGGGGTTTAGAAGGTGAGAAGCAAGTAATTTAAATGATGAGTGAATTAAATGGCAATTAAAAATAAATAATAATTGTAAAACAACTTTTGGCAAGATAAGGGAATTTAGAGGTCTAACTTAGTTATCTCTCTCAACTATAATAAAAGTTGAATCTAAACTCCACTTGGTCAACCTTCGCCAGGGTAAAGGAAAGTCAAGGGACTAATTAAATTGACCTTTGAATCCTAATTATTTTCTAAGAAAAGGTTGGGATTATTTAGGTTCAGCTCAATTAGCAAGATAACGATTATTAATTACGTTGAGTTTAATAACTGTTGAGTTACTAAATTCTTAATCAGAACCAAAAGGGAAAAAAGTAAAATTGCTGGAATAAAATATCTTCAATTCGTAAAAAATAATAATCATAAATTAACAAGAGCAATAATAAACTGAAAATACCTCAATATCATTAATTCAAATAATAATCTGGAACATGGAATAATTCATTAATTAAATTATAAAAGTAAATGATCAATTCAATTGCCGGAATAAATAATTATGGAACTAAAATAGA
Source organism: Arachis hypogaea (assembly GCF_003086295.3). NCBI lineage: Eukaryota > Viridiplantae > Streptophyta > Magnoliopsida > Fabales > Fabaceae > Arachis > Arachis hypogaea. The sequence goes on from NC_092042.1 coordinate 71,426,954, forward strand.
AGAACATTAAAACCTGGATCCAGAGTTACTCTTAAAACAAGAAGAAATCCTAAATCCTAAAAAGAGAGAGAGAGAATCTCTCTCTAGACTAAATCTAAATCATGGAAAAGTAGAATTATGCCAGCTCCATTGAATGGATGCATTCCCCCACTTCATAACCTCTGGTCTATGCCTTCTAGACTTGGATTTGGGCCAAAAAGGGCTTTAGAACTCGCTGGGGCGTGTTCTGTAATTTTCTGGTGCGTGGCCTCTGTCAAGCGTCCGCGTGGGTTACGCGGTCGCGTCATTCGGAGCTTTTCCTTGTCATGCGGTCGCGTCAGTCATGCGACCGCGTCATGTGCGTTCTGCTAGAGGCGCGCGGTCGCGTCAGTCATGCGGCCGCGTCGCTACTGATTCGTGCTTGGCACGCGATCTCGTCGTCCATGCGATCGCGTGGATACCAGTTTCCTTAAAGCTCCGTTTTGCTTTCTCCTTTCCCTTTGGTATGTTTCCTTTTTCATCCTTTAAGTCATTCTGCCTTAGAAACTCTGAAACTACTCAACACACATATCAAGGCATCTAATGGTAATAGGAGAGGATTAATAATAAGAAAATATAAGTCCAAAGAAGCATGTTTTCAATCAAAGCACATAATTAGGAAGGGAAATGTAAAACATGCAATTAGTATGAATAAGTGGGTAAAGAGTTGATAAAATCCACTCAATTGAGCACAAGATAAACCATAAAATAGTGGTTTATCAACCTCCCCACACTTAAACATTGGCATGTCCTCATTCTAAGCTCAAGAGAAGCTATAAAGATGAAGAGGAAAGGTGAAATGTTATGAAATGCAACCTATGTATATGAATGCAACTACATGCAAAATGTTTCTACCTACTTGGTTTAAAAGTAAATAAATTCTCCAAGAATAAATATAAACCAAATTCCACTTATTCAAATTACAAAATAAAAGATAAGTAAACTTGTAAGAAGATAGCTCATGAAAGCAGGGAACATAGAATCAAGCATTGAACCCTCACAGGAAATGTATATGCACTTCTAATCTCTCAAGTGTCTAGGGTCAATCACTCTACTCTTCCCTAGTCATGCTTTCTAACACTTTGTTCTTCATCTAACCAATCAACAATATTTAATGCATCAATGCAAACATCATGAGGTCTTTTCAAGGTTGTAATGGGGCCAAGGTAAGGGTGAGGGTATATACAAGGCTAAGTGAGCTAGTGAAGTGAATCCTTGAGTAGTCTAAGATCCCACCTAACATATACATACTCTATAAAAATTTTAATATTATACTTAGCTTCCCATAATTTTCCCACTTTTGTATTACATTCTCATGTATCAAAGTTATTTTTGAATTTTTTTTTGTCCCATGTGCAATGATTCTTTTTTATTTTGCATTTGGGGTAATATTATTTTTTTTTGTATCCCCTTATCAATTACTTAATATTTTTTTTTTGATGCACATGGTAATTCAATTATTTTGATGAGCATGTTTCCCAAAATTTTTATTTTGAAATGTCTTTATTCTTTTTTAATTTTCTACCTTTGTTTTTATCATCCATGTTCCCATAAGGTTCCCCACACTTAAACAATTACACAATTTCTATCTTAAGCTAACCAAGGATTCAACTTTGGATTTTTATTTTGTTTTTCTGCTTAAGGCTAGTAATGTGGTTATAAAACAAGAGAAGATTTAAAAGCTCAAGGGGGCTGACAAGGGTGATGTAAAAGGTAGGCTAATTTTGGGATAAGTGAGTTAGAATCAAACAATGGCCTCAATCATATGCAAGCATGTAGATATATTAAATATGGACATACAGAATGGAACAAAGCAAAGATTACAATTCTAGAGAAGGAAACACACAAGAATAAAATAATTATGGTTAAATAATGTAACCATGTAAATAAGCTCAAAGTCTCACAGGTTGTGTGTTCTTTAGCTATAATTCATATTCCAATTACAACTTCAAACAAATTTTTAACATAAAAATTTTCAATTTAAATTAGTGAAATTTTTCAAAAAAAATAGGATCTTAAAAGAAATTTATTATTTTAACCAAGTAGTAACTAAATGCACAAAATCATCAAATAAATATGCAATCAAATATGCAGATGCAACAATGAACAAATAAAGAAAATAAGATTATTGGTGTTGAAAAGAAAGTACTAACCCACGGAGATCGGTATCGACCTCCCCACACTTAAAGATTGCACCGTCCTCGGTGCATGCTGAGATGTGCAGGTGGACGGGTTGTTCCAACTGAAGCTTTTCTTCAAGATTTTGCAGATGGACTTGTCTGTCTCCCCATGTAAACGACTTTCGCTTCCCTTCCGGGTGGCCATCCTGAAAGAAAAAGGAAAGAAAAGTAACCCAAAAATAAAGATAGAAAGTAAATGAAATATGGGTTGAGTAATGCCAAATGATAATGGTCTCATTTACATGGAAGCTTCAACATGTACGTGAGAAAATGATAGAAGCCATGGCATACCAGTGGTATAAAATTTGTAACATAGGGGAGGAGAGTGTAAGACAATATAAATTCATGTCAATGCAAAATTAATACAAATAACATAAAAGATTAACATTGACTTAAATAGTATTGCCCAACAGTGTAAAACAAGTTACCAAAATAAATTCAAGAAAAGATGTAACAGTTGAATAAGAAGGGATATTTAACACCAATGGAAAAATAAAAGAAAAAAATTCAGAAAAGAAAATAAAAAAATGCACAAATTTAAAATGCAATGAATGAGATATGCAAATAAATCAAAATAAAATAAAAAAAAAGAAGAATGAGAAGGGAAAGAAGGGAATAGGAAGTAAATAAGAAAGGAGAAGAAAAAATTAGGATTTGGAGGAGAGAAAGATAAGATATGTGGCAGTTTTAGGGTGAGCTGTGCGGCGCATGCGACGCGGCCGCGGAAGGCACGCGTTCGCGTGGGTACGCGTCAGGTATGGGCACGCGATCGCGTCAGTCACGCGGTCGCGTGACCCGTGTTGTGCTGCTGGCGCGAGTGCAGCCTCACGCCAGCACAACTCTCTGTTCAAATTAATTTATTTGCCAAAATTGGGGTGACGCGATCGCGTAAGGCACGCGATCACGTGAGTGTGCGTCAGAAAATAATTGACGCGGCCGCATCGACAACGCGGTCGCGTGACAAGGATTGTGCTTCCAGCACCAATCCAGCACCACTCTCACACAATATGGCATTGTGCACCCTTTTGCGTCGAAAATGCAGGGTATGCGGCCGCGTGGGGCACGCGGTCGCGTGGGAGGCCATACTTCCCATTCGACGTGGACGCGTCAGCGATGCGGTCGTGTGGGTCGATATATGCCATTAGCACACCTCCAGCCACGCTCCTGCGTGGCTCTCTGTTCACTTTTTAATTTTCCTTTCTCTCCAAGCGACGCGGACGCGTCGCTGATGCGATCGCGTCGCGTAGCGAAAATTTTTTTTTATATATGCATGAACAATGCAGAATGCAGTGATGAATATGAGTGCTATGCATGATTCCAGGTTTACTAAAGTAAAATGAAAAGGAAATAAAAATAAAAACAAATAATGATGAAATAAACTGAAAAAGAAACGACCATACCATGGTGGGTTGTCTCCCACCTAGCACTTTTAGTTAGAGTCCTTAAGTTGGACATTGGAGGAGCTTCCGGTTAGGGTGGCTTATGTTTAAATTCGTCCAAAAATCTTCACCAGTGCTTGGAATGCCAATAGCCTCCGGGGTCCCAAACTAGGCATGTGAAGCTTCTGAACAGCTTCAAACAGATTTTTAGGTTCCCGGGGTGATAAATGTCAGAATAAACTCCAGGATTCCAAGCATTGCTTTTAAATCCGCCTCCATTTTGATTTGTAAGTTTCCATTCGGGCGAGTTAAAAAGTAGAATCTCACCGTGGTGACCAAACGTTCTCCGTGATCCATGCAATTGAGCATGATACCAATCCGTGTACTTCGAGGTGAAGCGTGGAACTTTATTGAACCTTGTGCACCAACTCTGAGTACGAGCCATTTCCCTTTTACTCTTAAAGCCGCAGAGAGCTCTAAGCTGGCCATCTGTTTCGAGTAAACCATATTCAAGTGAATAAGTAAAGTCATAAGTTAAGGATTGTACCCACTTGAAGCTTGTATTAGGTGGTAGTGGCCTTGGGATAGGTGTTTCTGGTGGTTCTGTAAGTTCTACTCCCTTATGCTCTTCTGTGAATTCCTCCACTTCTTTGCAAAGATCTTCAATTATATCTGTGTCCTGGTCAAAGTCTTCCGTGTCTTCCTCATCACTGAAGTCATAGATTGGAGGTTGAGAGAAATCTACCTCCGCATCATCTTCATATTCACTTGGGGAAGATTCTTCGATCTAAGAGAATTCACTTGCGGACGTAAGTTCATCACCAAGAGAGCTAGACTTGTGAATATCACCATCAAGGGAATTTGCTTCTTGGATTATTCCGTCTGATTCCTCATAAACGACTTGCCTTGGAGATTGTACAATATCTTCCTTAGCATCAACTGTAGCATCCTGGATGGAGTTTTCCTCAATCCTGGATTCCCAAGGAAGTTCAGCATCGCCTAGATCTTCAACCAACTCTTCTTCTTGAACAAAGACAGCCTCTTCTAATTGTTCTAGTACAAATTCATTCTCTGCCTTGTCCACTGGAGTCTCTAGTATTTCTTTCGTGCTACACTCTTCATCGGGTTGTCCACATGGAGCTGTGGTTGATCCTTGTATATTTGAGCGTTTAGTGGCCCATTGTATTAGTGCGTACTCCATTTGTTGAATGGTTGTTTGAAATTTAGTTATTGTTTCTTTTAGGCGATCCTCTGCTTTGCGGTTTGCTGGACTTAGACATGATACATAGGGAAGTGGTGATGATTGGGAACGATTGGATTGGTATTGGGGTAAGGAAGGATCATATGATGGCGAATGGTGACGAGAAGCTTGTGAGTGTGATGGTTCGAGGTTATGTTGAAAGGACGGTTCATATGCACGGGGTGGGGCTTGTTGGTAGTTATAAGGTTGTCCACTATGTCTTTCAGCTGGGTATGCGCGGTAGAATGGTCTTTGTCCAGGATATCTCGGAGGGTGTTGCTGCCAAAAGGGTTGATTAGATCCTCTTGGTTCCATCCATCCTTGATTGGTCTGACCTTGACACATTCCTGCTGTAACTTCTATTTCCTTTAACAATATCAGAGCCAAACTCAAAGCGAGAGGGGTGAGAGTTCATAGTAGCAAATAAAGATAAAAAGGAAAAAACAAAAATAAATAAACAAGCAAAAGAAAAATATTTACAATAACCAATAATAAGGCACACGTTAGCAGTTCCCCGGCAACGGCGCCATTTTGATGAGAGTGACTTTTGCGTGGTCTAGAAATTTGTGGATAAATCCTCGTTGCAGGTATAGTTTCTAAACCTTCAAAAGTCCTTTCATACAAACGTTTTGGGTGTCACAAGTAACAAACCCCTTTAAAAATTGTTAACCGAGTATTCAAACCTCGGGTCGTCTTCTCAAGGAACTGCGAGGAAGTATGTTCTTATTATTGGTTATAAAGGTTGTAATCGGGGTTTAGAAGGTGAGAAGCAAGTAATTTAAATGATGAGTGAATTAAATGGCAATTAAAAATAAATAATAATTGTAAAACAACTTTTGGCAAGATAAGGGAATTTAGAGGTCTAACTTAGTTATCTCTCTCAACTATAATAAAAGTTGAATCTAAACTCCACTTGGTCAACCTTCGCCAGGGTAAAGGAAAGTCAAGGGACTAATTAAATTGACCTTTGAATCCTAATTATTTTCTAAGAAAAGATTGGGATTATTTAGGTTTAGCTCAATTAGCAAGATAACGATTATTAATTATGTTGAGTTTAATAACTGTTGAGTTACTAAATTCTTAATCAGAACCAAAAGGGGAAAAAGTAAAATTGCTGGAATAAAATATCTTCAATTCGTAAACAATGATAATCATAAATTAACAAGAGCAATAATAAACTGAAAATACCTCAATATCATTAATTCAAATAATAATCTGAAACATGGAATAATTCATAAATTAAATTATAAAAGTAAATGATCAATTCAATTGCCGGAATAAATAATTATGGAACTAAAATAGAAGAACATTAAAACCTGGATCCAGAGTTACTCTTAAAACAAGAAGAAATCCTAAATCCTAAAAAGAGAGAGAGAGAATCTCTCTCTAGACTAAATCTAAATCATGGAAAAGTAGAATTATGCCAGCTCCATTGAATGGATGCATTCCCCCACTTCATAACCTCTGATCTATGCCTTCTAGACTTGGATTTGGGCCAAAAAGGGCTTTAGAACTCGCTGGGGCGTGTTCTGTAATTTTCTGGTGCGTGGCCTCTGTCACGCGTCCGCGTGGGTCACGCGGTCGCGTCATTCGGAGCTTTTCCTTGCCACGCGGTCACGTCAGTCATGCGACCGCGTCATGTGCGTTCTGCTAGAGGCGCGCGGTCGCGTCAGTCATGCGGCCGCGTCGCTGCTGATTCGTGCTTGGCACGCGATCGCGTCGTCCATGTGATCGCGTGGATACCAGTTTCCTTAAAGCTCCGTTTTGCTTTCTCCTTTCCCTTTGGTATGTTTCCTTTTTCATCCTTTAAGTCATTCTGCCTTAGAAACTCTGAAACTACTCAACACACATATCAAGGCATCTAATGGTAATAGGAGAGGATTAATAATAAGCAAATATAAGTCCAAAGAAGCATGTTTTCAATCAAAGCACATAATTAGGAAGGGAAATGTAAAACATGCAATTAGTATGAATAAGTGGGTAAAGAGTTGATAAAATCCACTCAATTGAGCACAAGATAAACCATAAAATAGTGGTTTATCAACGCCCCTACACTAGAAGGGTCAACTTTGATCAATGTTTGGACCAAGTCCTCATGGAAATATGTGTAGAAGGAGCTCAGTGGAAAAGAGACTCCAAAGGCAAGCCGGTTCAATTGAGAAGGCATGACCTTAAACCCATGGCTAGAGGATGGTTGGAATTCATCCAACACTCCATCATTCCTACTAGCAACCGATCCAAAGTAACTGTGGATCGGGCTATCATGATCCATAGTATCATGATTGGAGAGGAAGTGGAAGTTCATGAGATCATACCTCTAGAACTATACAAGGTTACTGACAAACCTTCCACTTTGGCAAGGTTAGCCTTCCCTCATCTCATTTGTCACCTTTGCAGTTTAGCTGGAATATTCATAGAGGAAGACATCCTCATTGAAGAGGACAAGCCCATCACTAAAAAGAGGATAGAGCAAAAAAGAGAGCCCACTCATGGACCTCAACAAGAGCATAAGGAAGTCCCTCATCAAGAAATCCTTGAGATGCCTCAAGGGATGCATCTTCCTCCAACTATTGGGAGCAACTCAACACCTCCTTGGGAGATTTGAGTTCCAATATGGAGCAACTAAGGATGGAGCACCAAGAGCACTCCATTATTCTCCATGAAATTAGAGATGATCAAATAGCCATGAAGGAAGAGCAACAAAGGCAAGGAAGAGACATAGAGGAGCTCAAGCATTCCATTGGACCTTCAAGAGGAAGAACTAGCTGCCATCACTAAGGTGGACCCGTTCTTTGATTTTCTTGTTCTTATTTTTCTATTTTTCGATTTTTATGCTTTATGTGTTATCTATATTTGTGTCTTCATTACATGATCATTAGTGTCTAGTGTCTATGTCTTAAAGCTATGGATAATTCCATGAATCCTTCACCTTTCTTAAATGAAAAATGTGCCTAATTACAAAAGAATAATAAGTACTTGGATTTCAAATTTTATCTTGAAATATGTTTAATTATTTTGATGTGGTGGCAATACTTTTTGTTTTCTGAATGAATGCTTGAACAGTGCATATTTTTTATAGTGAAGTTTATGAATGTTAAAATTGTTGGCTCTTGAAAGAATGATGAAGAAAGAGAAATGTTATTGATGATTTGAAAAATCATGAAATTGATTCTTGAAGCAAGAAAAAGCAGTGAATAACAAAGCTTGCGAAAAAAATTGGTGAAAAAAAAGAAAGAAAAAGAAAAAGCAAGCAGAAAAAGCCAATAGCCCTTTAAACCAAAAGGCAAGGGTAAAAGGGATCCAAGGCTTTGAGCATCAGTGGATAGGAGGGCCCAAAGGAATAAAATCCTGGCCTAAGCGGCTAAATCAAGCTGTCCCTAACCATGTGCTTGTGTCATGAAGGTCCAAGTGAAAAGCTTGAGACTGAGTGGTTAAAGTCGTGATCCAAAGCAAAAGGGTGTGCTTAAGAACTCTAGACACCTCTAACTGGAGACTTTAGCAAAGCTGAGTCACAATCTAAAAAAGTTCACCCAGTTATATGTCTGTGGCATTTATGTATCCGGTGGTAATACTGGAAAATAAAGTGCTTAGGGTCACGGCCAAGACTCATAAAGTAGGTGTGTTCAAGAATCAACGTACTAAACTAGGAGAATCAATAACACTATCTAAAATTCTAAGTTCCTATAGATGCCAATCATTCTGAATTTCAAAGGATAAAGTGAGATGCCAAAACTGTTCAGAAGCAAAAAGCTACTAGCCCCGCTCATCTAATTGGTACAAAGTTTCATTGATATTGTGAGATTCATTGTATATTCTCTTCTTTTTATTTTGTTTTCAGTTGCTTAGGGACAAGCAACAATTTAAGTTTGGTGTTGTGATGAGCGGATAATTTATACGCTTTTGGCATTATTTTTAGGTAGTTTTTAGTATGATTTAGTTAGTTTTTAGTATATAACTATTAGTTTTTATGCAAAAATCACATTTCTGGACTTTACTATGAGTTTATGTGTTTTTCTGTGATTTTAGGTATCTTCTGGCTGAAATTGAGGGACCTGAGCAAAAATCTGATTCAGAGGCTGAAAAAAGACTGAAGATGCTATTGAATTCTGACCTCCCTGCACTTGAAGTGGATTTTCTGGAGCTACCGAAGCCCAATTGGCGCGCTCTCAATTGAGTTGGAAAATAGACATATTGGGTTTTCCAGCAATGTATAATAGTTCATACTTTGCTCGAGATTTGATGGCCCAAACTGGCGTTCCAAGTCAGCATAAAAATTCTGGCGTAAAACGCCCAAACTGGCACCAGAATTGGAGTTAAACGCCCAAACTGGCACCAGAGCTGGCATTTAACTCCAAGAGAAGCCTATGCACATGAAAGCTTCAATGCTCAGCCCAAGCACACACCAAGTGGGCCCCGGAAGTGGATTTCTGCATCATTTACTTATTTCTATAAACCCTAGGTTACTAGTTGGCTATAAATATGACCTTTTACTATTGTATTTTCATCTTTTTTATCATCTGTGATATTTTGATCATCTTTGATCTTGGGATCAGGTCTTTGAACCCTTTTTTTTATTGGTTCATGTTATTTGGGAGGCATGGCCGTTCTTATGTATTTTCAATGGTGGAATTTCTACACATCATAGATTAAGGTGTGGAGCTCTACTGTTCCTCATGAATTAATGCAATTACTACTATTTTCTATTCAATTCAAGCTTATTCTTATACTAAGATATCCATTTGCACTTCAACATGATGAATGTGATGATCAAGTGACACTCATCACCATTCTCACTTATGAACGCATGCTTGACAACCACTTTCGTTCTACCTTAAAACAAGCTTGAATGCATATCTCTTGGCCTCCTGGTCCACGACGCATGGTTGCCTCTCCTGACAACAGAGCCTTCCATTCCATGAGATCAGAGTTTTCTTGGTATAAGCTAGAATCAATTGGCAGCATTCTTGAGATCCGAAAAGTCTAAACCTTGTCTGTGGTATTCTGAGTAGGATCTGGGATGAGATGACTGTGATGAGTTTCAAACTCGCGAGTGTTGAGCGCAGTGACAGTGCACAAAAGGATCAATGGATCTTATTCCGACACGATCGAGAACTGACAGATGATTAGCCATACGTAACCTATAGTCGGACCATTTTCAATGAGAGGACGGATGGTAGCCATTGACAACGATGATCCCCCAACATACAGCTTGCCATGGAAGGGAGTACACATGACTGGATGAAGGCAGTAGGAAAGCAGAGATTCAGAAGGAACAAAGCATCTCCATACGCTTATATGAAATTCCCACCAATGAATTACATAAGTATTTCTATCTTATTTTATGTCTTATTTATCTTTTAATTATCAAAACCCCATAACAATTTGAATCTGCCTGATTGAGATTTACAAGATGACCATAGCTTGCTTCAAGCCGACAATCTCCATTGGATCGACCCTTACTCATGTAAGGTATTACTTAGACGACCCAGTGCACTTGCTGGTCAGCTGCACGAAGTTGTGTATCATGATTTTGTGTACCATAGTTGTTCCCATTTAAAGATAATCGAAATCAGCACAATATTTTCATAACAATAATACACAAGATTGACAATTGATAAATTTAAGTTCATCTATTCCTAGAGACATATAACCTTTGGAATTATAAACATAACAATATCAATAATATTAAGTTATTCTTCTTCCTATTTAATTTACAACAGAATAGAACATGCACAATACTTTATTTAACTGAACTATACATGTGACATTGCAGTAGCAACAATTGGTGCAACTCATGGTAAAACAAATATATTAATTCTCAGATCAAAATGTCCAAAGAGACCACCATAATGATGCAAAACCTTACTATATGCATATTCTACCAATGGTTACTAAAAATAGACCTTGATTGAGTGGAAGATCCCATCAGCATCGACAAGAAGCACACCAACATCAGAAGCCTGGTCCTGTATGCAAAAAGGGTGGCTAAAGGCAGGAGAGAACATAAGGAAACCAATATCACATTGCCAATGAGACATGCATCCAATATTTAAATAACAGAAGAAACTTTGGGCATATTTGGATAACATTTGAAGGTTCAGAAGAAATAAAGCCCTAATTAACAAGTATAGAGAAGAAAAAATTTCCAGCAATACACCATTATCCCAAGAGAAATGTAATAGAAACTCATGTAACATAGCTCACCAAGCATAGTTAGGTTGAGTCCAAATAGTTACCTTTATAAGGACCAAACTTCCTATTGAGTAATACAGGTCAACCAAAGTCTTTGCATACTTGATAGTAGCTTTAAGTCTTAAAGCAATATCCTTTATAAAATAAACAAATTGTACCATCAAATTTTCAGACATGCTAAAAAACATGTGAAATGAAATTTCATTGCAAAAGTAATGATAACCGAAACCAAATCAAGACAATAATAATACCCTGAAAACATCCCCATTAAATTTTTTACAATAGCAAAGCAATAACTTTTTTAAGATTAAGAAGAAATAGTTTTTTTTATTATGTTTGGACTTTTGTTAAATAAAATAAAAATAGTAAAATTAGTTGCAATGTTGCAGAGCAGTCATAGTTAGCCTGTATTGGTACAAGTTGATAATATTCTCGTCTCCATTAGAATCAGTTTCGAAACACCCTTAGCTTTATGATCTTACAACAAAGCATATTAACAAAAATGTAATCAAAACAGGTTGCAATTTGGCTTAGGTACAGGAATTACATTTAAAGCACGGATGCACACAGAGCAACATTCATTTTTCCTTTTTGGTTCAGTCACTAACTCACTATGCATTCAGTAATAAGAATGAAAAAGATGAAGATGAATAAACGAATGGATGCATTTAGCAGAAGCTACACTTACTAATAATTTCTCCTCTTTTCTGATTAAATGACACCGAGAGAAAATGAAAGCCTATTGCTTGCCGTTGATCCTGCAGGAAAATGCGATTCAGGTGGATTGTTCTGAATCTAAAATCCCCAATTCCTAGTGGCATATCCAGTAGCTAAAATCCACAAATAAAAACCCTAAATAAGAACCCCAAACCTCTCAAATTCCACAAAACCAACTGAAAATCAATACATACCACCGTTCTGAAGCTAAAACCCCCCAATTCCTAGTGGCCCAAATAAAAACCCCTAAATCAAAACCCTAAACCTCTCAAATTTCACAGAACCAACTAAAAATTGATACATACCACTAGCCACTGTTGTTCATCATCATCAGCACAGCCACACGCACCTTCTTCTACACTAAAAAGAGAGCGAGTGAGAGAATGACGGCAAAGAGAGGATAGAGAGCGAGTAAGGAGCATACTACATACTGCATAAAAGTAGAACACTTTGCCATATTGATAATTAAACATTAGCTAGCAACCTTACAAAATAATAAGGAATTAGGAAAACTTACAGAATCCAGAAATTAAACATGACAAACTTAACAACAATAGCATCAACACATAATGAAGAATAATGTTTTGAAAGTTATAAAACAATGAAGAAGTTTACCAGTGTGATGTTCAATAGAACTGAAAAATCACCCAGAAGATGCTCCTCCATTTACAGCAACTTAACTTAGAAAATGAGCAGCAGTTACTCCCTTTACAGTAACACTGGTGCTACAACACATGCATTTTCACAAACACAGAGAGCAACAATAAAACTGTGAAGAAGTACCATTCCAATTTCCAAATCTCTAGTATTCAGCTTCGACAATTAATAAAAAAAAGTCACATACAACAACAACCACCACCACCATAAAATTCTAATTTCAATATGAAACTCTAAAGATACATCGAAATTAACATTGAAAGAACAAGGCTGAAGGAAACTCACCTGGGATCGACTGTGAAGAAAGCTGACCAACTAAAAATTAATGGTCGAAACAAGAAGACGAAGACCATCACCACCTGAGGGACCAGATGCTAGTTCCGTCTTCTTCTGCCACCGGCAAAATGAGCGCAGGGAAGGCGGTGACTGAGTGCGACATGGTGACGACGCAAACTGCAATGACGAGCTTGAGTCTGAGACAGTAAGTGCGAGACCGAGAGAGAAGTGAGCTAGAGAACAGAAAAGAGAGTAACGAGAGAGAATAGAGAAGAGAGATGAAGGGGGTTCATTAGATTAAGGATTGGGGGATACAGCACCGTTTCTGATTTGGTGAAAATGTGAAAAACATTTCACTAAGTGTTTGTATTTAGCCCTAGATACATTAGGAGATGTTTTTGAAACGCATCCAAAATATAATAAATAGGTTACTCTTTAAAAATGCACCCTTTGATGAGAAAAATGTACCCATAGATATTCAAATACGGCTACGCTTTATTAGTGATATTTAAAATATCTAAGGAGACACTTTTGAAGTGATGCCTCAATAGTGTGTCATATTCTCTTATAAAAGGGCACCATGCGAAAAAATAGGCTACGCTTTTCAAATGTAGCTTAAAAAAAGTGTGGCTCAATGGGTGTTTTTCTTGTAGTGAACAGAGAAGTCATCCATGAATACTTCCAAGAATTTTTCCACCATATCTGAGAAGATAGAGAGCATGCACCTTTGAAAGGTTGCTGGTGCATTACAAAGGCCAAATGACATTCTCTTATAGGCAAACACTCCCTATGGGCATGTAAAAGCTGTCTTTTCTTGATCTTGAGGATCTACTACAATTTGATTGTAGCCCGAGTAGCCATTCAAAAAGAAGTAGAATGTATGGCCAGCCAGCCTTTCCAGAATCTGGTCTATGAAAGGTAAGGGAAAATGATCCTTTCTTATGGCGTTGTTGAGTCTCCTATAGTCGATGCACATATGCCACCCTGTGACAGTTCTTGTGGGGATCAACTCATTTTTTTCATTGTGGATTACTGCCATCCCGCCTTTCTTGGGTACCACTTGTACAGGGCTTACCTAGAGACTATCAGAAATGGGATATATGATCCCATCCTCCCAAAAATTTGTAACCTCTTTTTGGACCACCTCCTTCATAGCCAGATTCAGTCGCCTCTGTGGCTGCACCACGGGTTTAGCGTCATCTTCAAGTCTAATTTTGTGCATACATCAAGTTGGACTGATTCCTTTTAAGTTACTTATAGTCCATCCGAGAGCTATCTTGTGAGCTTTGAGTACTTGAATTAGCACCTCTTCTTTCTGCTACTTTAGGGCAGAACTTATGATAACTGGATATATGTCACCATCTCCTAAGAACACATATTTCAAGGATGGTGGCAAAGGATTAAGCTCGAGTTTAGGAGGTCCATCTTCCACTTTAGGGTTGGTCAGCGTCTCCTCCTGCTCTTCTGGTACATGCAATTCAGGCATGGCATCTTCAAGAATGTTATCCAGCTCTTCCTCAAGTCTTTCAATCTCATGTACCTCTTCAACCAGGGGTTATATGACATCAATCTTTATGCATTCCTTTGGAGGGTCAGGGTGTTGGATGGCTTTGACAGCATTGAATGTGAACCCATCCTTATTGACTCTCAGTCTTACTTATCCTTTCTGAACGTCAATGATGGTTCTCCCTGTAGCCAAAAAAGGTCTTCCTAGAATAATAGAAGCATTCCTATTTTCTTCCATATCTAGGATTACAAAGTCTATGGGGAATGTGAAGGGACCAACCCTGACAATCATCTCTTCAACCACCACTGATGGGATCTTGATAGAGCCATCAGCAAGCTGAAGGCAGATGCGGGTAGGCTTGGATTCTTGGATTCAGAGCTTGTTCATTAATGATAATGGCATGAGGTTGATGCTTGCTCCAAGATCACATAGGGCTGTGCTTTTGCAAGTGTCCCCAAGGGTGCATGGTATCACAAAACTCCAAGGGTCCTGTAGTTTCTTTGGTAGGTTTCTCTGGATAATCGCACTGTATTCCTTGGTGAGCAAAGCTTTCCCTGCCTCCCTCCAATCCTTTTTGTGGCTCATTATGTCGTTCATAAACTTGGCGTAGGAAGACTTCTGTTCAAGAGCTTTAGCAAATGGGATCTTGTCTCGAGTGTCTTGAGGATATCCCAAAACCTGGCAAATTGCTCATCCTTTTGTCCTATGCAGTTTCTGAGGATATGGCAGCCTAGCTTTGTATTCAAGGGTCCTGAGTGATGCAGAGTGATTATCGATAGTGACCGAGGAAGGATTGTCAGCCTGCCTTAGTGGAACGCTTCCTGAATTGGCGTGTATATTGCCTTCCCCTTCTAGGCATTGAATGCCAGTGTTGTGCCCTTTTGGGCATTGAACGCCCCTATTGCTCCCTTCTGGGCGTTGAATGCCAGGAGCAGTAGTCTGGGGTGCTGTGCATTCTTCTTCTGGTGTAATATTGTATTAAGATGGGGTAATCAGTGTTCTGCCACTCCGTAGGTCAATTGCCTGGCATTTTTCAGCTCCTTGCTTGGTTTTCAATTGGTATAGTTATGTTTTCACACTTTAGAGGGACGCTTAGGTCTCCTGAGCTATACTGTGCTGGCTCCTTGCTAATGCATGCACGCTCTCCAACTACCTTGTCAAAAGGTCCAACTGCTCAACCATTGTTTTATTCTGAGCTAGAATTATGTCTGTTATGGACTCCTCCTTGGGTTCCCCTCTTGCCTTGGGTCTTTTTGCTGTGTATAAGTGTTGATTATTGGCCACTGTTTCAATGAGCTCCTGAGCTTCTTTGGGTGTTTTCAAAATGTGTAAGGAGCTGCCTACAGAGTGATCCAGGGACATTTGGGCAGCATCAAGTAGTTCATCATAAAAGATGTCCAGCTCGACCAAGTGGGTGAATAGCTGAACAGGGCATTTCCAGAGCAATGACTTGTATCTCCCCCAGGCATCATAGAGGGATTTGCCTTCCTCTTGTTCGAAGGCTTGAATGTCCTTTCTTTGTTTAGTTAGCTTTCTTGGGGGAAAATATCTGTTCAGGAACTTGTCAGCCACCTTGCTCCAAGTGTTCAGGCTCTCTTTAGGTTGTTCTCCCAGGTAGTCCTTGGCTTGATCTCTTACAGCAAACAGGAAAAGTAGCAGCCTGTAGACGTCAGGATCCACTCTATTGGTCTTTACAGTGTCACAGATTTGCAAGAAGTCATAAATGAATTTGGTGGGATCCTCCTGAGGGTGTCCATAAAACTGACAGTTTTTCTGTACAAGCGTGATCAAGTTCGGGTTGAGCTCAAAATTGTCCGTTTCTATGGGGGGAGGGGCACACTAATGCTTCTTCCATAGAAGTCTGGGGTGGGAGTTGTATACGATCGCCAGGTTCTCCTAGTTTGTGCTTCGCCCTCTAGATCCATAGCACTCATAGTGTTTCTGAACAGATAAAAAACCAAGAAAAATGGGAGTCTCTATGTCACAGTCTAGAGAGCTTCCCGGTAAGATATCCACAGATGCAAAAAAATTAAAACACCAAACTTGAAATTTGAAATTAAAAGGCACTAACTTCAAAAAGTAGAGGGACAAACACAAGAAGACACCAAACTTAAAAATTTTGAAATCAAACAAGAAAAAATACTAAGAAAAATTCGAGCAAAAAGAAAGAAAACAAGAACAATTTTCGAAAATAAAGAGAAAGATAATTAAGCAAAAACAAATAAGAATACCTGATCTAAGCAGCAAGACAACCGCTAGTTTGTCAATCTCGAACGATCCCCGGCAACAGTGCCAAAAATATGGTGCGCGAAATCGAACTCGCACAACTTCACCAGCAAGTGCACCGGGTTGTCCAAGTAATGCCTCAGGTGAGTAAAGGTCGATCCCACGAGGTTTGTTGGATTGAGCAAGCTGTGGTTATCCTACAGATCTTAGTCAGGTGAATAGAAAGATAGTGGTTATTGTTGTAGGAACATAAACAAAATAATAAAGAAAACAGTAAAGAATTGATGTAGAAACAATTAATGAGAAACAGTTAAGGATTTGGAGATGCTTTATCTTTCTGGATAAATACTTCTTACAGACTACTTTAACAACAAATGATTTATTCTATG
Source organism: Arachis hypogaea (assembly GCF_003086295.3). Taxonomy (NCBI): domain Eukaryota; kingdom Viridiplantae; phylum Streptophyta; class Magnoliopsida; order Fabales; family Fabaceae; genus Arachis; species Arachis hypogaea. The sequence continues at coordinate 71,443,735 of NC_092042.1, forward strand.
GCAAAGTTGTAAGTGATTAACTCCTGGCCTCTCAGCAAGTTAATCTCCTCTAATCCACATCAAACACCGTTGTTAGCGGTCATTCAATGTGAACGAGGCTGAAGCTTATGCAATTTATTCTCCTTTGATCCCACTCAAAACGCCACAGACAATGTCAGATCTTCCAAATCGAAATGAAGCTCAATATTCTAGCCTTATCACCACAGAAATCTCATTAACCATAACTAACAAGATTATATGTCATATATCCCAATTAGCCCAGATAAATTATTGGTTTAGGAGACGTATTCTCAAGCTTTAGCTCAATACTTTCATTCCACTCGAGATTCATTTAGATGTAGAACAACAATACATCATAGAATGGAATCAAACATATATTAAAATGGAGAAGTAATCATATTAATCCATAGGAGAAGAAGAACTCCTAACCTTAACCTAGAAGGTTTAGTTGCTCATAGTTTACAGAGAAAGGTTAGGTGTTTGATAGTAAAAGATTGATCCTCTAAACCTAAGTGATCTCCTTTTTAAATAGGAGATGCTAACCCTAAAAGATGTTAATTTAGAATTAAAATGTACAAGGATAAATGAAACTAAGCTAAGGAGTGCTAAAATCCACTTTGGGCTCACTTTGGTCATATGCTTCGTCCAAGACTGGCGTTCAACTTGGAGAACTGACGTTGGGGATGAATGCTGCTCCCTTGGTCCCTTGGTGGCGTTGAACGCCAGTTTTAGGCGTTCAACGTTGAGCTTGGTCCTTCTTGGGCATTGAACTCCATATGTGGACGTTCAACACCAGTTATAGGCAGTGATCTAGAAGAGAAGTATGGACTATTATATATTGCTGGAAAGCTCTAAAAGTTAGCTATCCAACCCCATTGAGAAATGCGTCAATTGGATCTCTGTAATGCAAGAGATTTTCGTTGGAATGCATGGAGGTCAGGATTTCACAGCATCTACTATCCTTTTTTCGTCTCTGAACAAGACTTTACCAATCTTGCTAATTTCGCCCAAAAATCTCCTAAAACCATAGGAAAAATACAAAAACTCAAAATAGCATCCAAATATGTAAGTGAGTGGGTGAATGTTCCTCCCCCTCCTCTTGGCATCCATAATACTTCAGAATATAGTAATTGAGGGTCTTTTAGATGGTCAAAACAAGGATGAACATGTTTCATTAAGTCAGGCACGTGGAGGTTTTTTGCTCACACGAAAAATGGTTGCACATGCGAGAATCTCTTGCATGTAAGTGAATGCTACTCAAGCGAAGAACTCACACATGAGAAGAAGGCTCGCCTACGCGAGGACTTCAGCAAACTCCACTCCTAATTGCTTTCCTAATTCGCTTCTTTGCTCTGTTCTTTTTTATTCTTTGAAGCCATTGAAATACCTTAACCCTGAAATATAATCAATACTATTGTGAACAACATTCACAAATATATGAAGGTTTGTTAGTGATATAATAATTTATGTTTGAAAATATATGAACCTATAATCATATTGTCTTACTCAAGGTCTTCAAGAATGACAACCAATCTGTTAATCTCTCTTACTTTGTAAGTTATGAGTTCTCTTGGATCCTCCTTGCCAACCACTTCCCCTATGACATCTACACCACATTTGAAGTTGATATGAAACTAAATGACTAACACAACTCGGTTACATTTTACAATTTATTTGACTATAACTGATAAGGTATACTCTTACTGATTAGAACTGAATCTTCCAGCATGTCAGCAGCAAGACACTCTGGAATGGGCTTAAAGCTAAATGCTTCAAGAGAATAGTTTGGTCTAAAAACCGGTTGAACCATTATCCTATTTGAGAAATTTATGGACCATCTATTGTTGATTGTCTTGGTATTTTCCTTCTTGTCTACCACAATAAAATGGGTCATGTACATTTTGAACTCAATAATCTTACTGTTCATACCCTGGGTTGAGCTGTCCTACCCGGGATGTTCTACAGACAAAGCGACCGACCTCTTCAGGCTAGGACAACCCGACCTCTTCTTAAAGAGCTCGACCAAGTCACAGGAAAGCCCAATAAAAGGGCCCAAGCAGAGGAACACGACCCGAATCCAAGGGCAGACCAAGCCTATAGAGATAAAGGCGGTTCCCTTAAAGATAAGATGACCTCGCTCGAAGATAAAGATAAGATAAGATAACTAACTTATCTTATCTAAGAAGGTCACTTTACGCCATTATAAATACACTAAAGCACCCAGGTATAAACTCATACTCTGATACTACTCAATACCTGCTTAATACCCTTGCTAACTTAAACATCGGAATCCCTTGCAGGTACCCCCACCCTCCGAGGACGAAGGATCAGCATTATCACCAAGTCTCACATGTCGGACACCGCGACTCCAAACACCCCCGTAAGATCGGACTCAGCAGCTCCGATCAATATAAAAGATCTCGTTCGAGATCGACCTCTAGTTTCAGGTAACCCTCGGAACATTGGCGCCGTTGCCGGGGAACCTAGAAGTCATCCCATTACCATGGCGGACGACCATTACAACGATCACACCTCATATCTAGAAGAAAGAACGCCGCACAAAAATGTGGGCACAACAGCAAAGGATACTCCTCAAGTCAATGATAAAAACTCCCCAAACGAGGGAGCCCTGGAGGCACTCCAAAGTCGGTTAAAGTAACTCGAGGAAGACGCTCTACGTCAACGAGAGGCCGAAAAGGATCTACAAAGAGAAATAAGACGACGCCAGGAATTGGAGAACAAACTCCTAAAAATTGAGGCCGATGTCAAGACTAAAGCCAACCATCCCACCCCCGAAGATAGCACCCGCAAGGAACAAGATCCATTCACCAGGGAGATCATGAAAACAAGAATCCCAAAAGACTTTAAACTCCCAGCCATGATCTTGTACGACGGCACAACGGATCCCAGCCATCATCTCAGCAACTTCAAAAGCAGAATGTACCTCACTGATGCCTCAGATGCAGTTCATTTCAAAGCCTTTCCAACCACTTTAACAAAAACAGCAATTAGATGGTTCGACAACCTCCCTCCTAGGTCCATCTCAAGTTTCGACGACTTGGCTAAAAAATTTCTGGCCAGATTCTCCATCCAAAAGGACAAAGCAAAACATGCTCTGAGCTTACTAGGAATCAGACAAGGGGAGCGGGAAACCCTGCGAAACTACATGGAGAGATTTAACAAAACATGCATGGATATACAAAACCTTCCAATAGAAGCTGCCATCATGGGTCTCATTAACGGTCTGCGAGAAGGGCCTTTCAGTCAATCCATATCAAAGAAGTATCCAACATCTCTGAACGAGGTGCAGGAGCGAGCAGAAAAGTACATCAACATGGAGGAAAACTCCCGATTAGGAGAGACTTCAAAACCAGGGTTCATCCCTCGTGATAAAGACAAATATTCCAGAAAAAAGGAAGATCGACATGGAGAAAAAATCAAAAAGTACCATAATTACACCCCTTTTCGGGTGTCTCTTATGGATGTCTACAGAGAAGTTTGCAACACAGAAAAAATACCACCAGCTCGACCACTCAAAGGCAAAAAAGGAGGAGAAAACCGGGCTTAATACTGTGAATATCATCGGATCCGCGGACACTCCACCAATGAGTGTTTTGATTTAAAAAACGTCATAGAAAATCTCGTACGAGAAGGAAGGTTAGATCGATACCTGGCCACCCACGAAGATGAACAAAGGAAAAGAAGAAGAGCAGAAGATGTCGGACCTACTATGCATCATCCCGGACACCAGAAAGACACGTCCACATGATACACGGCATATCCGCCGGAGGAGGAATCTCCAAGTCATCCCGCAAAAGACATCTCAAAGACATATATCACGTCGCGGAAAGGAAGGAATCACTCAACATCCCAGCGATCACTTTTACCAAAGAAGACGCATCCAGCATCACATCAGGACATGACGATCCCATGGTCATCACAATCTTACTGGCAAACGCAAATCTCCATCGAACACTGATAGACCAGGGGAGCTCTGCCGATATCTTATTCAAAACCGCCTTTGACAAACTCGTCTTGGAAGAAAAAGAACTCAGAGCATATCCGGATAGCCTGTTCGGATTAGGAGATACCCCGGTTCAACCAATGGGATACATTCCGCTCCACACAACTTTTGGAAAGGGAAGTCAGTCAACAACACTCAAAATAGACTACATCGTCGTTGACGTAAGCTCAGCCTACAATGCTCTAATAGGTCGGACAGCGTCAAATCAACTTGGCGCAATAGTCTCGACTCCGCATCTATGCATGAAATTCCCAACCGCAGAAGGAATAGCCACAGTAAAGGCAGACCAGAAAATGGCGCGCTGCTGTTACAACGAAAGTCTAAACCTCAGAGGCAGAGGTGAAGAATTCCATACAATCGAGCTTGGTGGAGCTCAGCGGCGGGAGGAGCTTCGCTCATAACCTGAAGGAGAAATAGAGAAAATCCAGATCGGAAACACCCCGGACCAAATAACCAACATCGGCACACTCCTAAAAGGGGACACAAGAGAATCACTCATACAGTTCCTATGTGATAATGCCGACCTCTTTGCGTGAAAGGCCGCAGACATGCCAGGTATAGATCCCAAACTAATGTGCCATAAGCTAGCAGTCTACCCAGGATCTCAGCCGGTACAACAAAGGCACAAAAAGCTAAGACCAGAATGCTCTCAAGCGGTGGAAGAACAGGTACGAGCTCTACTGGAGGCAGGCTTCATAAGAGAAGTCAAATACCCGCTATGGCTTGCTAATGTCGTTTTGGTAGAAAAGTCAAATGGGAAGTGGAGAATGTGCACCGACTATACCGATCTCAACAAAGCTTGCCCAAAAGATCCTTATCCACTCCCAAACATCGACGCACTGGTAGATGCCTCCTCCAGATACAAATACCTCTCCTTTATGGACGCATACTCGGGATATAACCAAATCCCAATGTACCCACCCGACCAAGAAAAAACCTCTTTCTTAACCCCAAAGGCAAATTACTGTTACATTATTATGCCTTTCGGTCTCAAAAATGCGGGAGCCACTTACCAAAGATTAATGAACAAAATTTTTTCGGATCACATCGGAAAAATCATGGAGGTCTATGTAGACGACATGCTAGTGAAGACGCAAAATGGAGAGATGTTACTATCCGACCTGAAACAAGTATTCGACACCATAAGACGACACGGCATGCAACTCAATCCCACAAAATGTACTTTCGCAGTAGAAGCCGGTAAATTCTTGGGTTTTATGATCACACAGAGAGGAATCGAAGTAAACCCGGACAAGTGCAGGGCCGTACTCGACATGAAAAGCCCGACTTGTATCAAAGAGGTGCAACAACTCAACGGGCGGCTGGCAGCCTTGTCCAAATTCCTGGCAGGATCTGCAATAAGATCTCTCCCCTTCTACACCACTCTAAGGAAGGGAAAGGAATTTGAATGGACAGTCGAATGCGAGCAAGCCTTTCAAGACTTTAAAAAGTTTATGGGACAACCACCTATATTAAGTTGGCCTCGGAAGGGGGAACCGCTCATCTTGTACCTCGTAGTGGGAAATCGGGCAATAGCTTCAGCACTGGTCTGAGAGGACAACAGCGGACAGTAACCCATATACTTTATCAGCAAAGCATTGCAAGGATCTGAGCTGAGCTACCAGAAAATAGAAAAATTTGCTTACGCTCTCAAAATAACATCTCGCCGACTTCGCCCATATTTCCAGTCTCACACCATTAAAGTTCGAACTAACCAGCCCATAAAAGGGATCTTACAGAAAACAGACTTGGCAGGAAGAATCTTGCAATGGGAAGTCGAGCTGTCAGAATTCGACCTTCAATATGAAGCTTGGACGGCAATGAAATCTCAATACCTGGCCGACTTCATTGCGGGATTTACGGACACACCGGAAGTCCCCATAGAATGGAATCTATACGTGGACGGATCCTCAAATAAAATGGGAAGTGGTGTAGGCGTAATAATCGAAAGCGACCAGGGGACCCAGATCGAACTCTCCCTCAAATTTGGGTTCCCCGCCTCGAATAATCAAGTGGAATATGAGGCACTACTAGCAGGTTTGAAGATGGCTAGGGAGGTCGGAGCTCAAAAACTTATCATCTTCAGCGATTCACAGGTAGTCACTTCACAAATAACAGGCAGCTACCAAGCCAAGGATCCCACTATGAAAAAGTACCTGGACAAAACCAGGGAACAGCTCGGACAACTCGGAGAATATGAGATTTGACACATACCCCTTAGAACAAAATGCCTGGGCCGATGCACTCTCAAAACTAGCCAACACCAAACTAGGAGGTAACAATAGAAGCCTTATCCAAGAAATTCTACAGAAGTCATCAATCTCAGAAGAAAAAAAGGTCCTAGCCATAACAGGTCGCGATCAGGGATGGATGACCCCCATAATTAATTACCTCACAATGGAGGCCCTCCCTACAGATGAGAAAGAGGCAAAGAAGTTAAAACAGGAAGCACAATACTATACCATCATAAATAACATTTTATACAAAAGAGGGATTTCAACACCATTGCTAAAATGCGTGCCGACTTACAATACTAAGGACATCTTAGAAGAAGTACACAGTGGCATTTGTGGCAATCACCTCGGAGCACAAAGCACTCGCCAAAAAAGTACAACGGGCCGGATTCTATTGGCCAACCCTACAAAAAGAAGCCACATACTTCGTAAGGACATGTTCGCCATGTCAGAAGCATTCCAACTTCCACACCGCTCCGCCCGAGGAACTCATCAGCGTAACCTCATCGTGGCCATTCGCAAAATGGGAACTCGATCTCCTCGGACCCTTTCCCCAAGGATCCGGACAGGTCAAATTCCTCATAGTAGGAATAGACTACTTCACAAAATGGATCGAGGTAGAACCCTGGTGGACGAAATTGTGATACAAGAGTTCCAGTCACTGTTAGAGAATCTCACAACTCTGTTCAACTTAACCAGCAAGTGTACTGGGTCATCCAAGTAATACCTTACGTGAGTAAGGGTCGATCCCACAGAGATTGTTGGTATGAAGCAAGCTATGGTCACCTTGTAAATCTCAGTTAGGCAGATTAAATTGGTTTATGGTGAGTTCGAAAATTAATAAATAAATAGAAAATAAAAAAGGATAGAAATACTTATGTAAAGCAATAGTGGGAATTTCAGATAACTGTGTGAAGATGCTGTGCTCCTCTCGTATCTCTATTTTCTTATTACATTCATCCAATCCTTCCTACTCCTTTTCATGGCAAGCTGTATGTAGGGCATCACCGTTGTCAATGGCTACATCCCATCCTCTCAGTGAAAACGTTCCTATGCTCTGTCATAGCACGGCTAATCATCTGTCGGTTCTCAATCAGGTTAGAATAGAATCCCTTGATTCTTTTGCGCTTGTCATCACGCCCAGCCTTCAGGAGTTTGAAGCTCGTCACAGTCATTCAATCCCAGAATCCTACTCGGAATACCATAGACAAGGTTTAGACTTTCCGGATCCTCATGAATGCCGCCATCTATCTAGCTTATACCACAAAGATTCTGTTGGGGAATCTAAGAGATATGCGCCTGGCATAAAGTAGAACGGAAGTGGTTGTCAGTCACGCGCGTTCATAGGTGAGAATGATGATGAGTGTCACGGATCATCACATTCATCAAAGTTAAGTGTAACGTATATCTTGGAATAAGAATAGAAGAGAATTGAATAGAAAGTAATAATAATTGTATTGAAACTTGAGGTACAGCAGAGCTCCACACCCTTAGTCTATGGTGTGCAGAAACTCCACTGTTGAAAATACATAAGTAAAAGGTTCAGGCATGGCCGAATGGCCAGCCCCCTAAAATGTAATCAATAGCCTCTTAAGATGAAGAATAATACAAAACTGAGACCAAAGATGAAACGTGGTCAAAGACCGAATGGTCAAAAGACGACTAATACACTAGTAAAAAGTCTTATTTATACTAAACTAGCTACTAGGGTTTACATGAGTAAGTAATTGATGCATAAATCCTCTTCCGGGGCCCACTTGGTGTATGCTTGGGCTGAGCTTGATCTATCCACGAGCTGAGGCTTTTCTTGGAGTTGAACTCCAAGTTATAACGTGTTTTGGGCGTTCAACTCCGGATCATGACGTGTTTTTGGCGTTTAACTCCAGACAGCAGCATGTACTTGGCATTCAACGCCAAGTTACGTCGTCAATTTCCAAATAAAGTATGGACTATTATATATTGCTGGAAAGCTCTGTATGTCTACTTTCCAACGCCGTTGAGAGCGCGCCAATTGGAGTTCTGTAGCTCCAGAAAATCCATTTCGAGTGCAGGGAGGTCAGATTCCAACAGCATCAGCAGTCCTTTTGTCAGCCTTTTTCAGAGTTTTGCTCAAGTCCCTCAATTTCAGCCAGAAATTACCTGAAATCACAGAAAAATACACAAACTCATAGTAAAGTCCAGAAATGTGAATTTAACATAAAAACTAATGAAAACATCCCTAAAAGTAGCTTGAACTTACTAAAAATAACCTAAAAACAATGCCAAAAAGCATATAAATTATCCGCTCGTCAAACCCCTATGTAAAGCATGTTTCTGGCGTTGAACGCCAGTTTCATGCTTGTTACTGGCGTTCAGCGCCAGCTTTTCTTCTCTAGGCACATTCCTGGCATTCAGCGCCAGAATGTTGCTTGTTTCTGGCGTTCAGTGCCAAAATGATGCTCTGTTCTGGCGTTGAACGCCGGCCAGATGCATCTTACTGGCGTTGAACGCCAGCCTGTGCTTCCTCCAGGGTGTGATTTTTTTTTCTTCTACTGTTTTTGATTCTGTTTTTAATTTTTATGATTTTTTCGTGACTCCTCATGATCATGTACCTAATAAAACATAAAATAACAATAAAATAAAAATTAGATAAATAAAATTGGGTTGCCTCCCAACAAGCACTTCTTTAATGTCAATAGCTTGACAGTGGCTCTCATGGAGCCACAAGGTGATCAGTCCAATGTTGTATAGTCCCAACACCAAACTTAGAGTTTGGATATGGGATCTTAACACCAAACTTAGAGTTTGGTTGTGGCCTCACAACACCAAACTTAGAGTTTGATTGTGGGGGCTCTTCTTAACTCTGAACTGAGAGAAGCTCTTCATGCGTACTCTCTTTTGTCACAGAGGGATGGCCTTGTGCCTTAAACACAAGGTAGTCCCCATTCAATTGAAGGACTAATTCACCTCTGTTGACATCTATCACAGCTCCTGCTGTGGCTAGGAAAGGTCTTCCAAGGATGATGCATTCATCCTCTTCCTTCCTAGTGTCTAAGATTATGAAATCAGTAGGGATGTAAAGGCCTTCAACCTTTACTAATACGTCGTCCACTATTCCATAAGCTTGTTTCAATGACTTTTCTGCCAATTGTAATAAGAACAAGGCAGGTTGTACCTCAATGATCCCCAGCTTTTCCATTACAGAGAGTGGCATAAGATTTATCCCTGACCCCAGATCACATAGAGCCTTTTCAAAGGTCATGGTGCCTATGGTACAAGGTATTAAGAACTTGCCAGGATCTTGTTTCTTTTGAGGTAAAGTTTTCTGAATCCAGGTATCTAGTTCATTAATGAGCAAGGGAGGTTCACTTTCCCAAGTCTCATTACCAAACAGCTTGGCATTCAGCTTCATGATAGCTCCTAAGTATTAAGCAACTTGCTCTCCAGTCACATCTTCATCCTCTTCAGAGGAAGAATAGTCTTCAGAGCTCATGAATGGCAGAAGGAGATTTAATGGAATCTCTATGGTCTCTGTATGAGCCTCAGATTCCTTTGGATCCTTAATAGGAAACTCCTTCTTGCTTGAAGGACGTTCCAGGAGGTCTTCCTCACTAGGATTTTCGTCCTCCTCCTCCCTTGTGCATTCGGCCCCATTGATCACATCAATGGCCTTGCACTCTCCTTTTGGATTCTCTTCTGTATTGCTTGGGAGAATACTGGGAGGAGTTTCAATGACTTTCTTACTCAGCTGACCCACTTGTGCCTCCAGATTTCTGATGGAGGATCTTGTTTCATTCATGAAACTGAAAGTGGCCTTTGACAGATCAGAGACTAGATTGGCTAAATTAGAAGTGTTTTGTTCAGAATTCTCTATCTGTTGCTAAGAAGATGATGGATATGGCTTGCTATTGTTCAGCCTATTGCGTCCACCATTGTTAAAGCCTTGTTGAGGCTTCTGTTGATCCTTCCATGAGAAATTTGGATGATTTCTCCATGATGAGTTATAGGTGTTTCCATAAGGTTCACCCATGTAATTAACCTCTGCCATGGCAGGGTTCTCAGGATCATAAGCTTCTTTAGAAGCTGCCTCTTTAGTACTGTTGGATGCATGTTGCCATCCATTCAGATTTTGAGAGATCATGTTGACCTGTTGAGTCAACATTTTGTTCTGAGCCAATATGGCATTCAGAGCATCAATTTCAAGAACTCCTTTCTTCTGAGGTATCCCATTATTCATGGAATTCCTCTCAGAGGTGTACATGAATTGGTTGTTTGCAACCATGTCAATGAGTTCTTGAGCCTCTTTAGGCGTTTTCTTTAGGTGAATAGATCCACCTGCAGAATGGTCCAATGACATTTTCGAAAATTCAGATAGACCATAATAGAATATATCTAATATGGTCCATTCTGAAAACATGTCAGATGGACATCTTTTGGTCAGCTGCTTGTATCTTTCCCAAGCTTCATAGAGGAATTCACCATCTTCTTGTTTGAAGGTTTGAATATCCACTCTTAGCTTGCTCAGCTTTTGAGGAGGAAAGAATTTATCCAAGAAGGCAGTGACCAGCTTATCCCAGGAGTCCAGGCTATCCTTGGGTTGTGAATCCAACCATATTCTAGCTCTGTCTCTTACAGCAAAAGGGAAAAGCATGAGTCTGTAGACTTCAGGATCAACTCCATTCGTCTTTACAGTCTCACAGATCTGCAAGAACTCAGTTAGAAACTGATAAGGATCTTCAGATGGAAGTCCATAAAACTTACAGTTTTGTTGCATTAAGGAAACTAGCTGAGGTTTCAGCTCAAAATTATTGGCTCCAATGGCAGGAATGGAGATGCTTCTTCCATCAAACTTGGACGTTGGCTTTGTGAAGTCACCAAGCATTCTCCTTGCATTATTATTATTTTCGGCTGCCATCTCCTTCTCTTGTTCTAATATTTCTGAAAGGTTACCTTTAGATTGTTGTAACTTAGCTTCTCTTAATTTTCTCTTCAGAGTCCTTTCAGTTTCTGGATCAATTTCAACAAGAGTGCCTTTATCCTTGCTCCTGCTCATATGAAAGAGAAGAAAACAAGAAAAGAAAAAGGAATTCTCTATGTCACAATATAGAGACTCCTTTATGTTAGTAGAAAAAGAAAGGGGGAAGAAAGTAGAAGAGGGATTCGGATATTTAGGTGAAGAGGGGTGAAGAGAAGTGTTAGTAATTTTTGAAAATTAGAGATAAGATAAGATTAAAATTAAAATTTAAAACAAAAAGAATTTTTGAAAAAGAGAGAAGTATTTTCGAAAATTAGAGAGGGAAGAGTAGTTAGTTGGTTTTGAAAAAGATAGGAAACAAACAAAAAGTTAGTTAGTTGATTGAAAAAGATATTAAAATCAAATTTGAAAAGATAAAAAGGTAAGAAGTTAGATAAGATATTTTGAAATCAAATTTTGAAAAAGATAAATTTTTTTTGAAAAAGATAAGATAAAAGATAAAAAGATTAAATTTTTAAAATGACTTAACTAACAAGAAACTACAAGATAAGATTCTAGAACTTAAAGATTGAACCTTTCTTAACAAGAAAGTAACAAACTTCAAATTTTTGAACCAATCACATTAATTGTTAGCTAATTTTCGAAAATTAGATGTAAAAGATAAGAAAAAGATTTTGAAAATAATTTGAAAAAGATTTTTGAAATTTTCAAAAAAAATAGGAAAGAATGAAAAAGATATAATTTTTTTGAAAAAGATTTTGAAAAGATAAGATTTTTGAAATTGAAATTTTGACTTGACTTGTAAGAAATAATTAATTTTAAAAATTTTTTGACCAAGTCCACCCATAATTTCGAAAATTTGGAGGGAAATAAGGAAAAGATATTTTTTTATTTTTGAAATTTTTAAGATGAGAGAGAAAAACACAAAAATGACTCAAAATATGAAAATTTTGGATCAAACACATAAGATGCATGCAAGAACACTATGAATGTCAAGATGAACACCAAGAACACTTTGAAGATCATGATGAACATCAAGAACATAATTTTGAAAAAATTTTTATGCAAAGAAAACATGCAAGACACCAAACTTAGAAATCTTTAATGCATGGACTCTAACAAACGAAAAATGCACATGAAAAACAACAAACAACACAAAACAAGAAATCATCAAGATCAAACAAGAAGACTTGTCAAGAACAACTCGAAGATCATGAAGAACACTATGAATGCATGAGATTTTCGAAAAAAATGCAAGAAAAATTTTAAAAGCATGCAATTGACACCAAACTTAAAAATTAACACAAGACCCAAACAAGAAACACAAAATATTTTTGATTTTTATGATTTTCTATTTTTTTTGTATTTTTATTTTAATCTTTTCGAAAAACATGGTTAGAAAAACGAAAAAGAAAAGAAAAATTTTGAAAAATATTTTTGAAAAGAAAATTACCTAATATGAGCAACAAGATGAACCGTCAGTTGTTCAAACTCAACAATCCCCGGCAACGGCGCCAAAAACTTGGTGGACGAAATTGTGATACAAGAGTTCCAGGCACTGTTAGAGAATCTCACAACTCCGTTCAACTTAACCAGCAAGTGTACTGGGTCATCCAAGTAATACCTTACGTGAGTAAGGGTCGATCCCACAGAGATTGTTGGTATGAAGCAAGCTATGGTCACCTTGTAAATCTCAGTTAGGCAGATTAAATTGGTTTATGGTGAGTTCAAAAATTAATAAATAAATAGAAAATAAAAAGGGATAGAAATACTTATGTAAAGCAATAGTGGGAATTTCAGATAAATGTGTGAAGATGTTGTGCTCCTCTCGTATCTCTATTTTCTTATTACATTCATCCAATCCTTCCTACTCCTTTCCATGGCAAGCTGTATGTAGGGCATCACCGTTGTCAATGGTTACATCCCATCCTCTCAGTGAAAATGTTCCTATGCTCTGTCACAGCACGGCTAATCATCTGTCGGTTCTCAATCAGGTTGGAATAGAATCCCTTGATTCTTTTGCGCTTGTCATCACGCCCAGCCTTCAGGAGTTTGAAGCTCGTCACAGTCATTCAATCCCAGAATCCTACTTGGAATACCATAGACAAGGTTTAGACTTTCCGGATCCTCATGAATGCCGCCATCTATCTAGCTTATACCACGAAGATTCTGTTGGGGAATCTAAGAGATATGCGCCCGGCATAAAGTAGAACGGAAGTGGTTGTCAGTCACGCGCGTTCATAGGTGAGAATGATGATGAGTGTCACGGATCATCACATTCATCAAAGTTAAGTGTAACGTATATCTTGGAATAAGAATAGAAGAGAATTGAATAGAAAGTAATAATAATTGTATTGAAACTTGAGGTACAGCAGAGCTCCACACCCTTAGTCTATGGTGTGTAGAAACTCCACTGTTGAAAATACATAAGTAAAAGGTTCAGGCATGGCCGAATGGCCAGCCCCCTAAAACGTGATCAATAGCCTCTTAAGATGAAGAATAATACAAAACTGAGACCAAAGATGAAACGTGGTCAAAGACCGAATGGTCAAAAGACGACTAATACACTAGTAAAAAGTCTTATTTATACTAAACTAGCTACTAGGGTTTACATGAGTAAGTAATTGATGCATAAATCCTCTTCCGGGGCCCACTTGGTGTATGCTTGGGCTGAGCTTGATCTATCCACGAGCTGAGGCTTTTCTTGGAGTTGAACTCCAAGTTATAACGTGTTTTGGGCGTTCAACTCCGGATCATGACGTGTTTTTGGCGTTTAACTCCAGACAGCAGCATATACTTGGCGTTCAACGCCAAGTTACGTCATCAATTTCCAAATAAAGTATGGACTCTTATATATTTCTGGAAAGCTCTGGATGTCTACTTTCCAACGCCGTTGAGAGCGCGTCATTTGGAGTTCTGTAGCTCCAGAAAATCCATTTCGAGTGCAGGGAGGTCAGATTCCAACAGCATCAGCAGTCCTTTTGTCAGCCTTTTTCAGAGTTTTGCTCAAGTCCCTCAATTTCAGCCAGAAATTACCTGAAATCATTGAAAAATACACAAACTCATAGTAAAGTCCAGAAATGTGAATTTAACATAAAAACTAATGAAAACATCCCTAAAAGTAGCTTGAACTTACTAAAAACAACCTAAAAACAATGCCAAAAAGCGTATAAATTATCCGCTCATCAAACCCCTAGCCAATGCCACAGTTCAAAGAAGTCGGAAATTCCTGTATCGAAATATCGTCACAAGGTTCGGAGTTCCATACTCCATCACTACAGACAATGGTACCCAGTTCATAGACGTAGGCTTCAGAAAACTAGCGGCCGACCTGAATATAAAACAACAATTCACCTCTGTTGAGCATCCCCAAGCCAATGGGCAAGCCGAAGCTGCCAACAAAGTTATATTAGCAGGGATAAAATGGAGATTATAGGATGCAAAGGGAGCCTAGGCTGAGGAGCTCCCACAAGTCCTATGGGCATATCGAACGACCCCACATTCCACAACAAGGGAATCACCTTTCTGATTAGCTTACGGAATGGAGGCTATGATCCCAGTAGAGGTTGAAGAAAGATCCCCGAGAGTGATCTACTATAGTGAAGAAGCCAATCCCCAACTTCAAAGGGAAGAGCTTGAATTACTCCCAGAAGTCCGAGAAAGAGCTCGGATAAGGGAAGAAGCATTGAAACGACGAATGGCTTCTAGATACAATCAAAAAGTAATACAGCGAACCTTCATGAAGAATGACCTCATTCTAATCCGAAATGACATTGGAATAACTCGACCTGGAGAAGAAAAGCTGGCTGCAAATTGGAAAGGACCCTACCGAGTCATAGAAGTGCTAGGGAAGGGCTACTACAGGCTTTCCGAACTCGACGAGCGAGAGCTGCCAAGGTCATGGCATGCCTGCAACTTAAGAAGGTACTATAGTTAGGGAGGATAAGGGACCTTGGGACAAGGCACACTCTTTTTCCTGAAAAGGTTTTTTAACGAGGTGCCAGGCCCAAGACCTATAAACTAACCCCACGTGTATATATTTGTATTTCTCTTAATAAAATTTTTTCAGATTTTCTACAAATGTTCAAGTCGTATTATTCTAAAAACAATCATCGCCCAATTATAAAGCTACAGATCGACAGAAAGTGAAAACCAAATTCACTGTGCGATCACGATAAAAACGAGGGTTAAAACCCAAAATTCTACAAAATCGGCAAAGATGAAAATAGAATAATACAAGAAGCTATAGATAGTGATCCATAGAAAGGACCTGATGAGGTCCTAATAAAATGGATTGCTATAAAATAGCTTAAAGGCTAGCCGACACCTAAAGTCAGCCAGCCCCAACAAACCAAGTTATAAGTAAAGCCCTGGAAAGAGGTCTGGCCAACCCTATAAAAGAGGATTATTATAACTTCGAAGAGCCCGACGTGACGAAGTCAGACTCCTACAAAAGGTTACAAAAGATAATCCCTGAAAGAGACCTGAACAAGGTCCAAGAAAGAGGATTATCAAGTAACTCGACAAGGCCCGACATAACAAAGTCGGCCTGGGCAGATAAAAGCTACAAAGATAAATCCCTGAAAGAGACCTGAACGAGGTCCAAAAAGAGGATTATCAAGTAACTCGACCAAAAGTCCGACATGACAAAGTCAGCCCAAGACACAAAACCACAAAGGTAATCCCTAAAAGAAAGGGCTTATTACGATCGATGAGAGCAACGTCAGGCCAAAGGATCAAGTTAATCATGTCAGATAGAAACTTACGAAGACGCCACGACAAGTGCAAACATACATAATATAGAAACTACCGAGTTACGACAATAAACTCCAGAGGCCATCAAAGACCAGCCCCGGAAGCCCGAGATATACTTTGTTTTTCAAAACGAAAGTTGCTAAACGAGCAACCCTAGAAAGTGTCAACAGTCAAACAAAACACCATTTACAAAAAGTTAAAACGTCCACAGACTGGGCTATGCACAAATTTATTAAGAATAATCAAAGAGAGTCCAAAGGCTTCCCAGTAGCAACATCAATAGGAGGTGAAAGAGGACGAGTCTGGAGAGGCACCGCATCCACTGTCCCGTCGCCTTGACTCAAGATCTGACAGTTAGAATCTGGCTCAACTACGGTCGAGGGGTCTGAAGGAACCGGCATGGTAGAAGCTTTCAGAGGAGGCGCAGGAGGTGGCTCAACATCATCATCGGGATCATCCGGGACAATCTTGCCATCCTTTACTACGTTATCAAGACTAACGAGAGTCAAATCGGCATCAAGGGCAACAATCCGGAACTGCTCCATCAGATTCTCACAGGCGGCAGTCACGCTGCCCACAAGGTGACCCTGGAGCTCGGCATAATCAGTCCGAGCAGTTTCCAAGTCATCACGAAGATGCACCAACTCCCTATAAGTCGAGACATAGCTATCTTTGTGCTTCAGTGCCATGTCCTCAGCCAACTTCAAAGAAGCAGCCAAGGCAATAGAGCTGGCCTTCTCACCCTCCAGTTCCTTCTCTACCTTCGCCAACTTCACCTCCAACTCATCCTTCAGATCCTTGATCCGATCAAATTCTGATTTAGCCTCCTCCATGAAGGATTTTGTGGCATGAATCGGGATCCCCTTAACAGTTCGGAAAATAGCCGTACCCATATGTGCCATTTTCACACTACTTTTGGTGATAAAATCCAGATGCTGAAGAAGAGACACATCATCCATGGAGAGCCCACCATAGGGGGCAATTTGCTGGTCAACAAACTCGACAGCATCAAAATCCGGGGCACCTAGGTTAAAGGGCTCAGATGTTTTTTGCTTTTTTAAGGGAGGAGCACCAGAAGCAGCAACAAAAGTTTGTGGGGGATCTGCCAGTCGAACCTGAGGAGTAGGGATCACCCTCCTCGGCCCAGGAGAACTCGGCACGGGCGGCTTCAGGATGGTTTGAGAAGACCCCTCCCCAGCTGCCATGACCGAGATATTCTGTGCAGCGGCGGCCTTCCTAGCCTTTTTAAAAGCCTTCATGGAGTCGTTGTTCTTTGACATTTCTGAAAAACAGGAAAGACAGAATCAACAAAAGAAGTCATGGAGCATAGGGAAAAATAGAATAAACTAAAAACACGTCAGTCAGTACCCAACACATTTCGGACTAAAGATGGGTCCCCCAGAAATTTCTTAGTATCCAGATGCAGGGGCTCCCCCCAAATATCCTCCAACATACTCACAAAGGCCTGTTCGACCTCGTCCAACATCTCCCAAGTATACCGGGACACCATGACATTCCTTTGCCACTCAAGAGGAAAAGCGGGTTCATCATTTTCATCAAGAAAAAAGGGGTGAACACCCTCAACAGCTCGAACTTTAAAGAAATAGTTTTTGAAGTCCTTAAAAGACTCGTCATACATGGCAAAGACTTTGTGCCCCTGAGCAGATCTAAAGGAAACCCAAGAAGCTTTCTTTTTTGAAGAGGCCCCAGGCTTGGCCGAAACAAACAAATAGAGGAAAAGAGTTAGAGAAGGCTTGATACCTAACTCTTGACACAGCAGCTGAAAAATCTTTATAAAACCCCACGAATTGGGATGAAGCTGGGATGGAGCAATGTTACATGACCACAACAAGTCGGTCTCAAAGGCAGAAAAAGTAAAAGTAACATTCAACTGACTAAAGAAATACTCGTAAGCATAGAAGAAGGGACGCTCTCCCTCGAGTAAAGTGGGAAAACAAACTCTCTCGTCAGAACCAGGCGCTACAAGCTCATAATCCCTCTCCTGGGCATCACTACCACAAACCCTATGATGCTTTCGCAGCTCTATACAAAAATCTGAGTCCACCACAGAAATACACAGAAGAACCATAGAATCCACCCAATCAACCATGCCCTCAGGGACTTGGAAAGATGTCTCAACAATATTTTTACGAGAAGCCATGAGGCCAACAAGTCCTACAATAAGAAAAGAATATTGGATTACTAAAACACATCTCGGACAATAGCAAAACAACTCGGCTACACAATCAAGTACGGTATGAGGAACAAAAAGAGACCCAGGACCTACACGAAAGATCCAGGGGCGTCCTTTGGAGGCAACCACAGAACAAGAACTCAAAGGACCTACAAGTTCACACCCCAGCAACGACCCTTCATTCTTAACCAGAAATCATCAAGAAATCATCATCTCCGTCAAAAAGAAAAACTATCGACAAAATGAAGCCACCAAAGGAGCAACCTTTTTTCAAAACACAGCAACTTTCAAAACCCTAAAGGCACTAAACCACCAGGAAATCCAGCCGAAAGCATACAGAAAGATGAAAAGAAAATCAGAAACATACATCATAGCGACAGTCAAGCATAGTGGTACGAAAAGATTCAAGCTTTCCAACAACAACTCAGGCAAAATCAAAACTTTATTGAAGAATCACATTCCAAAGTAAAAACAGAAACGAAGAAAAGGTTCAAGCTTTCCAAGCATACAAAATCAAGGCGTCATCAAAAGGATCAAAAGCAAAAGTAGCAGAAATAAAAAGGTGAGGAAGAAAGCAAAACCAACCTGGAAGAAGGAAGAAAACTTTGAAAAGCGAGTAGCAGAGAATCGATCACAAAGCAGAAGCACCAAGCGAAGGCCAAAGCTTCACAAAGAGACGAGAAGTACAGAACAGGAAACGGCGAAAGAAAAGGGAGGTTACAGGAAAAGGAAAACCGTCTCTTGGATACAAAAATTTGAAAAGAGAAAATCAAGAGAAACGGAACAAATTAATGGGGGCATTAAAAACCCTCGCATATTCCCAAGGAAAACGCTAAAAGGCAAAAGCGCGCGCTTTCAGAAGAAACGGAACAGAAACGTTCCACATTCAAGAAAGAGCTCTACGGAAGATAAAGCGACAAAATGCTCGAGTTCGGCTTTACCCGAGAAGGCTCGAAGTCCTAAAACCAAGACTCGACTGCCAGATAAAAGACCAAGCTCGAGCAGGGACACTATTCATACCCTGGGTCGAGCTGTCCGACCCGGGATGTTCTACAGACAAAGCGACCGACCTCTTCAGGCTAGGACAACCCGGCCTCTTCTTAAAGAGCTCGGCCAAGTCACAAGAAAGCCCAATAAAAGGGCCCAAGCAGAAGAACACGACCCGAATCCAAGGGCGGCCCAAGCCTATAGAGATAAAGGCGGTTCCCTTAAAGATAAGATGACCTCGCTCGAAGATAAAGATAAGATAAGATAACTAACTTATCTTATCTAAGAAGGTTACTCTACGCCATTATAAATACACTGGAGCACCCAGGTATAAACTCATACTCTGATACTACTCAATACCTGCTTAATACCTTTGTTAACTTAAGCATCGGAGTCCCTTGCAGGTACCCCCCACCCTCCAGGGACGAAGGATCAGCATTATCACCAAGTCTCATACGTCGGACACCGTGACTCCAAACACCCCCGTAAGATCGGACTCAGCAGCTCCGATCAGTATAAAAGATCACGTCCGAGATTGACCTCTAGTTTCAGGTAACCCTCGGAACAATCTTACCTTTCCATTTCTTGAGAAAAGGTTTAGAAATTGAGGCTTGGATCCTTCCACTTTAAAGATCATACAGGCATAATGTCAAGAAAGTACAAAAAAAAAAGGTTCTTACAACTAATAAAAGTATATAAAAGTTTAACATACTTATTTAAAATCTTAAAGAGCCATCTCTATGCCATTGATCTTTTTTTATTGAATCTATTTGGAACTTCTCAAAGATGGACAACATAACCCTAGAAATTCTATTCAAGTTTTCTTGCATTCACATTCATTAAACTATCAAACACTTCTGTCATTCTTGTACGAAATATTTGTTCAAGCAGATTTTTTGTATATGTTCTATAAAATTTTTTGTTCAAGCAATTTTCATGTACTAGCTATGGCACCCTTATATAGGAAACTTTAAAATTTTGAACATTAGAAAAGCAAATTTAACCGCGCTTAGCCACCCCTTCTTTATTCACAAATTCTACTCAGTTACAACAAAGCCACCTATAAAACAACGGAAGCTACCACGTATATGAAGCTACACATGTCAAACAACCAACTACCTACTACATACTTATCCTATAATATACATTGAAAAAAAGATTATTCTCATAGTAAAATTCCTAAGTGTCATCTATTAGGTTTATTCTCAATTTCTATTATATTTATTCATCCACCAAAATTTCAATACCTTCGATCATTATGACTCTTATATTACCCTCCTACATAAAACCAATTTCATTACACCACATTTTTCAAGACTGTATCCAATTTTTTATCTCTCTTTCTCAACTTGCTTTACAATTTACATGTACACACTACACACACCCCTAAAATTCTAAATTTTAAATTTTGAACAAAATTAAAATTAAAAAAGGTATTCTTTCCATTCTCTGTTTCCAATTTTATCTCTTCTTCCTCTTCTTCGGTTCTTCTACTCCTTCATCTTCAGTTCTTCTTCTTTTTTCCTCCTCCGTTTACTGATTCTATTTTCGTATAATCTTCTTCTTCTTCCGTAGTTTTTATTCATCTTCTTCTTTTTATTTCTTATTATTCCTAATTTAAGTCAGATTAGAGTTAGTGTACGCACTGAGGCAGAGATTGTCACTGTACCTGATAGCTCCAACCTTTAGGAGAGTCATCTCGGTGGAGGCAATGCTATCACTGGTGATAGGATTGCGGCGGTGGATGAGATGACGACTGCTATGGTGGTGGACCATGCTATGGCAGTGGTGGTCGCAGTGGGTGCGGTGGAGTTCGTGGTGATCTTCAATGCTGTAGTGATGGA
This sequence comes from Arachis hypogaea, assembly GCF_003086295.3. Taxonomy (NCBI): domain Eukaryota; kingdom Viridiplantae; phylum Streptophyta; class Magnoliopsida; order Fabales; family Fabaceae; genus Arachis; species Arachis hypogaea. The sequence continues at coordinate 71,464,727 of NC_092042.1, forward strand.
TACGGAGGAGGAAGCAGCGGAAGAGAGCAGATCGCTGGAAGGTGCTAAGTCGCCGCCACAAAGAGCACATGCAATGAGACTATAAAACCAGAGAGCACAACAACGATATAATAATTTTATATTTGTCTTTATCTTTTCTGTCTGTATTGGATTCATCTTCATTTTCAAGAGGTTCCTCATTTTCAAGATGTTCCTAATGTCCGTCCTTTTAATTTTGACTAAATCTATATGCAATTTGAAATTGAAATTTGAATTTTAAATATGCACAACCTTATCAAGCATTCAAACCATCTCTCAAATAATCAAATTTCATTTTTCTTCTTACCATAACCCTCTTTCTTTCTCTATCTTCTCTTATGTCTTTCTTCTCCAAGATCTATATATCTCTCCGCGTCATTTTTTTTCCTTTTATTTTTGTTATCTCTGTGTTCTCTTTGTCAAGTAGAGATTTCTTGATGGTGACATGCATTATGGTATTGTGTTTGTTGCGGGAAGCAGAGGGAAGAAGTAGAGACACGACAGGAAAGAGCGAGAGATTCATACTGGCGTCGACAACAATGGGCATGCAATTTGGTGAGGCAGAGATGATTCGAATGGCAATAGACAAAACGGAAGAGAAGTCATAGTTGCAGCACTAGAAGCGGCCATCAATGGTCTTGGTGCGATGATTCTGTATTCTCTGTTTATGTAAGTAGTCGTCTTCTTCAAATGAATGTATATGATTTTTAATTTTGATATCCCTACTCATGCTCCTCTTTTTTCAGTCACAGATTCGTAATGGTTTGCGATGATGAGCTGTGTGTGTTCCTTATTATTTATCTAATGTATATGTTCTAATTTTGGTAAGAATTGAAATGATGATGTTGTTGTTGTGCAGAGGCGTCTTTGCCTGGTGTGGAGCTTTTGATGCAGAAAATCCATAACCTCATTGTTGTTGCCAGGATTCTATTGGCAATTTGCCAAAAGGTTTTAATCTCTTTCCCTCTTATCTTTAATTTGCATCCAATGTACAAACCAAATGAAATTGTTAAGTAATGCAGCATGAACTAATCATTTTTTCTTTGGTTTTTGATGTCCTAGCTTTTGTATTTTCAGAGAATATATTCATTTTCATCATCCTCATAGATAATATTTTTCAATTTTTTCTTCTCATCACTCTAATAACGGAGCAGAAGGTTCAGCTCTCGGAGTCCAAGATCAAATTGCCTACTGGAAACTCGTGGGCACCTCGGCAAGAAGGTTCAGCTCTCGGAGTCCAAGATCTCGCAGCTCTACTTGATTTCCAGAGATATTTTCTTGCAACGGCCAAATTTATGGGATCTCCAATCTTTCATTTAGATTTGTGGTACTATAACTTCTTGCAATCCCTGACTCTACCACTTTCTTTCTTAATAACAAGTGAATATGTAAACTTTTGTGCATCCCTTACTCTACTGCTTTCTTTCTTGCAATCCCTTTTGTTTCGGTCTTCTTCCTTTCTTTTTGAAGTCGGCGTTTGATTGATTTGTTATTGCGTTTATTTTTTATTTTAATTTTTTCTAATAGTAGTTTTATATTCTTTTAATTTGAGTGACATTACTATTATATATTTTAATATGTTTCTTAACCATATTTTAAAATCTTGATTTTCATTTCATATCACTTCTCTAGAATCTTATTTTTCCAATACATTATTGACTAAGATTTGGTAACTTTTACTGTTTATGATACACGATTTGGTATCTCCTTTTTGAGTTTTGATAATGGAATTTGGTAAATATTTTGATTTTAACTGTTTATGTGATCTCTTTAGATCTTTATCATTATCATAACTTCAGAAAAAAGAAAATAATATCACTACAGAAGCAAGGAGGAGAAGAAACTATGATGGCAATCCTAAATGTAATAATTAAAAGAAAAGGGAGGAATTGGAGAAAGAAAGTGGTGGTTCAGGTTCGCATTCCTCCTTGTAAAGCCTTCTTTGGCATCATGGTTCTACTACGGTGCTTGGTTCAGTTGTGCCTCAAATAAGGTATATATGATGGATATGAATGAATCCATAAGTTGAGACAATTTCATTTCATAAATAACAAAGTAACTAACTCAGATTATTCTTTGTTTTCGCAGGTAGCATAGGTTCCATTAACATTGTCATAACCATTCTCACATTAGTTTATTTTTTATTTTTTAGTTATTAGTTTAGTGACTTCATTGCCATACTCTATTGTGGCATATTTTTTGGGGTGCATTAAAACATGCGAATGGAATTGAAGGCGGATCAACAATTGTTGTTAGAGTAATAGCATGCTTTCAACCCTTGCACAATTGTCAGGTAAGTACTATATGACTTATATAGACATGGTTTTTAAACTTGATGTGAGATAAAAAAAAATACTTATGTCTATTATGTGTTATCCTCTGTTATTAATTATTGGATTGTTTTATGAGTTCATGGGGGATAAATGCTATCTTCAAGTTTTTCGTCGTTTGCTGAAGCCTGTCATGAAGATACATAAACTTTTTCTCATCTAGCTGAAGCTTGAAGCTTGTGGTTTTCTTTTATTATTATTTGTCTATAAAAGAAATCAAGTTATTGAAAATTCTATATCAAAGCATTGTAGCATCGTAGCGTGCTACTGATAAATATTTTTATGTTATGCATTTTCACTGAAAAGGGTCTATTTGTCATCTTCATCATTGATTGATTGACTATTGTTCTTTAGGTTATTTTTTTCCTTGGATGGTTAAGGCTCATACGAGCTAAGGATTTGTATTTTATTTTTATCCTTTTTAAACTTATATGATTTGCTTTGTGTATTATGGTATGCTTGAAAGACATCACAGCAGAGGAGGGTATTAAGTCAAAGTTTTTACGATAAAAAAAAGTGTGAAAAATAACAAATATTGATAATAAGGTTGAATACAACCTTTACTCTCCATTTCAAAGCTTTTGGTTGGACATGGTGAATAAAATTTGGAATTACTTTTGCTCATGTTTTGATCTGTGAGAATATGCATTAGAGTATATATATATGTTTGTTTTCTTTTCAAATTAATTTTTTTTATTTGTGATTGAACTTATGTACCATATAACGATTAATTCAAATAATCAACATATATTGTTGCACGAAGAGGTTTCTTGATATTATGGTATTATGAGTTCAAATATCTTAGTGATTAAATGATAGATTAAATAACATTAATTATGTCTCTGTTTTTTGGTATTACTCATGAAAAGCCAATGACAGCTTTGGGTGAACAAGTGTGTCAATCTGTGGAGATAATGTTGGAAAGATTATGCGCGGCTAACCATTTAATGTATGCAGTTTATATGCCTTCCATATGTGCAAGCCTCTCAATGAGTATGACAGCAAGGATGGGAACCAGTACTGCCCCCAGGCCATTCACTGTATACACCATTCTTCATTCATATGTTGCAACTGTGCTAAAGATTTTTAGCATTATAAGATGTTTTAAATATTTAATAAATTACTTCTAAAAAATAGATTCATTGTGTTTTAAATGGTTGTGCTGTTTTATTTTTTAGTCTCTCTTTATGTTATATGAGATATTCCAACTGTATAATTAATTGAGAATCCACACTTTTGACAGGATTATTTTATAGACTTAAACCTTAACTAAGGATTAAATACTTGTCATCAATAAACAATAGTCCAGTTAATGGAACCCTCATCCTCTTGGTTGATGTTTTTATTAATTTGAGTTTGAAATCTTAGTTTTAGGTTTCTATTAATTGGTGCTAAACAGACATTGTATTTTGTCATTGTAATTTATTTTGATTTAAGGGTCATACTTTTATTTTGGCTTATTACATAGTATCTCATTAATTGGCAGGGTTTGATAGTTGAAGAAAATTTTCTTAGCTTGTGATTTGATTTTAGTTTGACAGAAAATCTTGCCAATGGTGTGAATGTTACTTTTTTTAGTTTTATTAATAATGTTATTTATCTTCAAATAAGGACTTTTAAAAGTTTATTATCTAAATATGGTGATAATTACATTGCATTGTATTGTAATTTTTTGTTAATAGAATTTTCTCATCTTTTTATAATTTTGTAGTAAATGGCATAACAAATATTTTTTGTTATATTAAGGTAATAATTTGTTCATTAAAATTGTAATTTTATAGTTAAATTTTTTACGAGACTTTAATATTAAATTGTTTTGTTCACAACTTTATTATACAATTATATATAATGTGTTTATTATAATTAAACGAAAAAATTATTTTTTTTTCTTATAAACTCTTGCATTTTTCTAAAAAGTAAAATTATATATTCTTATTTTTATGATCTAATTTAATATTAAAGGTCCATATTAAATACCAAATCTAACGATATCTTAATATTATTTTTTTTTTCTTATTCATTATACTTATCATACCCGTCGCACGGGTACTTCACTGGTTATATATTAATAGATAGATAATAAATTCTGCCTCATGGTCGCTGTCGTTAGGTATATTGGTGTTAACTACACACTCCTCTTTTAACTCTGAGTCCCTCCTCCATGTAATTGATTAGAGTAAGGTAATGTACAGGTGGTGATACTTGTGGTGGCATACCTCCAAAATTGCTGCATTAGAACTCGAAGGTCAAATGCATTTTCTTATATCTCCGATTTCAATTAGAGTTCCATCACTTGTTGAGTTGGAATTTTTCTTTGACAATCGAATATAACCTAAACATGATCATAACTTTCAAGGTAGAAAACTTGATATTAGAATCATCGATGTCTAAAGACTATTAGAAAGAAATATATACTTGACACTCTCAATCACTTTATGAATCAATATGAGATTTTTCATCTTAACCAAAAAATTTACATGACGCATATACATAAGTGTAAAGTGTAGGATGCACATATTTAAATGAGTCACATTTTCATCACCCTTCATGTTTATATTTACATAAACTTTGACAAATATTATTCATTATTGATCATGGTTAAAAAGGAATTTTATTTTTACAAAAAGGTTTTAAAAATCTTTGTAGAGATTTTTTTAACCAAGAAATGGTAAATTATGAATATTTTAGAGAATATTAAGAACATAAGAATTGAATATAAAATCCTAAATTGAAATAAGATATAGATATATTAAGTAATAAATTATTTTTATGTTTAAATGAAAATATTTTTAAAGAATGTAAAAAAAAATGAACAACATTATATGATCAACAAATATTATTATTTTTTATCAGTACTTAACCAACATAATTTATATTTATATTTATCGAAATTTTGTACTCAAAAAATATATATTTTATACTTATATTTATCAGAATTTATACAAATAAATTAATATAATTTGTACTAATATTTTTTAAAATTTGCACATATTAATTAGTAAAATTTAGTTGTTAAAAATAATTTAATGTATAATTAATTAAATAATAACAAAAAATACTAAAAATTATTTATTTGAAGAATTTCAAAAAATATATATGTTAAAAGTAAATTTGCAATCTCGTAAAATATAAGATTGTGTCTTTTAAATTTTAATATAAAAAATATATTTTATTTTATATATATCCCGGTAATGAAAATATTAAAGTTAAAATTGACCCTTAATTTTACAAATTAGAAATTAAACAATGAAGTAACTCATAAATTACAAGAAATAATAAACTCCGCCTTTAATAAAATAGAATTCTACTATTTGTACCAAAATGGCGAAATCGGTCAGTCTTGTTTCATGGGAAATAGGTCAGCAGAAACACAAACTCACAGAGCTTTCCATACTTCTCTGTAGCCGCTGTAAAACAATTATCAATCATCAAAATCATGGGAAGCGATAGAAAATGCAAACGACACAGTTATTCCTCACCCTCGGACTCCGAAGGTTTTAATTTTCCATTCTTTTTTACTTTTCCTTTGTTAGATTTTCTTTCTTTATTTAAAACGTAGAAGGTTAGGGTTAGAGAAATTATGGATTTTAGTACCAAATCTCACTCATGAGGTGGAATTATTAAGGGCTTGATTCAAGGGCTGTGCACTAAGCAACAAAAACATGCATTGTGTGCTTCACTTTTTCTGTGTATTTATTTATTTCAAGTTCTTGGGGTTAAATTTTGGTGTTAAATCAGCAGATGAGAGGAAAAGCAAGAGGCAGAGAACAGTAGAAGATGAGGAGAAAAAGAAGAAGAGGAAGTTGGAAAAGAAAGAGAAAAGGAAAGACAAGAAATCTCACAAGCATTCCAAGGAAAAATCTGATAAGGGTAATTTAGCCACTAAGCCTCCTTTTCTAACCTAGAATGAAAGAAAATTGAGCTGTGCTTGATTCTTAGCTCATAGTCGTATAAAGATTATTAATTGTGCAATATGTCTATGAACAATTAAAATGTGCTGGCAGGACTTGAAATCATTGGTTGATTCTGTGAACTTTGCATATACTTAGGTTTTGATTGTCTGGTTTGGACTACATAGGTCTACACGTTTAACAATTTCATATTAAATCATGATTTGCCGAAACACGATAAGTTATCATATGGTTTGCATTTTGCAAGGGGAGAGTTGAGGACTTAAGGTAGCGTTTGTTTTGCAGTACTGGGACAGAGACCGAGAGATTGAGATACAGTATCATGTTTGTTGACTCAGAGGCTGGTTCTAAAATTTCTATCTCTGTTTTCAAAATTTCAGTATTTTAGTGCCTCTAAAATGTAGGGACACAGGGGACTGATATTTTTAGAAACAGAGACTGAAACTTTAATAACATTTTATACCTAAAATACTCTCATTTTAATTAATTAATTCCAATTTTATTTTTTTGCAAATTAAATTAGAGTTTTATTCTTATTTCAATTTTTGTCTCTCACTTGGCACCAAACAGAATACTAAAACTTATTTCGGTCTCTATCTCTTAGTCTCTGTCTCTCAATCTCAGTCTTTCAGTATCTGTCTCTCCACCAAACGCTACCTAAAAGAACGTACTCGTTTCTTAGGTAGTTGCAGCCTAGACATTCTGCAGAAGTTCCTTACTTGTAGCTGGTCCCGACTAGTGGGATAAGACTTTGTTATACAGCTTTGTCATATCGACTTTAAGCATCGTTCTTCATTCTTTTTATTCAATATGTAGGGTGTGAATATGTTAATATAAGAAGTCATTTGCAAACATTATACAATCATTTCCAGTATATACTGTGTAAAAGAAGGGGAATTAATTTAGTTGTACATGATTAGAGACTGAAAGGTGAGAGGATTATGTCTAATCACATTCACACAACAACGTTATTATAAAATGATTTCCGATAGTAGAGTACATTTTTTCACCAAATGTAGTTGGCCTGCACCATCTCACAGTTGATTGTATTTGCTACTTATTCATATCTTTCTTTTCGGAAATAATCATGATATCTATTTGATTATGTTCTCATGTCTCATAAACATGATTTTGCAATTTTGGTAAGCAGTAACGGTTATTGGGATTATGGAATGCTATATTTTTTTAGTATAAAAAAATTGTTCAACAATTTGGGATTTCTCATTTTAGTTAATCAAGATGTTTAGTAATTAGGGTTGCATAGAAATCAAATTTGATTTTCGGTTATACTTGTTTCACTCTATAATTTACAATTGAAGTTGTTGTTTGCTGATCTCTGTTTTGTCTCTTATCCTTGCCTCCACTTTCTTGTTCTATATTATCACTTTTTTCTAACTTCTCTCCAGTCTTTTTGTCCATATTATGTTCGGTTTGTTTGACATCAATCTTATAAATGTTTGAGCTTGAGTTGTCAAATCCAGTTATTGGACAACCATTGAATGTTTGTCTCTTGATGGAAACAGTACCATCGAAAGTTATTGACTTATAGTCACCAGAAAATTATTGTCAGTGTCACCGCTGGCGCACTGATGATTCATTTTAGCACTTGTCCATCTTTTCTTGTGGTGAAATGCTTTTCTCTTTGTTGTTTTAAGTAATTAAGTTAATCTATCTGTGCTGAATAGCAAGCAAAGGAGAAATTCTCCTTAGAAAGATTTCCCTTATTGTTTAATTCTCGAATTTGTGGTACAGGTGAATTTAAGCATAGATACTTTTTTTTAATATGGATAAAATTAAAATATTTTTATGTTATGTTCATGTTCATGTTCTCTTTCTGCACTATGGTTCTGCCAGTTGTTAATTACTGTGGGTTAACCACCAAAAGCAACCCCAAAATGTTTTGTTGCTGACAAAAATGACCCCCATTTTTCGTATTGACAAAAATAATAATTAAAAAACGTGCACGAAACTCCTTCCATTAAGAGTGACGTTTTCTGTTAATGTGAATGTCTGATGTGGCAAACAGGAAAGCATATGTGGCAAACGGAGTTACCTAGCTGGCAACCTATTCTCAAATTTCCAAATTTCTTAACCCTAATCTCCCAATATTTCAAAATCAGAAAGTCATCTCTGTGAAGAGTGGTTCCCAACAATGGCAGATAGGGTGGTTCCTTTTCCTCCATCTTCCACTATGGTCTCTCTCTTTCTCTCCCCTCCATCTTCTTTCATCTTCACGCATTTCTCCTTCCTCTTCTCTCCATACCGATGTCTCTCTCTTCTCTATCATTCTTCTCTCTCTTCTGAGAATCAACGGCGGCTCCTCCCTTTGCTGCCGCAAGCCTTCTTCTTCTGCTTCTGCTTTGGGAGGTTTTCTGGCTTCAGGAGGTAGCAGTACTGAGTCCTCTATTTCTACAGCCACAACTTCCTCAGCGCTAAGTCTCTTCCTCCTCCAAACGTGGTGTCTTCGTTTTCTTCTTTCAACACCATTCTCCTCTTCTTCTCCTCCCGGCACTGCATCTTCGCCATCTTCTCCTCCTAGTGCCGCCAGAATCGAATTAGTATTTTGTGCAAGCACTTGCAACAAAAATGGTGATTTGGGATATGAGAAATTGACGACTTTTGGTGAAGGTTTTGGAAGTTCAGGATGAGAGTGATGTTGGGATCTGAGAAATTTGGGGATCACCATCATGAATCATTCTGAAATTGGGGTTTGATTTAATTAAAATTTGGGAAATTAGTGTTTTATATTAGGTATATTAGGGTTTTAGTTTGAAGCTATGCATGTTCTATTCTTCAATTTGATCTCTATTTTTGTTTTTATTTTTATAATTTTGAAGAAGATAGTGGCTGGACTGTGTTGATGGTCAGGAGGTGAGAGAGGGAAAGTGAGTGTGAGGAAGTGAGAGAAGAAGAGAGGGAGAGGAGCGGGAGGGGGATGGTGCTGCGGCGGTGGTGGTTCTCTAGTGGCTCTGTCACGGCTGGTAGAGGTGCTACAAATGGTGAGTGAGTGAGAGGGTGGGTGAGTGAGTGTGCAGGCCACATCATCCTCCCATTTTGCCACATATGCTTCTCCGTTTGCCACATCAAACATTTACGGTAACGGAGAACGTTTCTCTTGACAGATGGATGTTTCATGCACGTTTTTAAATTATTAAAGTCATTTTTGTCAACGACAAAATCTTTTGGGGCGTTTTGAGTGGTTAACCCTAATTACTTTATGTAATATTTTTATCGAGTAAACTACCAAAATGGTATCTGAAAGTTTACGTCACTAATAAAAATAACGGGTTAACCACCAAAAATGCCCCCGAATTATTCAAACGCTGATAAAAATGCATCCAAATTTTACTATTGACAAAAATACCTTCAAATAATTTAAAAATACAACAACAATACCCAACAGTAAATATATATTTTCAAAAATATCTTAGAGGTTGAATTTTGATGTAATTTTTTGCAAGCATGATTATAAAAATAAGATATTATTATACATAAAAATTGGTGATTTTTCATTAAGTATATATTTTTTTTTATAATTTTTTTTGTTAACAATCAATAATACTTTTAAAAAATCACAACATTATATACATAACAAAAAATCACCAAATTTTAAGAATAATAATATCTCATTTTTATAATCATGCTTGCAAAAAATTAAATCAAAATTTAATTTCTAATGTATTTTTGAGAAATACATATTTTTAATGTTAGTTTTTTTGCAAGATTATCTAATATTAAATATGTATTTTTTAAAAATACATTAGAGGTTGAATTTTGATACAATTTTTTACAAGAATGATTAAAAAAATAAGATATTATTATCCTTAAAATTTGGTAATTTTTCGTTGAGTATATATTTGTTTTGTAATTTTTTTGTTAACAACTAATAATACTTTTAAAAAATCACAAAAAAAATATATACTCAGAAAAAAATCACCAAATTTTAAGAATAATAATATATCATTTTTTTAATTATTCTTGTAAAAAATCACATCAAAATTCAATTTCTAAGATATTTTTTGAAAATATATATTTACTAGTGGGTATTGTTGTTGTGTTTTTAAATTATTTAAGGGCATTTTTGTCGATAGTAAAATTCGGGTGCTTTTTTATCCGCGTTTGAATAATTCGGAGGCGTTTTTGGTAGTTAACCCTAAAAATAACTCTAAAAGATGCTAATGCCAAATAAGCCCCCGAAAGACTTAAAAGCACGGGAAAAAGAACTTTAGAAATCAGATTTAGATGCAATTTTTTATAAGAATTATTAGAAAAATAAGATCTCTTTATTCTTATAATTTAATAATTTTATGTCAAGTGAATTTTTTTAATTTTATTGTGAATTATCAATTTTTTTAAAAAAAAAGAAAAATCTAGATATGAAATTTTGCTTTGAATTTTTGTGTACCTTTTAAATATTTATTTAAATATTACCACAAAAATTTGAATCAAATGAACAAATCGTTTGCCGAATACGAAATTTTTTGTAATTTATAAAAAATAGAGTTTAATTTTGATGCACTAACAGTGTAAAGTGTTCTACATAGTCGTGCAATCATATCCATTCTTTTGGATAATCATTCGCGCAGTCAATGTAAAAGGAAATTATTTTAACGGATGTGATGTTACCTAATTGGATGTACGTGTAGAATTACTTTACACTGACAGTACCTCAAAATTAAATTCTAAAAATTATATTATTTATTGTTTTTGTCACATTTTGAAATCATTAAGGGACTGTTTTATCGATAACGTCTTTTAGGAATTTTTTGGTGAGCACCTGAATCTTTCAGGTACTAAGTTGGTCTATTTTTATGGGCATAAACTTTTTAAGTGTATTTTCTCTAGATAAAGGTCATGGTTATTTTATTCTTCTTGGGAGAAAACATAACTGCATGCCATTGTTATTTCAGACAAGAAGTCGAAAGAGACATACAAAAGCAAACGTAGTAAAGGAGATATCCCGAAGGTGAGTTATATACCTAATAATGCCGCGTGCAATTTGAGAACCTTGTATGTAATGAGAAGTTCCTAATTGGGCTATTGGGCCTATTTTTACTCATTACATTGTATCAAGTCTTGTCTCTTCTCGTCATGCTGACTGCCGAGTATCTGTGTCAATTTGCTTTTCCATTTCATTTTACATGTTTTTTCAAGCGTGTTCTCATGCTTTTCTTCTACATTTGAATATATTAATTTAGTTCAATTCCTCAAATCCTGGTTCGCCCACTCTGTCTTTCTGATCAATTTATTTAATATTTTAATATACTAAATGTTGAAGAAAATAGCACAAATGATTGCTCATGCTGCAATTTTGGACATGCGAGAGTATTATATTCTGTAATTTTGAAAAGTCCACGGATAGCTTCTATCATGATTTCATGGTCCATCTCTCCCAAAGACACATGAATGGTTGTATATCCGACAGACACCCTCACGTTTTTAAATTATTTTTGGGCTTGAAGCATGGAAGATACAAAAAATTGAAAAATAAGAACAAGAATCAAGTTCTAAAAGTTTTGGTCATAGAGATTCTTATGCTATGTCATGAATCATCTCTCCCAAAAGCTTACATTGTTCCGTTAGAGGCACATAAAAGGTTTTATATTTAACAATTTCCCAACTAATTTAGAACTTTTAAGATGGATCATTCATCTGTCTACTCATATATGTGAAACCTGGAAAAGTTTCTTGCTGATTGTCATTTCTCAATCTAGTGACTACATTTGTTAGTTAGAAGCTGCAGTTGAAATTACTTACCAATTAGTGTATCGGTATTTGTAGTTCATCTTTGTCATTTCAATGCAGGGAATCCAAGAGTTGTCCAGTGATGATTATTTTGCCAAGAACAATGAGTTTGCTACCTGGCTAAAAGAAGAAAAGAATGTGTTCTTCTCTGACCTTTCGTCCGAGTCGGCACGCGAGATGTTCTCGGATTTTGTTAAGGCTTGGAACAAAGGGAAGCTTGAGACGAATTACTATGAAGGCATTGCAAGCGGTCCTCGGACAGCACATAACTGGAAAATCAAGAAGTAGATTTGACGAATTACCTTTCTAACCACTCCCTTGAAACTCAGTAAATATAGATAGATCTCTTCCTGAATCTGCTGTTCATGACATTCCAAAGGAAAGAGGATAAGAGCAGAAAATTAGTTGAAACAAGAAAATTTGGTGGATTTTGGCTTCAATTAGTTTAATGGCGGGTAGGTATGTTATTTTCTTCTGTGTTTTGGTGAATTAATGTCTGACCAAGGGATGGTAGATCTATGCATATGTAGCATTTACCTCTCAGTATAGCAAAATATTTTATTTTGTTTTATACGAGGGTGTCTCATCTATGGCATAACCCGGAGTATTTTCCCCCTCATAATGTGTAGCACATTATCAGTATTTGTGGAGAATCCCAACGTTATTTACATGCAAAAACTAAGAAAAGTTTGTTCTTCCAAGTAAAAGAAAATTTGCTGGTACTTTTACCAATGGCATTATGATAATGGAAATTTTTGAACCGAGTAAGTAAATTAGCTTATCAGCTAGAAATATTTCATGTTTTTGTAATATGTTCAATCTGTATTCTAGGTTCCTAACATCATGTTACATGATCAAGTTAAATTAATAATCAAGTTTAATCAAATTGCACTAATAATTTAGTGATTTACAATACTAACAAAAAATACACCCACTCTCAATATGTGTGGCTTAGCTCTATTCCACTTTCACTTGTACTCTTCCTCTTTTCTACCAAAATGGCTACACTCACCCTTACTTTTGATTTTTCGATTCAAACCACAAATTCTGACTAAGAATCTCTGATACACTCAGAATCTCACTCTCTATTTCCATCACTCTTGCGTTGATTTTTTCGCTCTCACTCAATCTTGTGATCTCTTCATTTTTTTTTTCTCACTAACTCCTGGTTTCTACCTTGTAAAACACAAATTCCTTAGCAAAAAACTTAGAAGTTAGAACCCACTCTTACTTTTTCTATTTCTCTCTTACTATGCACAGGAACCTTAATCTTACAAAACCAAAGAGAGTAAAATTAATATTACTATTTTAAAATAGTTATCCAAACTTCAATAAAAAATTAATGTTTCAAAATAATTATATATTTATAATACTATCAATTATCTTCTGTTAACACCCTTAATTTAATTATAATAAAAAATTATTACATGTGTTTATTTATTTAAAAACAATTGTTTATTCATACAATTTTAAGTATTATTAATCCAAGGTTTATTTATTACCTTTTTTAAAGGAGTTTTTACTTTTATACACTGATGTTAAAATTTTACACATTCATTTGATCAAATGATCAATTTTAATTGATCATTCATGCAATAAGTATAAAACGCAATAAAATGGTTTAACGTAAGAGACTACTTTTATACACTGATTGTGTTGAATATTTTACACATTTATTAATTATGTAAGTATTTTTAAATAAGTATTTTATGAGCCAATTTGATGCACAAGCATCTAGCATTACAAACTTTGAGCAACGTACCCAAAGAATATAAACAGCCTTATCATTAATGTATCAAGTACTGATTTCACATTTTTACATTATCAATTTATCATTACTGCATTTTGGGTCCAAATTTATGGATTGGTTTAGGGTAGAGTGGAACCCAAACCATAGTCCATAGGTTGTTCTGTAAGAACCATCTCCAAATAAAGTCATCGAATGCGAGATTCAACATCAATAAAAAAGAAGCATATAAATTTAATAGTCATTGTCCATTGGCTCATTGCTAGATGGTACAGTTAGACAAGCAGGAATGTCTGGCACTTTTAATAACTTTGAAAGTCTATCGTTCGCCACAACAAAGAGTAGCTCATAAATTTCACCAGTGCCAATTGCAAATAGCAAGTCTTGGTTTCACAGCTCTATCCACCTTGATATTCAACTAAGCACAACTTTCAAAGAAACACCGTCTTACATCAAGGTTTGCTTCATCAAGATTATTCTACTTCACCCAAGTAATCGTCGATTTCGGCAGGGGTCAATACTCTGCAACAAAATTAACCACCTATTAAGTCACCCATTTAAATTAGCCAAATATGTAAGGATGATTTGAAGTAGCTTGTGCATAATTGTCACGTCTAAGTTCTACAGGAACAATTTTTTTTACTTTTTCTTTTCCCCCTAAAAACTCCTAAAAGTTCAGATCGTCCAATCCAACAAAATCAGCTCAGTTTTCTCAGTAACGAAAATCACAAGCAAGGTTCATGTAATATAGTGCTTGAGGAAAGCAAACCAGAAAGTCAATAAAAAATTCAAGCTACATAAGAAGCTAGGCACACAAATTATGATGTTTTGCAGAAAGAGATTTCCACCTGAACTTTTTGTCGGACCCAATTATGCCAATTTCAATGTTCTTTCCCGATATCTGTCCCTCAAATCTGTAAAATACCCATGAAAATTAACAGTTTCAGACTATACAAAGGTCTTTAAAACAATAGGTTCCAGGATACAATACAATAAACATGAAAAGCAAACAAGATGACTACCAATTCTTAAATTTTTAATACTATTTAAGTGAAACGCCTATTAGGATTAGCCTTAATATTGTAGCATCTAAATCAAATCATGGATATTAATTTATTTACCTCCTCCAAAACCATAACTCTGAAACAAAAGTGAACAATCAAACAGTACAAAATTTATTTCGGCCTCCTAGTAGACAGATAGTTAATGATTTTATCTAGTGCATAAACTTGAAAGGACATGACCTTACCCTTCCTTCAGTGTCAATATTGCCGTGTGGACTGCATCATCAAGTTCCATGTCATCTGTATACCTGCAAGTGGAGAATGAAATTAACCACTGAAATGATGTGGGAAAAAAGAATAACTCATATGAACAACAAACAAAGAAACAAAACCAAACGCATATCTTTCGGGGGAGAGAAGAATGCTACCGCAAACTCACATAGATTAGTCATCCAATAGAATAGACAGACATAGCATATACTTCTAAAGTAAAATTTCAAAGTATGTATTGGGAAAGCATCAATTTATCTATTCTGAGTCCTCAAGTTTGCCAAGTCAACTTTTGATTAGCAACTAATTGATGTCTGCATATTTAAAGCAACTGCACGCTCCACTTAGGTGATAGTAGAGAATCTTAACAGCTATAAGTTATTATGTCATTTTGAATTTTAATACATAAAGATCCTTGCCAGTGTCAGCTTTAACAAATTCAACACCTGCACATCCCATTATACTTTCTGATGCTATGGATACGTGTAGGAGCTATTCCTCTTAATGAGGAAATAACAAGAAATAAACTTGGAGATAATAGATTTAATTAACAAATTAACTGCAAAAGAAAAATGTATTTCATCCTGTCAAGCACTCAAGGTTTTAGAGATATGCAAGCCCAAATTACAGATATTAATGCAGACATCATGACTTTTGTGCTTAAAATAATTAAAGATATTTCCTACATTCATTAAAGTATAACATAAACCAGGTGCTTTCATCAAGGTATAGTATATGGAATGTCGTAAATCAAAATGCGAAGTTTCAAAGATATAAGATAATCCTTTGCACATCAAGCATGACATAAACTGAGATAATACACTCACTCTCGTTATCTACAGGAAGGAGAGTGGCCACACATAATGAGCACAGGAGATATATATACAAAAATAACACATTGAACACCACATATTTTGCATTTATAACTTTCGTTAATGTTAAACCATACCTCTTCTCAAGAAAAGTCTTCGCATTAGAAACATTTTTTCCCATAGCAGAAGCTTTCCAAGAAAAGTAAGAACCAGATGGATCCACCTACAGTACAAAAGCAAATTGCACCAAAGCCCAAATTTCAGCTCTCCTAAATCCAAACTAGTGAATTTTCAAAATTCCAAGTACAAGAACAAAGATCCCAACACAAACCTATCGTGCACACAAATATGCAAAAGCATAGACAGACAATTGATTGTTTAAGATAACCCACTAAAATTTAAACTGCATAAATATCAATAACTTCTTCCTATAAATCAAAAAACAAAATCAGTTCATGCAAAAGCAAGATAATGTTACACTGTATCGAATTATATGCTCTTTTCTTTTCTATTTTTAATAGATAACTAAAGTAAAGGACCACATGGATTACATTATTATCTTCAGAAACTGCATACGTCATTGTTGTTTCATATCGAACTGTGAGACAACACAATGTGATCAAGATAGTAGGTGATATTCATCTACCAGGGTTTACAAAGCAACAATAAAAAAGTGGAACTCAAAAGGCAGATAAGCATACCTGATACAATTGTGGTCCGTTATCATCAAATCCAGCAACTAGTAGGGACACTCCAAATGGCCTAACACCACTATTAAGGGGGGGGGGGGGGGAAGGAAAAACAGAAACATCAGAATTGAATATAGCAATGAGATAAAATAATGGAGAGAAAATACATCAATTGCAAGTCTACTGATCGGTGAAAGCCAGGCATACTATGGTAGTGTTTTGGAACATAAAGGGTGAAAGCAATAAAACAGCAGTGATGCATCTCGTGTCCCTTCTTTTGGAAATCTCATCCCTCTATTTTGGAAGTATAGAACTTATGTAAGAAGTCTTCAAATGAATAAAGAAATTTAAGATTTTGCCTTTGCCCCTCTCAAGTTGATAAATTACATGCTTACAGTAGTTAGAAATGTCTAGTAAGGGCATCGTAAAGTAGATAAATTAAAGGGGAGAAAAAACAGTTAGAAGCAGCTTTGAGATTCGAGAACTAATTAACATTAGAGGGATCGACCTCCTAACACATCAAAGTTAAAGAGGGTTATAGAAACTTATCATGAAAACATCATATCTCTCTTGAGTAGGGTGGGCAGGGATGACTATATGCAGAAAATAAACTTCCAATCGTATGAGTAGAATGGTAGCAGCTAAAACATATCTGAGAGCTTACAGAGAAATTTATTACCCTGACTGAGTGAATTCCTGCATAACAGCAGCAACTTCCCTTACAAGCTGTGTGACAGGGATTGGTTCCTGCAATTTCCATTATATTTAGTATACAGAAGATCCATAATAGAATACCAAAAACATACAAGACAGACAAAAACTAAGTAGAATACCAAAAACATACAAGACAGACAAAAACTACGGCAAAAATTAAGTGCATAATTCTAATTTTAATATACTTAATAACATATAATGAAGTAAACAAAACTTTCCAGAAAGGGGGACAAACAGTGAGGAACATCTAATTCTAATCTATGTGTAACAACCAACATTCACAGAAAAAACAGTTACATATCATAATCATAATTATATATAAATTGTAACTCTAGATGATTCATGTTATAATAAATGAAAAGTATTACAATCATATATAGACTTTATCATTTATTTTTCAATTCAGCGCAGCTTTTCATCATAATACACTTTATATTGCCTTTCAGTACAATATGCTGAAAGATACTGAGCAGACAGAGGTATGTAATTTAAATTAATCCATTGGCATATTGTACTGACAGAAAATACAGAAAATAATCAATCTAGAATGAATTACAGTAGAATATAATGCACATGCTTTACACGGGAAAGTATGAGATATTCAAAAGGTAGAATTCTTTTAAAACCCATAACTCCAAAATGAAACTGGCAATATTATATCTGAATCTGATTTATCAAGCATATAGAACTCAAGCAAGATTCGAGAAACAAATGATATTAGAAAGGGAAAGGTAGATATACTATACTTTATATAATCGGTGATATTGCTCTGCCTGTTTCCTGCTTTTCCTAACCAAGACTCGAAAATCAGGACCCATGCCACTGAACAACAAGAATAAAACTTAGATCAGATGAGATACTAACAGACTAGTTAAGGATAAATGACCACTTCCATTTACAAAAAACTCAAACACAATAAAAAAGAAAAGAAGAAGAAAAAGTCAGGCTAAGAGCCAGTAAATCTCTTTATCGTAATTCACTTAATTCCTGTAGCAGAAATCCATAATCAATTTACCACATGCTTGATTACTGCATGCTTTTTATTACACATGAATAATATAGGCAGCAGTTTGCCAATGAACAATACAGAATAATTGATTCAGATATACGTAGTAGTTTATCGAGTTTGCAATAAGTTTTAACCATTAAGCATGCTATGTCTTGTTTCTATTCTATGCATACTATGTGCTCTAAGTTTGCCAATGATTATTCTATTCTATGGAAGAGAAGAGATTTTCCCCTACAATAATTGCATCTATTCCCTAAAGCATAACCCTGCCCTCAATCTTTATCATTTATATTTCAAGGTCATTTTAGACTTAAGTGGCCTCTAATGGTTGACAAGACATCAGATAATCATAATTAATGATATCATAAAAATGATTTAATGTAGAAATATTTGACTACATAGAAAGAACAAACCTATATACAACCCCTATATTTGGTGTTAATAACTGAATCTTCTGAACCTGCAATGAAATAAAACAAAGAACTAAGATCAAGTTTCAAATAAGGATGCAACATAAACAAATTAACTTCACACTAATTAGTAAATTGACTAAACAGAAATGCAAGAAAGATAAACTTCATCCTTGGGAATTAATTGACTAAAATAGACAATTGCTTTAGCAACAGTCACACTCTTGCATGTTTCCTTGAAATTCAAAATATACTTAAATTATTCACTTAGCAAATAATATTTGAAGTTAGAGAATAGTAAAACTAAAAATATGTTAACGTCATACTTACAAGCACTGGCTACCAAGTGGGAATTCTAACAAATAACAAGCTTACCGATGCTTCATCAACCAATATAGATGGCAGTTTCTTCTCTGTTGCGATGACTACGCCATTTGCAGCTGCAAGAGTGAAACATAAAGTTACAAATTACAAAAACCACATCACAGAGCAGTTATATTATATGATCGGAATCACCTTCAAGACAAAAGGGCCCAATGAATTAGATATAAATACAGATTGAAATAATGGATTGCAATATGACACATCCAAGAAATTCAAAAATAAAATAGACAAGATTAAAATGTTAGTTCTAGCGTACTCATTCCACAAATTTCTACATTTCAAAAAGAACACTTTGCCAAAACCACTTACATGATCTCATAAAGAACAGGAAACGTTTTTACAACAGATGATCATCATATAATAAAAACACTATATAAACATCTGCCTTCTGCTCATCTAATACATCACCATCATATAACTAGAAAGCATACTCTTAAGAGTACTCTTCTTTTTAAGCGTGGCTCTTATAATAACCCTAACACCAAAATGAGTAAGAACTCCATACTATTGAGTCACTGATTTCTTTCCTAAGCCACTATATACCGTCTTTCAAGTTGTATTGTTTTAATATTGTTGCATCAAATTTCGGTAATTTGAAACTGCAGATTTTTTAGCATCCTACCTTACACCTAACAGGACAAGTCAAATATACTCAGCTCCCACTATCCCAGTAGTCATCCACCAAATTATTACTATTTTATTTGCAATAATTCAAATTATAAACAGAACCAGCATTGAGCATCTAAAAGAGCTTGAAACAGATCCAATGCCATATAATAGCGAAATTACCTTTAATTCCCAAAGATGTCTGTCCAGAACCAACCGCCGTGAGAGCATGTTCAATCTGAACCAGCTTCCCAGAAGGGCTGTTTTTATTTAACACGAAATCTCAAGCACAATAAGCTCAAATGTTGAGACATAAAATCACTCCCACTGTAACTATAGACCGAATAAATAAATAAATAAATAAAGGAAGAAAAAGTCAGCAATGAACATACCTAAATGTGGTGAGAGAGAATGAGTACTGACTATCCCCCATAGGTAAAACCTACAAGAACCTGCGTATATACAAACGCACAATTTTCCTTACAAGAGTTACAAAATCCTAAGCCTTAGATCAACGAATAGTTGGGTGTGGGGAAAAAAAAGTGTACAGAAGTTAATGGAAAAATGAGTGTGTATAAACAAAGAACAGAATAAAATAAATGAGAAATAGAGAATTAGAAGTGGTATTGCCTCTTGGAAGCGATTATTCTGAGAGAAAGGCGTATGAGAATATGAATGAGATCGCGAAAGAGGGATGAGAAATTGAATTGTGAGTTCCTTTGTGAGGTTTTCGTGGTAAAAGAGAAAACCCTTCCCAGTGAGACTGAAGTGTCCCCCAAGCCACCCTCTGCTTCTGGGGGCTGCGGCCCAAGAGCTAAGCCCATGTAACACAGGGTTTTTTTCCTCAACAAATACGAGAAGCAAACAGGTTGTCAATATTTTTCATAATAAAACGCTAACCCATGTTACAACCCAAAACAAAAAAGAAAAAACAAAAGAACACTAACCCGTGCTACCCTCATCAGTGGTCACTCTCACTCCTCATAATACCAGGCACCAGCCCCAGCCGGCTAGCCCTCCACTAGTCCACTCCCTCATTGCAGACTGCCTAGACAACTTGTTCGCCGCCCTGTCGGTAGTCCGCCCTTGTTCTGTGTGCTCGCAGCTGATCTCCTCTGCTCGCCGCTCCTGTTTCCGCTCGTTTTAACTTCCTAGTCCACCTCTGTGCCTCTGCTCGTGCTTCTCTGTGGCCGCTGGTGAGTTCTTTTTCTTTTTTATGTAATCAGTTTGGTTAATTAGTTGATGTAGGCATTTAGTTAAACAGACTATAAAATTAGAATTCCGAAAATGCCCTTAACCTAGTGTTAAACCTCAACACCACCACGTCACGCTCTCCCTGCTCCGTGCTGCTTCCTCCTCTGTCCTCCGCGTCGTCAGTAGCCTCTCCGCCATGCCCATCGTTGTTTACGTGCATCACAATGCTCTGCTACTGATATTGGTTCGGCTGATGTTTCGCTTTGTGATACTATAAACTTGGAGTTATTTTATTAGTTCGAGTTTAGTTGGATTTCTTATCGTCTGTTAAAACTTAGTTATACTTGTTAGTGTATGTAAACTTTTATCAAACACTGTTTTCCCGGTAGTAACGTGAGTAATGCTACCTTGTAGGAATGATGACATAGGAAGGATCAATGGCAGCGTGAATATATAGCGATATAGCACTATGTATCTGTTTGTTAATTTGCTTCTTAGAAATTGGGACCTTTTAATCACTTACAGTTTAATATTTCAATAACTCTTTTGCTTTCTTATTGCATTGAAGAATTACTACTCAATTGCTGTCGTGGAATATTATACATATATTGGTTCAATTGTAGTCTAGTGTTTCTTGATTGACACTGGATTTGTTAATTTTTACTCCCCCCCCCCCCCTCTCTTCCCACCACGACGACCTCCTACCCCTTATTTTTTAAAGAACAGTAGCTTGGTGTTTCATGTAACAAATAAACGATGACTTCTAGGCTTGTTATGATCTTTGTTTTGTCATTTTAGTTTGATAATATTCTGAATTGAACCCTTGTATCAGTATGGGTCTGCTACTAGTTCATTTTTATTCTTCTGGTGTGAATGTTAAAGTACATAATTTGTGAATGGTATAACGTATAATTTGTCGGTGTCTAAATCTTGATGAGTTAGCAAGATTATAGTATGAAGGCCTAATTTTAATGCAGAGTTTTATGCAAGGAAGTTGGTACTCAATTGGTCAATTTGATGAGTTAGAATGATGTTAACAAGAGCTGTTTTATGCTACGGGAAAAAAAAGAAAAAAAAAACTATTATTTGGTGGAATAGAATGTTTTCTTAATCAATGAAGTTATTTAACAGTGTTTGTTTATGTTAGTTGCAGTAGTGATGCTTTCATTTAACCTTGGAGAGGTCATTTAACACTGGAGAGGAGTGGGAAAGAAGAGGTCATGGATGAGGTTAATTTGGGAGTTTGGATTTTATTTCATGAATTAGGTTGGGACCAATTTAAGGAGGTTAATTTGGAGTGCCACGTGAGCTCTTAACCACCCATGATGGCACACTGTTAATGGCAGTGAGATGGAAGAGCTATCAGGATTAACGTGATTCACGGTGAAAATTTTGGGTTCCAATTTGGTGCAAGTTTGTTTAGGGACCAACTTGATTCAAACAAAAAAATTGTTGGGAATAAATTGAGCATTTACGCAAATTGAAATACAAGGGAGTAAAACTGATAGATAGTTCTATAAATATTGAGAATAGATTATGGTTCTCGATTTCTCATCATTTGTAGCTTTTCATTGTGTAACAGCTAACTCTATTATTCATTCCTTCTTGTTTTGTCAATGACCTTTGATCGTGTGTTATCCAGATTCAAGTTGTAATAAGACGTTTTCCACTCTCAATCTGGTTTCATGAGTGCTCCTAACCATCAAATTCCATTGCAAAACAATGGCATGGGGATGCAGAACCAGCCTCAAATGGGTGCAGCCAACCAACTAAACCAAAACTTGATGCCACCCTATGTGTCAAACATGCAACCATCGATGAACACACACCAATTCATGAATGCTGCTAATCATCTCCTTCCATTACAAAATAACCAGCTGCATATGTCTAATATGGGTATGAGTGTGCCTCTGCAGGGTCCATCCCATGCAGGATTTGGTCCCCAAAATGGTGTGAGCAATGCTGGTTACAATCCAATGTTTCAGGCTCAAGGACAAGTCATGCACAATGCAGCTCAAATCAATTTGTCTCAACTCCAGGGGCATATTCTAGCACAAAGTATTCTGAGCATGCTTCAGCAGCCTAATATGAATATGAATATACATAATGGTCAATTTTCTTCTCAATTTCCTGTGCAAAATATGAATCAGCAGTTACCTATGCAAGTGCCGAATCCTTCTCAAGTTGGTCTGCATGGTATGCATCCTGGTTCTGGCCCCATGTTTGGCTTTCCAGGTCAAGTGCCTCAGGCCATGGTTTCTCAAAATCCAATGTTTTCTGCAACACTGCATACGGGTCTAGTGCAAGGAAATCAGGCCAGGCCACAGTTTGACCAGAATGAGAAAAGCCTGGTTCTACCAAATGGGAACACAAATGCCTTTGTCTCATCATCTTTTTCATCTATGCAGTTGCAGGGGAATAGTTCTGCATCACATGCACAAGTACTATTAAATCTATTATGCTTCTGCCTTCTCTTAGCTAAGCTGAGTTTGTTATTGTACTACTTTACTATTGTTGAGGTAGTTGGCTATTGTAATTTAAATTTGAATCCCGTAATTGGTGCAGACAAATGTGAATAGCAATACCAAAAGTAACGATCGAAATTCTAGCTGGAAAGGATCACAAAGCAAAAACTTCAAAAATAAACAAACTCGAGGGGGGTTTGAAGGAAGGTATGCTATTTTCTTCTCTCTTGTAATCCCTTGGTACACTGGGTTTACAAATGATGGTTTAGATGGTTTTCCTGTGGTTCACTATTGTTTTCCAATTTGTGTAGATTCCAGAAGTATAAGTTTCCTAAAGAACATAGGGACAAAGGTTTGAACATTTCTACCTTATCAAGAGGTAAACTTTTTCCCTCCCTGAAGTTAGAGACTAATGCTTGTAGCAAAAGCAGGGCCAAACAATGGAAGAATCGAACATCAGCAGAAACCAAAATTCAGTTTGAATTATAAGGAACAACAGCAGGAACCAAAAAGGTAGTTCTACTTGGCTTTCCAGCCCTTTCTTATTTGGTTTTAAGTGTATCTCTTGTTTGCAACTGCCTTACATTCAACTACTTTAAAATTGTGATTTGTTCATAAGAATCTGCATCAAGACCGTTCAATGGCCTTCAAGTAGATATGTTCTTTGAAAGGTTTTAGACAATTTGAGTAGCAATGATGTAAGTGGGAAAGGTAGAACCATGATTTTACATCATTTTTACAAATTGGTTAGAATTTTGGGAATATAGTACCTAAACAAAAAATTTGTAACCAGCCTCAAACATTTGATGAGCACCTCAATAGTTTCTATGGTATAAAAGAGACTGTTATGAATTGACTTGGTAATTGATGATGTTTGATGGTTTAATTTGAGAAAAGAGGACAACATGCAAAACCAGACATATTCTTAAGGATATTTTACAACAGGGAAAAGTTGGTCCAACAGGAAGAAGTTTTGGAACCAACCAACTAACATCTAGCCAACTTCGTGCTTCTCTTTCCCCCTCTCCTTCTCTTAGTGGCTAAAAAAAATTGTGTTTGAATCTTTTGTTGACTGATTGTTGGCCTAAAATTGTTTGATTCCTTAGTTGGACCCTAAAATTAGTTTTTCTCTCCAACTAAATTATATTCTTTGTTTATCCAAAATAATAATAATAGTAATAATAAAATATAAGTTTGTGCCTATATCCTCTAAATCTAAAAATCTAAATTAGCAAGATATATAGACTAACATCTAAATCTTGTATGTCTAATCATTTGAGTCCATCTGAACAATGGGAATATGGAATCACCAAATAATATCTGTATATAACTAAAAAGGTCCCGTCCTTTTGCAAGGCTGTCACAGAATTTTTAAGATATTTGTTTTGTTCAAGTAAATGGGTTCTAACTATCCACATGAAGCATTTCTCACTTTTGCATTGTTTCAGAAATTAAGCTTGTTTTCTCCATACGATTTAAGCTGTTTGTTTTTGGTAATTATTGGTAAACTCTAATTTCATAACAGGTTCTTATGTACTGCGACAATTTTATAACCCTTAATTTTGTATGTGGTTACTGTTAATTACTTTATCTCCTAAATGGTTAGATCATTCTTTGTAACTTACACTGACCAAGAAATCCAACAATGGCGGGAAGCTCGGAGGAAGAATCATCCTTTCAACAACATCCAGAAGGTTTGAAACAAACGGTTCTATTTACTGCTCTGGATTCATCAAATTATCTGTCACAAGTAAAATGACTGAATTATTACATGCAGAAACAGAGTGATCATACGAGAAGCCCCAAGGTGGATAGGGTTGTCTTACAAAGAGAGGTATACTTAGACATTTATTTAGCATACAATACCATCCAATATAATAATTTATATTGCTAAAATTAACATTATTCTTCAATTGAGATCCAAACTTTTTTTCCCCATCATAAATACAAGTGTAAACCAGTTGATTGGTTTGGAATCATATCTTTCATCTGATTCTGAGAATTGTGCATATTTGGTCTTTGCAGCTCAAGCAGGTTTTAGCTAAGCAAGCTGAGTTGGGAGTTGAAGTTGCTGAAATCCCATCCTACTATCTGAAGGATCGTCAAAATCAAGGTTCTCAGATTGAAGGAAAAGACACACTTACCAACAAAAAGAGGAAATTCCAGAACAAGTTCGACAGGAAACCCGACAGAAAAGGTCGGTTCTCCAAGAAACAGAAGTTTACAGACAAAGATTCCTTAGAACAACGACCTTCTATAACCAAGAAGAAGCCAACTCTATTGCAGAAACTCCTGAGTGCTGATATAAAGAAGGATAGGAGTCACCTGATTCAGGCTTTCAGGTTCATGGTAACAAATTCCTTCTTTAAATACTATCCAGATAAGCCACTGATATATCCATCAGTGGTTGTTAAAGAAACCGGGTCTGAAGGCAATGCGGGAGAGAAACATTTGCACGCTGGAAAAGATGTTCGTGACCATGATAACAAGAAAACTGTTAAAAAAATTGTAAATGACGACATTAATGATGTCCATTTCAGTGAAGAGGAAAAGAGTGATGATGATGATTATGAAAATCTGCAAAAAGAACCGTCTTCCTTGGTTCAAAGGCAACGTGATAATGGAATAGGCATTGAGAAATGTGACGAAGAAGAGGGAGAAATCATAGATTGAAATCCAATAGTTAGCCCCTCGTTTTCTTGCAGAGCGCTTTATATATATATGTGGATGTGGATAAGTTATTTTGATTTTTTTTCTTATTTTATCTCTTTTATTTTTACCTTCATATTATAATATACATCTATTATTATAGAATTTTGTAGCAGAGCGGGGCTTCTACTTACCTACTGGATTCTTTCGGAATTTCTGATTTGGAGATCTGATTTATAGAAGTCAAGTAACTAGTATTTATATTCAAAATATTAACGAATTATTTAATTTCCATTTATTTATTTTTTATTATTAGAGAACTTAAGGCATTATTTATTTTCATTATTAAAGAACTTAAGTCAAATATTTAATATTTTTTGCAAGATAAATGTCTTGTATTATGATCTTTTGATAGCAACTTTATAATTCAATAAATAATTACATTATTGAACTAGAGCAATTATGTATAGAATAAAAGAAGATTTTCATGTAAGATATTTTAGATTTTCTAATCGGCAAAAACAAAAATGATAAATTTCTTCTTATATTTTTAAAATTGACTAAATTTTTATAAACAGTTAACTGTTTAAGTTAGAAATTCTTATATATATTTGATATATTAATTGTATGAAAATTAAAACTGTAATTAATAAATACGTTAATAACTATCATAAGAAAAAGAAAATGAAATTAGTCTGATGTTTTTCGAAACATAAATACTATTTGATCAAGATGGATACAGTCTTTCTTTTTCTTTGGTGCTCAAGAGAAAAGTGATTTTTTCTTTTTTCTTTGTGTCTTATCCAAAACAACATAGCACCACCAACAGTAAGATGTTCTTCCTTTTAAGAATGGCAATGGGTTGGACAAGGCTTAGTCCAAGTATCTATGGCTCAGATACTTGGTTTCATTATTTAGGTTTCACAATGACATTTGGGCCTATTTCATTTTAACTTGAACTAATTATGAACTTGCTTATTTTACTTGTGAAGTTCCTAAGTCTTGGTTAGTATTCAGCAACATTCAGCATAGTACAGCATTAAATTCTTTTGCCCAAGAACCACCAGCAATGGACCTTTTTTGAATGTCCTTGTTAGGCCAAGAGAGTAGCAACTTATTGATTTGCTTAATGTCCAAAGTTCATCCCAATATGCTTAACATATTGATCACTCCTCTTCTCTATTATGGGCCTACAAAATAAAATACATTTTAAACAACCTTGAGCTTTCAACCCAGCTAACTATCAATGTTTGTCATCACCAAAAATTAATATATTATTTCTCAAAATTAACAATTTCTTCTTTAATGACAAACATAATATATGAGGTATTAATAAAAGAAATTGAAATAAAACAAGTTTAGAGACTTCCCTTTGATGATACCAGATTAATTTGATGTACTCCCCCTCTCTTTCATAAGGGTTGCTCCCCCTTTCTTCCATAAATGTTGCTCCCCCTTAATGTATACTTATCGCTTAACCTGAAGACACAATCAATAATGGCAACAAAATATTCTAATGTATATACATGCTTATCTAGAATTTTATGGTTGCACAAAAGCATAATAATCCATACAAGCAAATATTACAAATTATTTTAAAATAGTCTTGTATGGCAGTATGGTAAGCAACAATTCAGCAGCACAAGTATAAACTCAACATAATTATAAGCACATAAGTATCTATGAAGTTCAAAAGACTTAAAGTCAAACGTTCAGTTCACAATCACAAGACTAATCAAAACTAATAACCAATAATCTCAGTAAGCCTTATGAAGCCTCATATATACATTTTCTCCCCTTATTGTCATCAAGGTGGGTAAAAATAAAACAAAGAACAGAACCTGCAAAACAAGGATGTATCCTTGAAACATTGTGGAAATGAAGGTAATGTTTAAAAAAATAACATCATAACTGTAGCAAAGTAGTACTATAATGAGTCTATATTTTATGATAAATTTTTTTTAATTGAGTAGATTTCATCACATAAACTTGTATTTATTCACTTGAATAGCATATTTTTGTGAATTCTCTTTAAATTACACTTAATTGTTAAAAATATGCTTTTTGTGCTCTAAATAATCAATTTCATTCCATTTTTATTCCATTCGATACCGTGATATATTTTATTGAGTGATTCAAGATCAATAGGCAATGATGGCTCTGGAGAAGTGGAAGGAAAGCATGCAAAGTGGGAGATTTCGTGAAGAAATAAAAGAGAACACAATGGTGTGTGCATACTGATATGGAAAATTGTGAGAACAATATTCCACCGGCAAGTATATCGGGTCGTATTTAAGTAATAACTCACTTAGAGTGAGGTCGATCCTACGAGAATTGATTGATTAGAAAACTTTAATCTATTGGTTATGCTAGTTGAACAAGCAAGATAATGGGATTTGGGTGAATTATAATGACAAGAATTTAAATGACTAGAAACATACAGAGAAGAAAGTAAATGACTAAGAATTTAAAGTGCATACGAATAAATTGCTGGAAGGTAAATGACAAAGAAATTAAATTGCTAAAATGTAAAGGAATTGTAAAAGGGAATTGCAATTAGGAAAGAAAATAAATGAAATAAGAAAATGCTAATGGGTGAGATTCATTAGAGATCGGAGATGCTTGGATCTTCCTGAATCAATGAACTTCTTTTCTCTCTTTTGCATGCAATGTTTAGATTTATGGCGGATCATATGTAATTGAGCTTCGATTCCTTGGTTACTCAATTTCTCAATTCATGATCAAATGACAATTCCTTAATCCAATGCTTATGCAAAGAGATGAAGCATAATCTCTAATCCAAAAACACACAACTCAAAAGATCCCAATCTCAAAGTGATTATATGTCATGTATCAACTTTGAATCAAAATCAAACTCATTGTGAGAAGAAAACTTCAAACTGAATTACTATTACTCCTTTTCCAAGGTTATCATAGAATTCTAATAGATTCAATTCCTCTTCCGATGAAATTGAATCTTTGAAGAACAGAAGCCCTCTCTTAGATAAACAAGACACAATTTCTAATCCAAGATCACACAACTCCTAAGACCCAATTTCGAAGAGATTACATGTCACAATATCAACTCCAAATTAAGCCAAATTCATTGTGAGAAAAGAATTTCAAACTGAATTTCTATGATTTCTTTTCCAAGGTTCACATAGAATTCAAATAGATCCAATTGGATCTTTGAAAAACGAAAACTCTTCTCAAATATAACAAGGATATAATCAAGAAGAGAAGAAGAACATTAATTCATTTCAATCTTTACAGAGCTCCTCCCCTAATGAATTGGGGTTTAGTGAATCATCGATCTGTTACACTAGAATGCAAAATTACAATGTTGGAAAATCTAAAAACTAAGTACAAGTAAAGTATGAAAAGTGGTGTGTAATCTCCGCTAGGGAGTCCCCTTTTACAGTTCAAAGCCCCTTCCATTTATACTAGTTCTTTAGCTTCTCAAGTCTTAAAAAGATGCTTTAGAATTGGGCCTTGTGGACTTGAGTTGGAAGCATTTGGGGAGAAGTTGCCGCTGTCTAATCCAACGCCAATTCCAACGCCATGTTCTTCCAGGATCCAGTTATAAAATCCACTCAATTAGAGCAAATAAATACCATGAAATGTGGATTTATCACATCTCCACACTTAAACAATAGCATTTCCTCATGTTAAACTCAAGAAAGAGACAAGGGGTATTATATTTATTCAATCCAAAGAAACTACCAATATGCAATCTATCTAAATGAATGCAACTACTTAGTCAAAATGAATCAAATTCCAAGAATACATATATAAACATAAGGGCTAAAGCAATAACAATCAAATCAAATCCACAATTGAATTGAGTTATTGAAAAGAGTTAACAACTTGCAAGAAAGGAGATAATCAAAGGTGGAAACATAGAATTTGAGCAATCGAACCCCTCACGGGTTGTGTATACACTCTAATCGATCAAGTGTTTAGGGTTGATTCACTCAATTCTCTTCAAATCAAGCTTTCTAAGATTTGTTTTCCATCTAACAATCAACAATCATTCAATGCATGCATACAAGTATCATGAGGACTTTTCATGGTTGTAATGGGGTTAGGGTAAAGGTAAGGTTATATATGGTTAAGTGAGGTTGATATTTGAATCTTTGACAAAATTAAGCTCTCACCTAACCTACATAACAACCTATACACTTCAAATGCAACTTAACTACTCATTCTTCACTTTTTCACACTCTCATGCATTCTTTTCAATCCATGTCACATATGCATTATTCTTTTATTTTTCAAACTTTGGGGCATTTTGTCCCCTTTTTATTATTTTCTTTTTTTAATACAAAATATATACAAGAGTGTCAATGAATATGGTTTAAGTATTTAATGCATGAACATGTACCCCAATTCCCAAGATTTTCAACAAAAGTATAAAAATCTATTTTTACCTCAACTAAAGTTTCCAAACTTTCCCACACTTAGATGATACACCCTCTCACTATCCTAAACTAATCAAAGATCCAAATAAAGGATATTTATTATTTTTCACTTAGGGGTAGTGATGTGCTAAATTTAAGAACAAAAGGGGGTTAAAATAGACTCAAAATTGGTTAACAAAGAAAGATAAAAGGGTAGACTATTTGGGTAAGTGAGCTAATTGAAAAGATGGCCTCAATCATGTAAATGCATATATACATCAAACAATGGACATAAAAAATCAAACAAATCAAAGATTGCAATCATAGAAAGAAAATAACACAAACAAGAATGAGAATAGTGGTTATATGATGCAACCACACAATGAGGCTCAAAACTCACATGCTTATGTGTTCTTAGCTCAAAAACATGTTCCACAATATTTTTCAAGCAAGTTTCAATCAAAAGTTCCAACTCAAATCAATTAGGATGTCAATGACCTATAAAAATTATTTTTCTTGAAAAATTTTATTAAATTAACTAAGCTTATTATATGTATGCAAAGACATGCAATAGACTATAGAAAAATGCAATTAAAGCTCTAAAATATATACAACTAAGAAAGATAAAAAGGTGAAAGTGTTTGGGATTAGAGTATGTCACCCAAGATTGCCGATCGGTGACGACCTCCCCACACTTTAAGGGTTGCACGGTCTTCCGTGCATTCAACGGTTAGCAAGGGGGTATGGCAAATTCGGATTGCCACCTTCAGCTGGTGGATCAGTCGGCTACTGCGTGCTCTTTCTCCCGCTTCCCTTACTGTTAATGGTTCCTTATCCATGAAAAGTAGAAAACCGGATGGCAATACAAGTACATGCAAAAACAAGGAAGCATAGAGTGTTGGAATGAGGTGGTATGCACTAAAAGGAGTGAGTGAATTAGTTTGTAACAAGAAGGAAATAAGTGTGTATTCTAAGTTGTGCAATTTAGAACACACACAGTAGTATAGAAAGCCATGTCACAATTATACAAAGGAAACATGCACTTCATTCATTCTAGTGTGCTTGAAATACTTTAAAGAAAACTTGTAAGTTAAGATAAACAAACAAGCAATAGAGAAGCATGAAAGCATTCAAGCAAGAATCAAGAAATTATGAAATAGATGTAGAGAAAAGTTTGTTTGCAACACTTAAATGACATGAAGTGGAAAACATGATCCACAAAACTTAAAAAGCTAAAAAAAGGTCACTAGGTATGCTCATGATCCAATTTCACAATTTCTTAATTTTAATGCATCAACTAGGTGACTTAAATAAAAATCAGTCATAACAAGCATCACCTAACAAAAAATGCATCAACTAAGAATAATTTGCCTAACAAAAGATAGTGAAATCAAATTACATGGTGGCCAAAACATGCAATTTAGAAATCCAAAAGTATTCTCAAAGGCAATGTTGTGAGTACTTGGTATGCACAAAATTAAACATTCAAAACTCAATACCAAGCAACAAAGTACGACCTCAATGAAGATATCCAACAAAACACTTAGAGTCAAGGTTAGGCTCAAGTGCAAATGCATTCCTTCAAAGCTCAAGGCTCTGAGCATCAATGATTAAAGAGTTAAGAAAAGAAACAAATGAGCTTAAAGAAGTTCTCTAATTAAATGCTTGTGGTGCTTATGTATCAAGTAGTAATACTTGAAAACAAAGCATTTAGAAGTCGTAGCTTTGTTATCAACTCATGGGGTAAAACACCCAAAAGGATAAGCTAATAAGAAAATCAAAAGCTTGTTTCAAGGAAGAAACATAAAGAAAATATTTCATAAAATGAGCTAGATAGAAGTATCAATTATTTACACTTATTTTGTGATTGTAGCATGCATAGCAAACTAGCTAACCAAGAACATTGAGTTGCTATTCTTCTTACCTTGGATTGTCAATCTTTATTGCATGATTCTTTTCTTGCTTGGAGACAAGCAAGGTTTAAGTTTGGTGTTGTGATGACATGTCATGTTTTTCTATGCTTTTTCATACAAGAAATTGATGATTTATGCTTAAATATTGAATGCTTTTGTGCTTAAATGGTATATTTTTTTGGTCTTTTGATTTTATAAATTTTGTAGGAAATAAGTGGAAAAAGAAGCAAAATGACACAAAATAAGCTAAAAAGAAGAAAAGATGAATTTTGGACACATTTTGAAATTGAGGCACACTTTGAAATCTTAGGCCACGCCTTTAAAAACGTGGCCCATGACCATGAAACCTTATCATGCATAAATGTTTATGTATGCATGCATTTAATTGTTTATGTAATGCATGAACGCATTAGCATTATTAACTAAGGCCAATGCAAGCATGCACGTAATGCATTATTAATTAAAGTAAATGCATTGGGTTTATTAATTAAAGTAAATGCAAGCATGCATACATAAATCAATTAATTACTAATGCTAATGAATAAGCAAATGGCATTACTAAACAAATAAAAGCATGCATGCATTTAAGCTAAAGGCGTTAATAAAAGAAAGTGGGAGCCTCAAATCCAAGCAAAAGGGCGCTGCGTTGTTTCTCTTAACCGAGCGCTATGCTTCACAAGGAAAAAGGCATCAAGGAAGCAGCGCTCACCAAGGCTCGAAGAGGGATGCCAAATTAACAAGGCATCAGCGCTCACTTAGTTAATTTTATTGTGCCTCATTCAAAAAAAAATACAAGGAGCAGCACACTAAAGGGAGCCACCAAGAATCGAACCTCGCACATGGGAACCAAGAGAAGCGCTACTTCATAAGGAAATTACTAACAATTGAAGCCACCATAGTTTGAAGGGGGAGTCCCACCCAAGGTTTGTAGTGCTACGTTAAAATAATTAACTGAGCGCTATGAAGGAAGGCTTGGTTCGAAGCCTGGGCCAAGGTTGATAGCGCTGCGTTGCCTTAGTTAACTGAGCGCTTTCCTGGAAGGTTCCACACCAAACCAACTTGAACCAAGCAACTTTGACCCATGTTCCAAACTAATTGAATCAAGGTCAATCGGATCCATCTCTCTTCAAATTCAAAACAAGCAAAATCCACATAATCACTCAAAGGCACAACAAGCTAGATTAGGAATTTCATTTAATTGTAATTTATTCTTAATTTCAATTTTATTTTAATTTTGTAAAGCCTATATAAAGGCATTAGTTTCATTTCAAAAAGCAGATTGGCTCTACTAGAGATCAGTAGGAGTGGCATAGAGAGCTCTCTTTTAATTTTTTTTTTTTTGAATTCTAGAGAATTGATATCGGATCTGAGATTGTTTTCTGTTTTCATTTTTTTCTTCTACAACCTTTGCTTTCTGATTCTGGGTTTGTGAACTTTGATTGAAGAATTCTTTGGAGTTCTTCCTCTTAGAGTTCCATTGTTTTTCTGCTTTCTGAATTTAAGAATTAAAGATCTGATCTCAATTGTTTCTTTAAGTTTCAATCTGAAGCAAGTTTTCACTTCTGATTTTCAATCCTTTATTCTTCAAGCAATTTAAGTTTCTCAACAATTTGGATTCAAGCAATTTACATTTCTTGCACTTTAAGTTTCTGCAATTTACTTTTCTTGCAATTTAAGTTTCAGCTCTTTTACTTTCTTGCACTCTAAGTTTCTGTCTAATTTACTTTCTGCACTTTACTTTCACTACAATTTACATTCTGTTGCTCAATTTCACCCAATTCACCAATGTTAGCTTGACTAGACTAATCACCCACTAAAGTTGCTTGATCCATCAATCCCTGTGGGATCGACCTCACTCTAAGTGAGTTATTACTACTTGATGCGACCCGATACACTTGCCGGTGAGTTTTGTGTTGGATCGTTTTCCACCCATCAGTCACCTTTCCAACTTGTTTATGGAATAGAAGCCATAATCCCCATAGAAATTGCTGAAGAGTCACCTAGGGTTATATTCTACATTGAAGGAGCCAATACCCAAGCAGAAAAAGAAGAGCTCGACCTCCTCTTAGAAGTTTAAGAGCAAGCTTAAATGAAAGAGGAAGCACTAAAGCAAAGGGTAGTCCTAAGGTATAATCAAAAGGTGATCAAAAGAAGCTTTGCCACAAAACCTCATACTGATTAGAAATGACAACGGAGTTCAAAAGTTGGGCAAAGAAAAGTTAGCGTCAAACTAGAAAGGACCTTATAAGATTGTCGAAATCTTAAGAAAAGATTACTACAAAGTGTTCGACCTCCAAGAAAAAGAGTTCCCAACATCATGGCACGTGTGTAACCTAAAGAAATATTATAGTTAGGTAACATACCTTGTTCCCTGCTGTACTCCTTTTCCCAACTTTAAGATTTTTTCTTTAAAAAGGATTTTTTCCGAAGGGAGTTTTAACGAGGCACCAAAACAAGGGCTAAGGGTAGACAAAACCCTTAGCAACAAACCTATGTGAAGGGATTTTTTCAATAAAATTCTTTATCTTCTCCAAAAAATTTCCTATAAAAATACATTAACTTAAGCTCGAAAAATCGCAAAAATCATTGTCCGACCTAAGATGGTCAGCAAGATGAAGCGATGAGGTACAAGTTAATGTAAGAAGTTATATAAACAACTCATAAAAACCAACCTTAGAATCGAGGTGAAACAAAAATGAAATGTAAAAGTAATTTAAAGAAGTCCGATTACAACAAAGGCAGAACTTGACAAAAAGAGGAATTTATACAAAGAAAACGATTAAACTTAGCGAGAAACTGATGAGCGGATATTTTATACGCTTTTTGGGGGTAATTTCACATAGATTTTAGCATATTTTAATTAGTTTTTAATAGAATTTTATTAGTTTTTAAGCAAAAATCGTATTTCTAGACTTTACTATGAGTTTGTGTGTTTTTCTATGATTTCAGGTATTTTCTGGCTGAAATTGAGGGAGTTGAGCAAAAATCTGATTTAGGCTGAAAAAAAGGACTACTGATGCTATTGGATTCTGACCTCCCTTCACTCGGAATGGATTTTTTGGAGCTACAGAAGTCCAATTGGCGCGATCTCAATTGGGTTGGAAAGTATACATCCAGGGCTTTCCAGCAATATATAAGGTAGCGTTTGTTTTCAGAGACAGGACACGGAGACATGGACAGCACATTCTTAAAAAGCGTTTGGAAGCAAAGACATGGACACTGAACATATTGTCTCCGGGACAGTTTTTTATACTTTTGTGTCCACTCTTTTACGAAGGACAATGATGGACACGGGATTTGGAAGAGGGACACGGACTGTTTTTATGAATTTTTTTTCTTTTTTGTCCATGGTGCTATTTTTTATTATTCCACTGTTAACCCTTCTTATTTTTCCTATTTTGCGTTGTTCTCAGAAAGTATTTTTTTTACTCCATGCTCTTTTTCTATCTCTTCGTTCTTTTTCTTTCTCTTTTTTCTCATGTACTCTCTCCTTTTTATAAAAAATTTTATTGGACTGGATAATTTCTTTTTTCTTATCATTCTTACTTCAACATCATTTTAACCTTATATTATATTATTTGATTTGTAATAAAAATAATAACAAAAATAATTAGTCTGGAAACTTTTAAAAGATAAATATTATAAAGGTAAAATTGATATTTTAAAATACTAAAAAATAATTTATAAATTGTAATTGATTTTATATAATTTAAAGAAAAATTAATTTTTTGAAAAGAAAAATAAAATTTTAGATAAAAAAATTAATTTTCTAAATAAAAATAGATTTTTATGTGCAAAAATTAATTTTTTTCCATTTAAAAATGGATTTTTTTTTAAAACTGATTTTGTATTTAAAATTAATTTGGCTTATTAACCTAAATGAAATTTTTTATTAATCAAACTCAGATTTTTTTGTGTGAATATTAACCATATGTATTCCTACATATTAATAATAAATTTTAAAAAAATAATTATATTTATAAATTTTATTTTAATATAAATACTATTATATAATTTTTTATTAAAATTTTTGACTGCTTCAAATATTTTTTTCAAGTTCCCACTGTCTGTACTCCTACGTACTCTCATTATTTATTAAATTAGTTTATACTAAAAAGTTTGGAATCATATGGCTATTTTAGTCATTTTATATAATATTTTAGTCTTGTCCATGTGTATCCAAACATAATACTGGACATTACATTAGTGTCATATCCATCGTATCCAAACACGATACACAAAACATAATTTTTAATGTCTCTGTCTTATTGTCTTTGTCTCAGTGTCCTGTTCTGTCGTGTCTCTACAAACAAACGCTACCTAATAGTCCATACTTTGCGCGAAGATAGACAACGTAAACTGGCGTTCAACGCCAGTTCCATGTTGCAGTCTGGCGTCCAGCGCCAGAAACAAGTTACAAGTTGGAGTTCAACGCCAAAAATACGTTACAACCTGGCGTTCAACTTCAAAAACAGCCCAGGCACGTGAGAAGCTTAAGTCTCAGCCCCAGCACACACCAAGTGGGCCCCAGAAGTGGATTTTTGCATCAATTATCTTAGTTTACTCATTTTCTGTAAACCTAGGTTACTAGTTTAGTATTTAAACAACTTTTAGAGACTTATTTTGTATCTCATGACATTTTTAGATCTGAATTTTATACTCTTTGATGGTATGAGTCTCTAAACACCATTGTTGGGGGTGAGGAGCTCTGCAGCGTCTTGATGAATTAATGCAATTATTTATGTTTTTCCATTCAAACATGCGTGTTCCTATCTAAGATGTTCATTCGCGCTTAACTATGGAGAAGGTGGTGATCCGTGACACTCATCACCTTTCTCAATCCATGAACGTGTGTCTGACAACCACCTCCGTTCTACATCAGATTGAATGAGTATCTCTTAGATCCTTTAATCAGAATCTTCGTGGTATAAGCTAGAATTGATGGCGGCATTCATGAGAATCTGGAAAGTCTAAACATTGTCTGTGGTATTCCGAGTAGGATTCTAGGATTCAATGACTGTGACGAGCTTCAAACTCACGAGTGTTGGGCGTGATGACAAACGCAAAAGAATCAATGGATTCTATTCCGACATGATCGAGAACCAACAGTTGATTAACCGTGCTGTGATAGAGCATTTCGACCGTTTTCACTGAGAGGATGGTGATCCGTGACACTCATCACCTTCCTCAATCCATGAACGTGTGTCTGACAACCACCTCCATTCTACATCAGATTGAATGAGTATCTCTTAGATCCCTTAATTAGAATCTTCGTGGTATACGATAGAATTGATGGCGGCATTCATGAGAATCTGGAAAGTCTAAACATTGTCTGTGGTATTCCGAGTAGGATTCTGGGATTGAATGACTGTGACGAGCTTCAAACTCACGAGTGTTGGGCGTGATGACAAACGCAAAAAAATCAATGGATTCTATTCCGACATGATCGAGAACCAACAGCTGATTAGTCGTGCTGTGACAGAGCATTTACCATTTTCACTGAGAGGATGGGAAGTAGCCATTGACAACGGTAACACCCTACATAGAGCTTGCCATGGAAGGAACTTTGCACTTTTGCATGAGAGGAATATTACATTACAGGAATTCAGAAGACAAAGCATCTCCAAAACTCCAACATATTCTCCATTATTGCACTACAAGTAATTATTTCACGCTCTTCTATTTTTTTAGTAATTCAAACTGATAATTATAATTGATCTCCTAACTAAGAATAATAAAATAATCATAGCTTGCTTCAAGCCAACAATCTCCGTGGGATCGACCCTTACTCACGTAAGGTATTACTTGGACGACCCAGTGCACTTGCTGGTTAGTTGTGCGGATTGCAAAAGTGTGATTGCAATTTCGTGCACCAAGTTTTTGGCGCCGTTGTCAGGGATTGTTTGAGTTTGAACAACTAAAGGTTTATTTTGTTGCTTAGATTAGGAATATAGTATTGATGCTATAGAGTCATTAAATTTGAGTCCTTTAATTTATCTTCAAAAATTTTTCGAAAATATTACTTGTCCTTATTAATTTTTAATTTTTCGTGAATTAGTGTCTTGTTCTAAGTTTAGTGTCAATTGCATATTTTATATTTTCCTTTTAAATTTTCGAATTAGTGTTCTTTGTTTTTCCTTGATCTTCAAATTGTTCTTGTCAATTTTTCTTGTTTGATCTTTGGTTTGTCTTGTTCTGTGTCTTTTCTTGTTTTTCTTGTGCTTTTTCAAAACATTAGTTTTCAAAAAAATTTATTTTTATCTATAAAAATAATACATCTTTAAAATACGTTACATTTATAGCTCAGTTGGCTAGAGCGTTGGCTTATGTTCTTGGCAATTGGGTATTTTCTTTTTAAAACTTTTCAAAAATAATTTTTCTTTGATTAATTCTTGTGCCAAACTTTAAGTTTGGTGTTTTCTTGTTAATCTTTTTATAATTTTCAAAAATTTTATTGAGGTTTTCTAAAAAATTTTAAGTTTGTTGTTCTCTCTTTTGTTCTTGTTGTTCTTGTGAATCTTCAAAATGTTCTTGAGTCTTCTTTGTGTTTTGATCTTAAAATTTTTAAGTTTGGTGTTCCTTGGTGTTTTTCCTCCAAAATTTTCGAAAACAAGGATCATTAGATCCAAAAATTTCAAGTCTTGTGTCTTTTGTGTGTTTTTCTCTTTCATCATAAAATTCAAAATTCAAAAAAAAATATCTTTTCTAACTATTTTTTAGCAATTATTTCAAATTTTTTTAGAAAAATTCAGATTTCAATTTCAAAATTTTTTAAATCTTATCCTTTTAAGTTTTAAAAAAAATATTATATCTTTTTCGAAAATATCCTAACCATTTTCTCTCTCCTCACTTTTTTTGAAAATCTTCATAAAATATTTTCAAATTTTTATTAATTTTTTAATTTTAATTTTCTTATTTTATCTTATTTTTATTTCAGTTTTTATTTTATTTTATTTTATTTCGAAAATTATTTTTTTATTTATTTATAAAATAAATAAAATAAATCCATGTCATCTCCCTTTCTCCATCATGGACCTAAGTGGACATGAACAGTCTAGAAGGACTTTGGGGTCATATGCTAACCCCACTACCGCTTCATATGGGAGTAGTATATGTATACCCTCCATTGGAGTTAGTAGTTTTGAGTTGAATCCTCAGCTCATTATCATGGTGCAGCAAAGTTGCCAGTATTCCGGTCTTCCATAGGAAGAACCTACAGAGTTTCTGGCACAATTTTTACAAATTGCTTACACAGTACATGATAAGGAAGTAGATCAGGACAGCATAAAGACATGGAAACAGCTGTCAGAAAAACTCCTGAATCACTATTTTCCTCCAAAACGGATGACACAGCTAAGGCTGAGCATCCAAGGCTTCAAACAAGGAGATGATAAATCTCTTTATGATGCTTGGGAGAGATGCAGAGAGATGATAAGAAAATGCCCCTCTGAAATATTTTCAGAGTGGGTGCAGTTAGACATCTTCTACTATGGGCTTATAGAAAGAGCTCAAATTTCTCTTGACCACTCAGCTGGTGGATCTTAACACATGAGAAAGACAATAGAAGAAGTTCAAGAGCTTATTGATACAGTTGTCAGAAATCAGTATCTGTACCTAAACAGTGAATCTTCCATCAACGAAGAGGCTAAAACAGTAACTGCTGAACTCAGTCCTGCAGATCAAGTTACAAAATTCAATCAGCAATTGGATTTTCTAACAAAACAGTTAGCCAAATTCAAAGAGATATTACAAGAAACAAGAATGGCTAATATGAATATGGAAGTGCAATTGAAGCAAACAGAACAGCAGTTATCAAAACAAATAACAGAAGAATGCCAATAAGTTCAATTAAGAAGTGGGAAAACATTAAATACCTCACTTCAAGGTAGCAGGAAGCCAAGGAATGAGCAAACTACCCAAAATCCATCTGAGGACAATAAGAGCCCAGAGAGGAATAATTCTGACGCTCAAACACCGGAAAATGGGTGGAAAGCTGGTGTTGAACGCCCAAATCATGCTCAGTCCTGGCGTTCAACGCCAGAAACAAGCAAGGAGTTGGCGTTGAACGCCCAAAGGGAGTACAGTTCTGGCGTTCAGACACCAGAAGCAGGTAAGGAGATGGTGTCTAACGCCACTCCAGTTTCCACCCCTGGCATTCAAATACCAGTGGGGGATCAGACACATACTAGTGCTGATAATAACCCTTCTAAAAAGGCTTCCCAACCCACATCTGTAGGCAATAAACCTGCAGCAACTAAGGTTGAGGAATACAAAGCCAAAATGCCTTATCCTCAGAAACTCCGCCAAGTAGAACAAGATAAGCAATTTGCCCACTTTGCAGACTATCTCAGGACTCTTGAAATAAAGATTCCGTTTGCAGAGGCACTTGAGCAAATACCCTCTTATGCTAAGTTCATGAAAGAGATCTTAAGTCATAAGAAGGATTGGATGGAAACTGAAAAAGTTTACTTCACTGAAGAATGCAGTGCAGTCATTCTTAAAAGCTTACTTGAGAAGCTTAAAGATCCGAGAAGCTTTATGATACCATGCACATTAGAAGGTACTTATACCAAGCAAGCTCTATGTGATCTTGGGGCAAGTATTAACCTAATACCTGCAGCCACTATCAAAAAGCTTGGGTTGACTGATGAAGTTAAACCAACCCGGATATGTCTCCAACTTGCTGATGGCTCTATTACATACCCATCAGGCGTGATTGAAGACATGATTATCAAGGTTGGGCCATTTGCCTTTTCCATTGACTTTGTGGTGCTGGAAATGGAGGAGTATAAGAGTGCAACTCTCATTCTGGGAAAACCTTTCCTAGCAACTGGCCGAACCCTTATTGATGTTCAAAAAGGGGAAGTAACCCTGAGAGTCAATGAGGATGAGTTCAAGTTGAATGTTGTCAAAGCCATGCAGCATCCAGACACCCAAAATGACTGCATGAGCGTTGATATTATTGACTCTCTGGTAAAAGAAGTCAATATGGCTGAGAGTCTTGAATCAAAGCTAGAGGATATCTTTAAAGATGTTCAGCCTGATCTGGAGGAATCAGAGAAAATAATAGAACCTCTGAAAATCCCTCAGGAAGAGGAGAAACCTCCCAAACCCGAGCTCAAACCATTACCACCATCCCTGAAATATGCATTTCTGGGAGAAGGTGATACCTTTCCTGTAATCATAAGCTCTACCTTAGAGTCACAGGAAGAGGAAGCACTAATTCAAGTGCTAAAGACACACAAGACAGCTCTTGGGTGGTCCATCAGTGATCTTAAGGGCATTAGCCCAGCCAGATGCATGCACAAGATTTTATTGGAAGGTGACGCTAAGCCAGTGGTTCAACCACAAAGGCGGCTGAACCCAGCCATAAAGGAGGTGGTGCAGAAGGAGGTCACTAAATTACTAGAGGCTGGGATTATTTATCCTATTTCTGATAGCCCCTGGGTAAGCCATGTCCAAGTCATCCCTAAGAAGGGTAGCATGACAGTGATTCATAATGAAAAAAATGAACTGGTTCCTACAAGAACAGTTACAGGGTGGCGTATGTGTATTGATTATAGAAGGCTCAATACAGCCACCAGAAAGGATCATTTTCCTTTACCATTCATAGACTAGATGCTAGAAAGACTAGCAGGCCATGAATACTATTGCTTTCTGGATGGATATTCAGGTTATAATCAAATTGTAGTAGATCCCCAGGATTAAGAGAAAACGGCATTCACATGTCCATCTGGAGTATTTGCATACAGAAGGATGCCATTTGGCCTATGCAATGCACCTGCAACCTTTGAAAGGTGCATGCTCTCAATTTTCTCTGATATGGTAGAAAAATTTTTGGAAGTCTTCATGGATGACTTTTCAGTATTTGGAGACTCATTCAGCTCCTGTCTTGACCATCTAGCACTTGTTCTAAAGAGGTGCCAAGAGACTAACCTGGTTTTAAACTGGGAGAAATGTCACTTTATGGTGACTGAAGAAATTGTCCTTGGGCACAAAATTTCGAACAAGGGAATAGAGGTGGATCAAACTAAGGTAGAGGTAATTGAAAAATTACCACCACCTGCCAATGTTAAGGCAATCAGAAGCTTTCTGGGGCATGCAGGATTTTATAGGAGGTTTATAAAGGATTTTTCAAAAATTGCCAAACCACTAAGTAATTTGCTAGTTGCTGACATGCCATTTATCTTTGATAAGGAGTGTCTGTAGGCATTTGACACTCTAAAAGCTAAGCTGGTCACAGCACCAGTCATCTCTGTACCAGACTGGACATTACCTTTTGAACTGATGTGTGATGCCAGTGACCATGCCATTGGTGCAGTGTTGGGACAAAGGCATGACAAGATTCTGCACGTCATTTACTATGCCAGTCGTGTTCTAAATGATGCACAGAAGAATTACACAACCTCAGAAAAAGAGCTACTTGCAGTGGTTTACGCCATTGACAAGTTCAGATCCTATTTAGTAGGATCAAAAGTGATTGTGTACACTGACCATGCTGCTCTTAAATATCTACTCACAAAGCAGAATTCAAAACCTAGACTCATAAGATGGGTGTTGCTTCTACAAGAGTTTGATATAGAAATAAGAGACAGAAAAGGGACAGAGAATCAAGTAGCAGATCACCTGTCCCGAATAGAACCAGTAGAAGGGGCGTCCCTCCCTCTTATTGAGATCTCTGAAAACTTTTCGGATGAGCAACTCTTTGCCATCCAGAAAGTGCCATGGTTTGCAGACATTGTAAACTACAAGGTAGTGAGATTCATACCCAAAGAGTACAGTAGGCAGCAATCAAAAAAGCTGATCACGGATACAAAGTACTATCTTTGGGATGAACCATATCTCTTCAACAGATGTGCAGACGGAGTAATCCGTAGATGTGTGCCTAAAGAAGAAGCACAGAAGATCTTCTGGCACTGCCATGGATCACAGTATGGAGGACATTTTGGAAGTGAGCGAACAGCCACAAGAGTCCTCCAATGCGGCTTCTACTGGCCTACTCTCTATAAAGATTTCCGAGTATTTGTACTTAATTGTGACAGTTGCCAAAGATCTGGTAATCTGCCTCACAGTTATGCCATGCCTCAACAAGGGATCTTGGAGATTGAGTTGTTTGATGTATGGGGTATTGACTTCATGGAGCCTTTCCCACCATCATACTCAAACACTTATATTCTAGTGGCAGTGGATTATGTATCCAAATGGGTGGAAGCTATTGCAACACTCACTAATGACACTAAGACAGTGCTAAAATTCCTCCAGAAACACATCTTCAGCAGATTTGGTACCCCTAGAGTATTAATCAGGGATGGGGGCACTCATTTCTGCAATAAACAACTTTACTCTGCTTTAGTTCGATACGGAGTTAGCCACAGGGTGGCCACTCCATATCATCCACAGACAAATGAGCAAGGTGAAGTCTCTAATAGAGAACTTAAAAGAATCCTGGAACGGACTATGATTAACCGTAGAAGGGATTGGGCAAGAAGCTTGGATGATGCTCTGTGGGCATACAGAACAACATTCAAGACCCCTATAGGAACCTCTCCATACCAGCTTGTGTATGGAAAGGCATGTCACTTGCCAGTGGAATTGGAACATAAGGCCTACTGGGCAACCAGATTCCTAAACCTTGATGCCAAGTTAGCTGGAGAAAAACGATTGCTCCAGTTAAATGAGCTAGAGGAATTTAGACTCAATGCTTTCGAGAATGCAAAAATTTTTTTACAAAGAGAAAGCAAAAAGATGGCATGATAAGAAATTGTCATCCAGAGTCTTTGAGCCAGGGCATAAAGTTTTGCTATTTAATTCTAGGCTCAGATTATTCCCCGGAAAATTGAAACCCCGGTGGAGAGAACCATATGTGATTACAAGTGTGTCACCATATGGATACGTAGAGCTCCAGGATAATGATTCTAACAAAAAGTTCATTGTTAATGGACAAAGAGTCAAACATTATCTTGAATGCAATTTTGAGCAAGAATGCTCAAAACTGAGACTTAACTAAAGCTCAGTCATAGTCCAGCTAAAGACAATAAAGAAGCGCTTGCTAGGAGGCAACCCAGCCATTTACAAAGCTTATTTGTTAATTAATTAATTTTTACAAGTATATGTCAAGTATCTTCAAGGTAAAATAGCAACTGCTTAAGTTCACAGAGTTACAGAAGGAATCAGAAGATAAAACAGCAAAAAAGGAAGCTCACTGGTGCGAAAAAGCCAGTAAAAGTCGTTTTGGGCGTTGAATGCCCAAAAGAAGCACTTACTGGGCGTTCAACGCCAGTAAGGATAGCCATTTGGGCGTTAAACGCCAGAAATGAGCATCTTCTGGGCGTTGAACGCCAGAAAGAAGCACCTTCTGGGCGTTCAACGCCAGATTTGCAGCGTCT
Source organism: Arachis hypogaea (assembly GCF_003086295.3). Classification (NCBI taxonomy): domain Eukaryota; kingdom Viridiplantae; phylum Streptophyta; class Magnoliopsida; order Fabales; family Fabaceae; genus Arachis; species Arachis hypogaea. The sequence goes on from NC_092042.1 coordinate 71,509,383, forward strand.
TGGGCGTTCAGAAAAACGCCCAGTGACAAAGGAGTTCCTGGCGTTCAACGCCAGAAAGAAGCAACAGCTGGGCGTTGAACGCCCAGGAGAAGCTGCACATGGGCGTTAAACGCCCAAAACATGCAGCGTTTGGGCGTTTAACGCCAAGATGGTGGGGAGGAGGTAAATTCATTTTTACTTCACAAAATTTTTAATTTTCTTTATTTCAATTTATGATTCCTTGCATAAACATGTTCCAAACTATCATCCTTCAATTCCAAAAAAAATTCTAATCCTAGTTTCTAAAAACCCTAATTTCTAAAATCCCTTTTTCAAAAATATCAAATATATCTTAATGCATAAACACAAATCTTTTTCCAATCCAATCCAACTCTTTTCAAAACACAATTATCTTTTAAAATCTTTTTCAAATATTCAGATTTATCTTTTTCAAATATCAATCACAACTTTTTAATTTTAAATTATATCTTTTTCTTATTTATCTTTTATAAATAATATCTTCTATCTTATCTTTTTAATATTTTCGAAAACCCACGCACCCTCCCTTTAAAATCCACATCCAGCCTCCCTCCTCTCATCCACCATTCGACATTAGCTCTCTTTCTATCCCTCTCCTTTCTTTTCTTTTGCTTGAGGACAAGCAAACTTCTAAGTTTGGTTTGTTCATCTGTGATCACAAAAACATACTCACTTAGATCATGGCTCCTAAAGAAAAATAATCCACTCTAAGAGGCAAGAAAGAGAGTATTCCAAAACCACTTTGGAATCAAGGGAAGTTCTTAACCAAAGAACATTCAGACCATTACTACAAAATAATGGGTCTAAGATCAGTGATCCCGGAAGTCAAGTTCGATCTGAAAGAAGATGAATATCCGAAGATCCAAGAGCAAATTCGAAACAGGAACTGGGAAATCCTAGCTAATCCTGAAACAAAAGTAGGAAAAAATATGGTTCAGGAGTTCTATGCTAGTTTGTGGCAAACAGACAGGCAGAGAATATCTGGAACTGCCCTCTATGACTATCGGACCTTGGTCAGAGGAAAGATTGTTCACATCCACCCTGACAAAATCAGGGAGATCTTTAAGCTGCCTCAGCTAAAAGATGACCCAGACTCCTTTAATAGGAGAATGATGAGAACAAACAAGGGCCTGGACAAGATTCTAGAGGATATATGCATCTCTGGAGCCAGGTGGACCACCAACACCACTGGCATCCCAATTCAACTCAAGAGAGAAGATCTCAAACCAGTCGCCAGAGGCTGGCTGAACTTCATTGGGCGTTCTATATTGCCCACTAGCAACCGTTCTGAAGTCACTATTAAAAGAGCAGTGATGATTCACTGCATCATGTTGGGAAGAGAAGTAGAAGTTCATCAACTAATCTCGTGTGAACTTTACAAAATAGCAAACAAGAACTCCAAAGATGCCAAATTGGCTTATCCAAGCTTAATTTCTATGCTCTGCAAAGATGCTGGAGTGAGGATAGGAATAACTGAGTATATCTCAGTTGAGCGGCCAATCACTAAAGTATCAATGGAAAAACAACAGTTGCAGGATGACCCCATCAAGAGGAGAGCACAGGAATTCCTCCCAGAAATCCCTCAATTTGAATACTGGGAGCATCTTGAGGCATCTGTTTCCAAGTTGCAAAAAGCTATGAACCAAATAAAGGAAGAACATAATAATCAAAATAGCATGCTTTGCAAATTGCTCAGGGAACAAGAGGAGCAAGGGCGTGACTTGAGGGAACTGAAGCGCCAGAAATTAATTCATGAAGGACCAAGCACCCCACAGACTAGAGGAACATCCACTTCCCAAAATACAGGTTGTTGAGTTCTAATCTTAGCATTAACTCTGTGATAGTTGTTACTATAGGAATTTACCTTAGAAGTTATATAGGAGTAGTGGTAATTAGTATATCTATTTTGATTTTATTTTCAATTAAGTTATAATTTATTTTTCTCATTATCATCAAACATGAATAAAATAGTAGATTTTTAAAATAAAGAGGTAATTTATATCTTTCGAGTTCTTAATAAGAAAAATTATAATTAATTATATGTGGTGGCAATACTTTTTGTCTTCTAAATGAATGCTTGAACAGTGCATATTTTTTATCTTGGATTTTATGAATGTTAACATTATTGGCTCTTGAAAGAATGAGGAACACGAGAAATATTATTGCTGATTTGAAAAATTATGAATTTGATTCTTGAAGCAAGAAAAAGCAGTGAAAAAAAAAGCAAGAGGTAGAAAAAGCCAATAGCCCTTTAAACCAAAAGGCAAGGGTGAAAAGGATCCAAGGCTTTGAGCATCAATCGATAGGAGGGCCCAAGGAAATAACTCCAGGCCTAAGCGACTAAATCAAGTTGTCCCTAACCATGTGCTTATGGCATACAGGTCCAAGTGAAAAGCTTGAGACTGAGTGGTTAAAGTCGTGATCCAAAGAAAAATAGTGTGCTTAAGAACTCTGGAAACCTCTAATTGGGGACTTGAGCAAAGCTAATTCACAATCTGAAAAGGTTCACCCAGTTATGTGTCTGTGGCATTTATGTATCCGGTGGTAATACTGGAAAACAAAGTGCTTAGGGTCATGGCCAAGACTCATAAAGTAGCTGTGTTCAAGAATCAACATACTACACTAAGAGAATCAATAATACTATCTAAATTCTGAGTTCCTATAGATGCCAATCATTCTGAATTTCAAAGGATAAAGTGAGATGCCAAAACTGTTCAGAAACAAAAAGCTACTAACCCCGCTCATCTAAATTAGAATCTGAGCTTCACTTAAAACTCTGAGATATTATTGCTTCTTAATTTCTTTTTATCCTATTTTATTTATTTAGTTGCTTGGGGACAAGAAACAGTTTAAGTTTGGTGTTGTGATGAGCAGATATTTTATACGCTTTTTGGGGGTAATTTCATATAGATTTTAGCATGTTTTAATTAGTTTTTAATAGAATTTTATTAGTTTTTAAGCAAAAATCATATTTCTGGACTTTACTACGAGTTTGTGTGTTTTTCTATGATTTCAGGTATTTTCTGGCTGAAATTGAGGGAGCTGAGCAAAAATCTTATTTAGGCTGAAAAAAGGACTGTTGATGCTGTTGGATTCTGACCTCCCTGCACTCAGAATGGATTTTTTGGAGCTACAGGAGACCAATTGGCGCGATCTCAATTGGGTTGAAAAGTAGACATCAAGGGCTTTCCAGCAATATATAATAGTCCATACTTTGCACGAAGATAGATGACGTAAACTGGCGTTCAACGCCAGTTCCATGTTGCAGTCTGGCATCCAGCGCCAGAAACAGGTTACAAGTTGGAGTTCAACGCCAAAAACACGTTACAACCTGACGTTCAACTCCACAAACAGCCCAGGCACGTGAGAAGCTTAAGTCTCAGACCCAGCACACACCAAGTGGGCCCCAGAAGTGGATTTCTGCACCAATTATCTTAGTTTACTCATTTTCTATAAACCTAGGTTACTAGTTTAGTATTTAAACAACTTTTAGAGACTTATTTTGTATCTCATGACATTTTTAGATCTGAATTTTATACTCTTTGATGGCATGAGTCTTTAAACTCCATTGTTGGGGGTGAGGAGCTCTGCAGCGTCTCGATGAATTAATGCAATTATTTATGTTTTTCCATTCAAACATGCGTGTTCCTATCTAAGATGTTCATTCGCGCTTAACTATGGAGAAGGTGGTGATCCGTGACACTCTCAATCCATGAACGTGTGTCTGACAACCACCTCCGTTTTACATCAGATTGAATGAGTATCTCTTAGATCCTTTAATCAGAATCTTCGTGGTATAAGCTAGAATTGATGGCGGCATTCATGAGAATCTGGAAAGTCTAAACATTGTCTGTGGTATTCCGAGTAGGATTCTAGGATTCAATGACTGTGACGAGCTTCAAACTCACGAGTGTTGGGCGTGATGACAAACGCAAAAGAATCAATGGATTCTATTCCGACATGATCGAGAACCAACAGTTGATTAACCGTGCTGTGATAGAGCATTTCGACCGTTTTCACTGAGAGGATGGGAAGTAGCCATTGACAACGGTGACACCCTATATAGAGCTTGCCATGGAAGGAACTTTGCACTTTTGCATGAGAGGAATATTACATTACAGGAATTCAAAAGACAAAGCATCTCCAAAACTCCAACATATTCTCCATTATTGCACTACAAGTATTTATTTCACGCTCTTCTATTTTTTTTAGTAATTCAAACTGATAATCATAATTGATCTCCTGACTAAGAATAATAAAATAATCATAGCTTGCTTCAAGCCAACAATCTCCGTGGGATCGATCCTTACTCACGTAAGGTATTACTTGGACGACCCAGTGCACTTGTTGGTTAGTTGTGCGGATTGCAAAAGTGTGATTGCAATTTCGTACACCAGAAACCAGCATTAAAAGTTTTCAAGATACAATCACCAACGAAAGAGCCATGACAGCCAAGAGCCAATAGAAAAAACAAAGACCTAATATCACTATCAAAATGAATAAAGGTTCTTTATATTCTAAAGTTGTTTGAAAAACAACTTAAAAGCAAAAGTAATTTTGTCTAAAATTCTACTAGCTATTACAAAGATAAATTGTTCAACAAAGACCCACAAGTCGGGCCATACAAAATTAAAAATAGAACTACAAAAAAGGACCTAACAAAGGGTTGAGGTTGTCCCCAGTCACAGCATCATTGCCTCGAATAGAAGGGGTTGGGTCATACTCGAAAATCGGAACGGCCGGGATGGCACTAGGGGATGAAGGAGGGAGCTCGGTATTAACAACCTCATGAAGTACCTCAGGAGTCTGAGAAGCTTGGCCGACTTGAGCACCCGAAGACTTCGGGTTGGACAAAGGCTCCTCCTCGTCGTCTTTAGGGGCCGAGGCAATCTTTCCATCCACCACAATGTTATCCTGACTAAACAAGGATAGATCGGCCTCAGTGACAAGGATTCGGACTTGAGCCTTCAGGTTAGCAACTCGTCCATCCCCTTGGCCACTAATGTAAGAATTTATTGTTAACTTAGAATTTCTCAAAAATAGAATTTCTTCGTTAGAAGTATAGTTTAAATCAACAGTTAATTCCTAATGAAATTTTAATCTAAAGATGTCATAATCAATACAAAATAAACTGGGAGTTTTTAAATCCCGGGTCATCTTCCTTAGAAGTTGTAATTTAGGTGCTCAATTATTGGCTATGGAAAATGGGGGTTGGTGGCAAGAGACAAGAAATGTAAATAGTAAGAAAGTAAATGAGCAAACAATAACTAAATATCAAAAGCAATCAAATTCAAAGGCAATTAATCAAGAAAAAGGGAATTCAAATGCAATAAAAAAACCTCTTGGCAAGGATTGAGAGCTACGGTTACCTATCCTAGCCATTGACAACAAACACATGATAATTATGAAAAGTTAATCCTACTTAGTTAACCCTACATCGAGGATAAGTCAAATAGGCATAATTGATTTCAATCCTCAAGTCCTAGTCAACTCTATTAATGGAAGACTTAGAGTTAGTAGAAACCAAATCAACTAACTACTCTAATATATCAATCAAGAATGGACATCAATGACTCAAAGGTCACCAAAGTCCTCAATTCCAAGCCAAGAGTGAGGAAAACCTAAGCAAAAACTAAGCCAAGTATTTTATCAAATACTTGGTGTGCATAAAAATAAAATAATATTAAATTTTATTAAAAATAAAAATCTAACTACCAAAAGCAAGAAAATAATAACAATAACTCAAACAAGCATTAAATGAACATAAAACGTAAATTGCATTAAATGGAAATTAAGATGTACAAGAGTGTTCATAAAATAAAAAGGGACATAAATGAGAAATTAAGAAGAAGAACTAAGAGAACTAAGATAATAAAGCATGGAAACATAAATGAAACTATATTAGAACAAGAATTAAAAGCTGAAATTAAAGGAAAACTAACTAAGAAAACCTAAATTCTAGAGAGAGGGGGGAGCTTCTCTCTCTAGAAAACTAAAACAAAACATAGAAAAATCTAAACCTAGTTGCCCTCCCACCTCTTCATTCCTCTTTACTTTGGGTTGAAATAGCTTCAGAAATGAGTTGGATTGGGTTTTGGAGGCCCAAAATTTGCCCCCAACGATTTGCAATTAATGAGATCACATGACAGCGTCGTCGGATGAAATTCACTCCCACACGTACGCATGGGTCATGCGTACACGTTGCCATGAGCTCACACCTGTGTGTACGCACGTATCACTGTGCATACATACGACTGCTGAAACATCCAAACTCCATTTCTTCATGATTTCTTCTCTTTTGTATGCTCTTTTTCTCACTTCTTCAACCCATATTTGCCTTGGAAACCTGAAATCACTTAGCAAATACATCAAGGCATCAAATGGGATTAAAGTGGATAAAATTTAGCAATTAAAATGCCTAAAAAAGCATGTTTTTACTTTCAAGCACAATTTAAGAAGAAATCATGAAACTATGCTATTTCAATGGATAAGTGCAAGAAAAGTTGATGAAATCTACCCAAATAGAGCAAATAAATATCATGAAATGTGGATTCATCAGCCACAAACTCCTCAAGAGTGGCATATCTTTCCTTGGCCTTCTCCAACTCCTCTTGAAGATCGAGCTTTTTCCCGAAGGCTCGGATATAACTCTCCTCGGCCTTCTTTTTTAACCCTTCCGCAATAGTCGTAGCCGCGTCAGCCTTTTTTACCCTGGCCTAAGCCCTCTCTAGGTTGGACGTCAGCCCGTCCATCTCCTCCCCCAACTCCTTTTTTATTCTATTAAGCCTCTTCACTTCAGCTCGAGCAGCAACTAAGCAACTATGAGTGGCACTAAAAGGAGTCTTCTGTAACTCCTTAGTAAAAAATTTACACACTTCTGCTGTCCAAATTTCACCCTAGGCCAAGAGTTAAAGATGCTTCTGGAGAGCCACATCATCCATACTATATGGCTGAAGGGGAGGATATTCTTTTCGCTCCAAGATAGGGCCGTCAAAATCTTTGTCATAAATACTCCCCCCTCAACAGTCTTTCGTCTTTTAGGGCAAGGTTCCAAAGATGAAGGAGAAGAAGGAACGACAGAGCTTTCTGGAGGAGAGTCAAGAGGAATCAGCCAACTTGATGGAACAGGAATAACTTTCTTTTGAGTGGAGGTACCCGAGTCCAATTTCTTGTCAGTAGATTGGACAAAAGTACCCCCAGCTTCTTTTGTTGAATACCACGAGCCACAACAATCTTTGTAGTGTTCCGCAGTGTCCTCATAGCAGATTTGGGAGCCATTTTTTCTACAAAAATGAAAATAAAGGTACATTGATCAAACAAACCAAAAAAGCAAAAAAATCTTACAAACCTTTTTGTATCCAAGTAAGGAGCCCGACCCTAAGACTCTTAGAACACATCGACTATACACTTTTTAAGTTCATCTAGTTGCTTTACCCCATACTTGATAATTATTGGATTTCTTCCCAATATAAAGGAAAGTAGGGCTCATCGTTCTCATCCAAGAAGAAAGGTCGGGTTTTCTCTCCAGCTCGGATTTTGAAAAAATAATTTTGAAGTCATGAAAGGACTCATCAAAAATAGAAAAAACCTTTCTACCCTGAACGGAACGAAAGGAACGCCAAGATAGCTTTTTTGCGCCAAACGGTTTAGTTAAGACAAAAAGGTAAAAGAAGACCTTAAGGGATGGTCAGACATCGAGCTCTCGACATAGGAGCTGAAAATTTTCAAAAAAAACCCAAGAGTTCGGGTGAAGCTGGGAGGGATCGACATTACAAGCTCGAAGGATATTTGTCTCAAAATCAGAAAAAAAGCTTAATGCCTAACTTTGTAAAAAAGCACTCGTAGGCATAAAAAAAGGGGCGTTACGGATTATCTAAAGGGGGGAAACAAATCCTCTCCTTAGGATCAGCCACTACTATTTCGTAATTCCTCTCATCCTCCCGATTTTCATATGGCCTATGGTGTCTATGGAAAACTTCAGCATATTCTTTATCAACTACTGGCACAGGAGTAAGAACAGAGGTATCTACTCAATATAACAAAGAATTCAGAACTTTTGTAGACATGTCGATTACAACAAACCGAGACAATAAGTTACACCTACAAATACCAAAGGAGAAATCGTCACTAAAAGAGCTCGGACACCAGTAAAAAGAAGTCGGATAAAAGCAATAAAACATAAAGCATGATTTCAAAAGATCTTTTCAAAACAGAAAGCATAGAAATGGCGTCCCTTCTACACTATCAGTAGCGACACCATTAGAGGGCAACATGATTATGTTCTACAGCAATAAAATGGCAACAAGTTCCTCTAAATTCTAGAAACATAGCTAAACATTCATAACAGAAGTATCAGATGACAAAAAACAGTGTCAAAAAAGGGTTTTTAGCAGAAAAAGCAATAACAGCTAAAGAAGCTATCAAAGAAAATCTCCAAGGAACAAGCATCGACAACGTAAAAGCAAAAGTTCAGCCACCAACACTACTACCCAGGGAACCATTCAGAATAGTTTCATGAATACAGAACAATCAATGCTAAAAGAAAAAGCGAATAAAAAAGTCAACCTTGATGAAATTCGAAGAAAGGGGCACGTTAAGCAGCAAAACCAGGGATGATCCTCTTCACGAAGAACTCTTCAAAACGAATCAAGATAAAGACAATCTTGAAACTGAAAAGTGGTTACGATACAAGAAACAAGGAGAGAAATGAGGGAATTCTTGCAATGAAGAAAGCAAAGGGAGCGTTTTCAGAAATGAAAAAGGGAGAAGAAGGAGAGCGCGAAGCATTTTATAATAGAAAAGGGACAAAATAGTCACTTCACACCCCTTCTTAAAAGCCATGCATAGATTCCAAGGGAACTGCCGCGAAATGTTTGCTTCTCATTTAAAGAGGCAATGTTCAAAGTTTTAAAATACGTCGAGTACCCGACCTCTTGACGGCGGTATACCCGACATCGAAGCTGAAGCCACGAAATGCTCGAATCCCACCTCATAGCAAGCCCAGACTCAAGCAGGGACGTTATTCATACCCTGTTCCAAAACATAAAAGTCAGACCCAATAAAGATAAAAGGCCCGACCCAAAGGGGGTGGCCTCCACCATATACCCGACCTTTTTGGAGGAGGTTGGACACAACGAAGGGAGTACAGCTCTATTTGTTCAAGCAAGTAACTGCCTCTGTGAATCTCTCAAACTATCTCTATCTTTCTTGAAAGATAGGTCCTAACAAACTCCCAAGATAAAAGGAACGGTTATCCATCAATAAAGGTAGAACTACTTTAACAAGGGTGGTTATCAGTAGGGACGGATCTACATAGGAGAGTGTGGGGGCAAATGCCCCCATTGAGATTTTATGAAGGTACATGTATTGTATGGGATAAAAATTTGTTTGTCCCCAGTCTCTAACTCAATAAATAAATTTGACTCCACTTCAGTTTTTTTAATTCTCTTTTATTATTATTCGTTTCTGATTATGTGTCTTCTAGTAAGCTCCTTAACTTCATTCTTTATTTCTTTTTTATTTAGCTAAATATTCATTTTTATGTTTTTATATTTTTTAATTCATGTAATTATTCTACATTTTATTTTGTAGTTATGTTATTGTATATTTTTTTATTACATAGTTAATAGTTATTGAATAATAAGATTCATCAGTAATTTAAATTTTAAAATATAGTAATATTAACTAGCAACAAATGATAGTTCAAATGAAAAGTAAGATCTAAATACATAGATAACTATTGGTGTTTCATCCTTTGAAGTTAGCTCTATTTTTGCTCGCAATAATGACATCAACTGGAATTTTAAATTTAATTATGAATATTATAAAGAGTTGATTTCATAATCCAATGAGAGATAAATTTTTAAATGATTATTTACTAACATATAACAAAAAATTGACATTTAATTATATTGATATAAAAGAATTATTCAATCTTTTCAAAAAAAAATTATATGTTATTACTTAAATTACTATACAAATATTTTAATTTATTAGTTAAATAACTAAAAGACTAATTATATTTTATAATAATAAAATATAATTATAAAATTATTATTATTATTATTATTATTATTATTATTATATATTCTGCCCATTGATAAAATTTTTTGAATCTGTCATTGGTTATTAGCTCTACTATAAATATACTGATACTCTTCAGGTATATACACGTTCTAATCTACTAAATCCTGCTTAATATCTTTGCTAACTTAAGTATTGGAATCTCTTATAGATATTACCCCCACCTCGTCACAAGTAACTCGGACGGTGACATCTCGACACCAAACAAATCGAATGCTGCCTCAGAAGAATCCTAAATCCCACGTCCACACCCAAATCAACGTTTTAGATAAATCTCATAACAAAATATATATTCTAATATTATTATCTTAATTTAAAAATTAATAATTAATTTTTTATTTTATCAACTTTCTCCCGTTAATAGATCCTCCTCCGCTACACATTACACATTTACACCTAACCTACCAAAAGAGCGAAAAGACGATCTTGGAGGTTCATTAAAAAAGAAAAAAAAAAAAAAAGAGAAGCAGCACGTAGCCACGTAAGGAAATGCTGGACAACTGGAGTAAGGCACCGGCGTTGGGGCAAATGTGGGATTGCACGTTGCGACTTTCCATGATTGTTTACAAACTACGATCTTGCTAATCGTGGTATGGTTCCCGCGAAAATCCACAAGAAAAAAATAAATAATAAAAAAAGAAAATTTAGCCTCTCCAATTCCACAAGAACGTGACGTGCTGCGGAGCGGTTCAGGTAGTGTCCTATCATCTCTCTGTTCATTTTATAGTTATCATTATTATTATTTTATCTTTTTGGAAAATTTCTTTACGTTTTCTTGAGCTACGTTTTGGAAGAATTACTGATAGAATCAAACATTTTCTGTTTTATCGAGGTATTAAGTATTTTATATCCATTACAATTGATTCTCAAATCAAAAGATGACATAGGATCTTCGAATTAGCGACTTAAAAGTTAAAAGTATACCCTCTTCGCAAGAAAAGTTTCCATTTATCATTTGCGACTTCAGAATGGGATGAAATGTATGAAAGGAGCTTGATCTAGGTTTTTTATTAGAAAGTGATTCTAAAATGGCAAGTCTCTGCGAGAAATGTTGCCTCGTTTGCTAAGATTTGAGCACTGATTTCGTTTCTGATAGACATAGCACTGTGCAACATTTTTCTTTTCTTTTAGGGTTTGTTTGAGTTGGGATCTTTGGAGGTGACGGCAGGGAAGGGAATGAAGTGTTTGTTATTTAGTTTAGAATTACAAGAGCCACTTGTTTGCTTAATGGTTCATGACTCGTGTATTTATAAATTTAGCTGTAATGTGATTATGAATGTGATTTACTAATTACTAGGTTCAAGGTTAATTTATTTGAGTCTGGTTTAAAAATATCAAAAGAAGCATGTAATAATATACTAATATGTGTATTTTGGAATTTGTTCTCTGTTAGTATGGAATGCTAGGTAGTAGGCTTGTGGATTTTTGTTGTGGTTTGAATCACCTTTAATGGTTTTCTATGTATGCGCAGACATGAGGTCGAGGAAATTGCACCAAAGAAACGAGGTGCTTGGAGGTTTTCCTGAGTTTGGTGCAATATTCATGTCTAATAGAAGTACTTTGCAAGAATGTTTTGAGAAGAGATTGTTTGGGCTACCTGTTGGTTACTCTGATTTTGTTCGAAACGTAAAGGAAGGAATGACGCTGTTCCTTTTTGAATTTGAAGAAAGAAAGCTTTATGGGATTTTTGAAGCAACATCAGATGGTGGCCTGAACATTGTTCCCCAGGCATATGTTTCAACAGGAAGGTCATTTCCTGCGCAGGTGCCAATTTATATGTTCCTATTTCATTTGTTTTTTTCCAGTTCAGAGATTCTTTTGTTGTTTCTGTTGATTTAAAGATCAGTGATCACTTTAAGAAAATTCTTATGCTGATCTGTTTAATTGTTGATTCTGTTCTTTATATTGACCAGGTCAAATTCAAAATAATATGGCACTGTGATCCTTTATCTGAAGATGAGTTTTATGGTGCCATTCGAGATAACTACTTTGGTTCCTACAAATTCAACTTTGGTCTCACTAAGGAGCAGGTGTGCTTGTTTACAAGTTTTGGTTGACATTTATGCTTCATGTTCCTTGATATACTAGTGTGAGAAGTTAGTGTTTATCCATCTGTGTAGGATAGCCTGCTACAAAGCATTGTCCCATGAATTTAGTGGTGTGTCCATGTGTTTGACACACATAGGGCATGCATATGTATATGTTCAACTATTTTATTTATTATGCTTGGACATACTTTGGACATGGCTCACACAAGAGCACGTGGGATACTCAACTTGGACAAAATTTTTATTTTTCACATCTATTCTGATGGGCAAACTCATTGGAAAATCCTCTCCAATAGCCTACTTGATCTATTTCTAGTCTGCTCTTTGATTATGAATGCGATAACAACAATGGTGGAGAAGGGAATGAAGTTAATATTCAAATGCTCCCTCTAACTAAACATCAAAAATCAAAGGATGTCAATTAAACATCTTTCATTAAGTTCACTAATTATGTTATGTATTGGTAGGTGGCCTGCAATTTTTTCAGGATGGGATTTAGTAAGCATTGACATATAAAGAATGTCCAAAGTAGTGAAAATTGATGAATTAACATTTATGAATATCTAAAGATATTGTAAATCTTGAAACTTACACTCATGTGCCATATTTGTTTCTTACAATGTTTAAGGATTTGGTGCCTTTGTATCCATTTCTTGTTGATTATTTGTGTCCAGATGATGTATAGGTTTATGATTCTTATTATTTTGATGTTAGATTGAGAGCCTTCTGCAGTTGTTCAGTTCAAGAAAGATTGAAGTCCCAAGAACTCCATGTCACAGAAAAAGGAAGAATAAAAAACAGGGTTACAAGTCTATAAAAGATGTTGGGAAGAAAGGGAGGTTTGCGGAGGTTGAAATCTTCAGAAGGAAGCCTGACAAAATTCATGGCAGTTCAGATATTTCAGAGCTAGACGTGGAAACATTTTTGGCATCTATTGCTTGTGGAAAATCTGAAGTCACCCATTCTGATGATGCTTATGATCCTGAAAATCCTGGTTTCCATCATTCAGTTGTCCCTAAGGATCTCAATGCTGCTTTTGGAGAATCACATGAGCTGGTTGCCTTGCAATCAAAGAAAGAAAACTTCAATTTTTCTGCAGAAGACACCTTGGAATATATACCCTTGTGTTTACCAGATTCTGCTGATGAAGAGGGTTTTGATGTTGGTGAATGTACAGGAGAAGAGCTAGGTAAATTTGTTGACAACAAATTGTCTATTATCCCTGTCCCTCAGTTACCACTTGTGTCTAATCTGAGTGATGAAGGATGTAACCAAAAGAAAATGGAGGATTCAGTCACTTCTTCAAATGGAAGTCCATGCTCTGGATTAGATAACTCGTCCTTGGCTGCTATTTCCTTCTCAGATGCAATTGGCTTTCAGCCCAAACCTGGAAGTAATTGTTGTGAACTACAGCCAGCCAAGTGTTTGTATTCTGACAACCTGAAAAAGAGAGCCAGTGTGTTTTCCCGGTTAACTTTTCCTTCTAAGGACTCCATTTCAAAGAATCAAAACGATCTTAGAATGAAGTTAGTGGATCATAAGTTGAGAGTCAAGCAGCATAGTTGAGGACAAATTTCCCAGAATACAAACATTATGATAAAGTTGACATACCAGGAATGTTGGGTTCCTATTATAACAGGACGTTTCAAGAAATCACTGCCAAATGATGGGATTGGATAGTACATAGTAGTATATTTAGATTGCTGTTTGGATTTGGAAACTGCATGGTTTTGCCAAAAAAAGCTAAAAATAGAACCATTGTTAATATACCATGATAGAACAGTGATTCTTGGTCTAATTTTAATAGAAGTGATTTTAGCTTGAAGTGAGGGAAGCCTAGCCCAACCATTAATCTATGAGAAATCTCATTAGTTTCGTTAATCGTGAGTCACATGATCTTAATGAAAGTAACGTCAAGCTTTCTGATGGCTCTATGCTTAACGAGTTCAGTCCAGTCTTTTCTTTTCTTTTTTAGTTTTTGTTTTATTTTTTTATAGGGAAATATTTGGTGTTAATGATTTGGATGAACCGAAGCAATATGAAGAGCAACATCTCGTTCGGCATATGACTGTATTGAGAGGTAATGTCATGTATATATGATTTGGGATTCAACTAGTCAAAAGTAACATGGCACTCGATCAGTTTATGCACACTCAATATATCATGAATTGTTCAGCCATCAACAAGTTAAAAAGCCAAGTATTATAATCTGTACATTTTTTTAGGAAAAAATAACTCGTGACAATAGTTATTTCTACTTGATAAATCATGCATTGTTCAGGTGAATGCTGCTATACACCCTCTGACGTTGGGTGTAATTCAATGATAAAAAGTTGAAACGATGTTCCAGCTTTGCAGTTCGTCTTTCCCCTTGTTTCTAACTTCCAAAGATTTGTGAACGGAAAATAAAAATAATCATGATGTGATCTAATATGATGTATACTCATTTAGTTTTCATGTTGGTTTCACAATTTGTGGTGTGTTACAACCAAAGAAAATTGGTAAGTAGAAAGGAGTCATTTTCAAATAGGCAATGACTAATGGAAGAAACCCTACTGTTGTTGACCTTGATTCGTTGAACTTTTCTCTTATTCTGCGTAGAAGAGGAAAAAGGATAAACATTTTGCTAGTACAGAAAAAAATACGGTGATAGAAAATTCCTTTCAAAGCTCTGCATAGCTAAATAACTAAAAGGTTGAACATTCAACGCAATGAAGTAGGAGACTTAGGGTGTGTTTGGCAACCACGTTCAAAGAGAAAAAGTACGTTTAGATATCTTGAAAGCTGTCATTTTTGGTTTGGCAAATTTTTGGATCCTGAACGCAGAAGTGATTTTGCATTCAAAACCACGTTTTCAAGAAGTATCAATTTTAAGCTTCTGTGTTTCACCAACGGGCTTTTAGCCATCAATACTCAATCTTTATTTATCTTTTACCAATTTTATCCTTTATGCATACTATTGTATTATTTATATTATTTTTGTTTATATGAACTATCTTTTTCTATTATTTACTATTTTTTTATTAATTATTTATTTGATATTATACACTTTTATAATTATAATTTTTTTGTATTATTTTTATTTTTTTAATATAATATATTGATCCTATTAAGAAAATAAATTAAACAAAAAATGAATTCTAAATAATAATAATAAAAAATTATAACATACTAAAAAAGAGTACTAAGAGTACTAAAAATATACTATATAAAAAATATCATAAAATTTTTTTTGATTTATTTTAATTACTACCAAAATAAATATTTAATTTTTTATTATTTTTAGTACTCTCTAAAATTTATATTTTGTTAGTTTTAATTAAAAGTATATTTTGTCAATTTTTATATATTATTTTTATTTTAGTGTATAAATATTAATTTTATTATAGAATTAATTAATAAGATCTATTTAAATATCTAAATTAAAATAATATACAAAAATTATTTAAGTTGATGTCTATTTTAGTAATTTTGTATCTAAAAGTGATTTTGAATAGAGTAATCCAAACAACATTTATTTTACTATAATTCATTTTGATATAAATATTACCAAACATAAATCACTTAACACAAACTTACTTTTCATCAAAATCAAATTTGCAAAATCAATTTTTTTCAAACTCTCGTTTGCAAACTGTAATCCAAACACACACTTAGTTACACACATTAAGTTAACTTGCGTTTGTGCTTGATCAACATCGTTTCTTTGCGAATTGGGCTTGAATATTGAAGGTTTAGCTGGATTGTTTTTATAGCTTCTACATCGATACATAATTACATAGTTCTCAAACAAACTAACTCTTATTACCTACAATACAGTTAAACAATGTGAGCATATATTTAATTAAACTTAAAAGAAAATGGTGGTCTTAATTACTTCCACATTTCCATCCCATGTTTTGTCAAGAATCTTACCTCATCTTTTTATATATCTACTATATATAACTTACTGGAGCAAGTTTTGTAGCATCTTTAGCGGGTCTTCATACACGTGTCATCTCAATCTCTCTTCATTTTCGGAGACCGATTTCATACTCCCCTAATGTTTGGAGTTTTAAAACTCCTTTGCATTATTAACATTGTAATGTAGCGTAATATTCTTGATAAAATTATTAATTAATTAATATATTTTTTGTGTAAAACTACCAATACATTAATTATAACTTTTAAAGTATATTTTTAATAAAATAACAATTATGATTATTACAAAATTTTTTATTTTGATGACTTACTATTGAAAATTTAATATATTCTATTAGTATATAAATTATTAAAATTATTAAATTCGTTTATAAATTCTAATTAATTAATAATTTTTATTTTTATTTATTTTAATTATTTGTTTGATATTATAACTTATCTCATAAAATTTGAAATTTTTTAAATAATAATTTAATTATTTTAATTACTAAAATAAATAATTTGTAGCGTACTTACCAATTTATACTATATTTATTTATTTCGTTTACATATGTATATTTTTTCAATTTTCATATGTCTTATTTACACATAAAAAATTATCTCATTTATAGTATAAAACGATATATATGTATTTATAAATAATTAAATATAATTTTTAAAAATAATAAAAAATATTAATAATTTAAATTAGATCAAATTTTGTAAAAATGAAATGTTTCAAGTAATAGAAAAGATAAACGATTTTAAATAATAGAAAAGATAAACCGTCCATTTTAAATAATAGAAAATATGGACATGTTAATACGTCTACTGTAAAAGCACATAAGTGCAATTCAGATAATATTTCAAATTTTTAAATGACAAAATTTTTAAATTTTTTATGTACTCTCTTGAATATTAATTTTTAAATTTAAATTATATATATTTCAAATTTTGTTTGTCATATGAGAGTGTATAAAAGTTTGAAATATAATTTAAATATAGGTGATTTATTTGATGACACAGTTAATGAAGATCACGATTCTATTGGCATAGAATATAAATTTTTTTCTATTTAAGTTGGTTGTACAAAATTTGTTACAAAGTTTAATCCAATTTAAATTATTAATATTTTTTATTATTTTTAAAAATTATATTTAATTATTTATAAATATATATATCTCGTTTATACTATAAACGAGATAATTTTTTATGTGTAAATAAGATATATAAAAATTGACAAAAATATACATATGTAAACGAAATAAATAAAAGTAGTGTAAATTGGTAAGTATGCTATAAATTATTTATTTTGATAATTAAAATAATTAAATTATTTATTTAAAAATTTCAAATTTTATGAGATAAATTATAATATTAAATAAACAATTAAAATAAATAAAAATAAAATTATTAATTAATTAGAATTTATAAATGAATTTAATAATTTTAATAACTTATATACCAATAGAATATATTAAATTTTCAATAGTAAGTCATCAAAAAAAATTATGTAATAATCATAATTGCTATTTTATTAAAAATATATTTTAAAAGTTATAATTAATATATTAGTAGTTTTAAAAAAAAATATATTAATTAATTAATAATTTTGTCAATATATATTAAAACCTTCGTTAATAGAATTCTCTAGGATATTGCGACAACGTACATTACAATGTTAATAATTTAAAGGAGTTTCAAAACTCCAAACTTTAGGAGAGTATTATAACATCCACCCTCTCTCACCACCAAAAACCAGTTCTTCCTCCCTCCTCAACTTAACCAAAGTTCCCCACTCCCCCCACCAAACTAACTAAATGTGATTAATGTTAGATGGTAGCATTAAATGGAGATGGAGAGATTCCCTTAATGTATGAAACATAGCCACCCCCTCATCCACTTCATTTTCATATTTATTGCATTCATCCTTTGCATAAATGAGACACAAACAAAATAGAGAAGCAAGAGAGGAAGAGAAGAGTCCGAGAGAGTGAGAGATTGAGAAGAGTGTGAGTGAGAAGGAGAATGAGTTCTAGATTCTTCCATCAAGCTTCTTTATCAACAAAAATTTGATCACATGCCATCATCTTCCTAGAAGTTCAAGGAGCTTAAGCTTTTCTTCATCACCTTCCTTTGGTGCCTCCAAAAATCAGCAAGTGAAGAACACCCTCACCATTCTTCTTCTCTATTCGGTCATATGGACCTTTCCTGATGTCTCACTTTATTTCATTTTCTTCTAGCTAAAGTCATCACACACGCCTCTTCTAAGAATCACCAAGCCAACCAAGAATTCAAGCTTGAGATGGTAAGGCTGTTAAGGCCTTCTAAGAATCACTTTATTTCATTTCCTTCTTGTTGTGATGATGATTCGGCTATTAAGGCCTTGTTAACATGAAAATTCTATTTTGATGAATGTTTAAGAGTCTTGATCGAGAGAGAGAGATAAGGTTAGATTTCATAGATAGCTAACAAGCAAAGGTAAGGGGTAAGATTATACGAGGTTCATTTAAATGAATCATATGATCAAAAGATGGTTGAACATGTCTTGCTGATTTTTTATGTTCATCAAAGTTCTTGATGATTGGTTGATTATGTTTTGATATTTTGAATGCACTTAAGTGCTATTGATGATGAATGATTGAATGATATGTGTGCTGAAATTTGAGATGAAGTATGCATGAATATAATTATGATAGATTGCATTAGGACTAAAGCCAAAACACAGTTTTATGTCCCTATATTAGTACGGAGATGTGTTGCAACGTATATCGACCTTGTAAGGAATCAAGGTGTTGTTACTGGAATAGTCATGAAATCACTGTTTTTGTGTGATTTCTGGAGCTATATTAATTTGATGAGTATGACCCATAGCTTGTTAGAAACTTTAGTCCAAGGTGATTGCGTGAACATAAAGTTTTGTGCTGTTTTGAGTTCGTTTAGTATTTCTAAAGTAGGCACAAAGTCGGGATGTCGGGGCTGTCTCGATAATACAAGGATAGAAACATATAAGAACGATAATTTACAAGTAAGGTAGTTTGCTAGTAGATATGAGAGTCTGAGCATAAAGAGAGTAAAAATAAATTCTCTCATGAGAAATATGAATTAGTAACTCTATAAGAAAGGAAAGATACTGACGATATCCAAGAAAAGAGATTAATAAAAAATAAAGCTAATTCCCAAGATGTTATATGCCCCAGTCAAAGGAATGTATTGGCTAGGCAGAGAGATCCCGCCAGAAAAACTTACTGGTTGAAAAAAGAATTATCTGGTGAGGAGGAGTTAGATTCCAACGGAACCAGAACCATGTTAAGATTATCTGGTGAGGAGGAGCTAGACTCTAACGGAACCAGAACCATGATAAAAGATTATCCGATGAGGAGGAGTTAGACTCCAACAGAACCATAGCAATATGGCAAGCCACCATTATATGGCATGCAATCACAGGGGCAGGCTCCTCAATCTTATGGCCATCCTAGAGTTGCTCAACCAGCGTGGCGGAGCTTGAAACGAAATTTTGGGGGGCCAGATAGAAGATAATTGTCAAAATGCTTTTGATATGAATCTCATTTAAGATAAACTCGTCTAACCTCATCTTTTTGATTTAGGTAATATTGCCAAATTTAAAACCATTTTTCAGGGTATCGTTCTAAAGAATTAAGGTCAAACTCATCAGACGTAACTCTTTAAACTTTTGAAGGTTGTATCTTACTTTCTTCGTGATTCATTAAAGTAGAAGAACTATCTACAAATGTTGATATTATAAAAGTTATATGTTTTCCTTTTTGAATATTAGCCTTCCTCTTAAAAAATGCATCATCAACTCTTTGATTTTTTATGACTATTTTATATAAAAATTTGAATATATATCCAATAAAATATGTAAAAAAGAAATTAGAAAAACAAATATTAAAATTTATAATATTTATTGAATTTTTTTTATCAATTTATACGCATACAATAATATCAATACTTATTGAATATTCTAATATTTTTTATCATATAAAAAATTAAATTAAATAAACGGTAAAATATAAAATAATATTAAATTACATAAATAAAAAATACCTAATTTTTTATATTTGAACTCAAAGGTAAATGGAGTGTTGCTTATTGAATAGAGAGCTACGAAATGCGAATATACTCAATTCATTCCAAATCCAATATATTTTGAATGTTTAAAACTAAAAATTATTGTGCAATAAAAGCAAGAGATGAAGATTAAACTTTGGTATTTTAAGTCATAATAAAATATTTGAGCCAACTGAACTATTTTTTATTTTTTAAAAAAGTATTACTAATTTTTTTAATAAAAGTTTGGGGGGCCATGGCCACCCCTTGTCTGAACTAAGCTCCACCACTGTCAACCAGGGGATATGTCATATCAGGGCTCAACTCCTGCCTAATCATGTGGCACGAATATGCTAATGCAACAGGTAACAGCCATAGCCATATGCACTAGGCCAACTCAAGTATCATATCCTTCTTATAGGTTTGGTCCAATTTATGCTCCACCCACTATACAACCTGGTTATGGTCAGCTGGATTCTCAGCCAACTGCAAGTTATACACAAGTTGCTCCTAGTGGTTATGGGCCGTACCCTTCTACATAGCAAGCTTACACCAACCAGCATGCTCCTAACAACAATGCAGGTTATGGCTACCAGGCACCCCAAGATCCTGCTTATGCTAGTGGCACTGCAACTACATACATATAGTGTAGCACCAAGTTGTCAGCCAGGGTTATGTTCAACCTGCACCAACTCAGATTGACTATGAGTAGTCTATTCCTCAGTCTGCTGGTTATGTAGCTGTACAGGCGAGTACTCCAGCTGCATATGGCAAGCAGTGGCGGAGCTTGAAACGAAATTTTGGGGGGGGGGTCAGATAGAAGATAATTGTCAAGATGCTTTTGATATGAATCTCATTTAAGATAAGCTCGTCTAACCTCATCTTTTTGATTTGGGTAATATTGCCAAATTTAAAACCATTTTTCAGGGTATCGTTCTAAAGAATTAAGGTCAAACTCATCAGACGTAACTCTTTAAACTTTTGAAGGTTGTATCTTACTTTCTTCGTGATTCATTAAAGTAGAAGAACTATCTACAAATGTTAATATTATAAAAGTTATATGTTTTCCTTTTTGAATATTAGCCTTCCTCTTAAAAAATGCATCATCAACTCTTTGATTTTTTATGACTATTTTATATAAAAATTTAAATATATATCCAGTAAAATATGTAAAAAAGAAATTAGAAGAACAAATATTAAAATTTATAATATTTATTGAATTTTTTTTATCAATTTATACGTATACAATAATATCAATACTTATTGAATATTTTAATATTTTTTATCATATAAAAAATTAAATTAAATAAACGGTAAAATATAAAATAATATTAAATTACATAAATAAAAAATACCTAATTTTTTATATTTGAACTCAAAGGTAAAGGGAGTGTTGCTTATTGAATAAAGAGTGCGAAATGCGAATACACTCAATTCATTCCAAATCCAATATATTTTGAATGTTTAAAACTAAAAATTATTGTGCAATAAAAGTAAGAGATGAAGATTAAACTTTGGTATTTTAAGTCATAATAAAATATTTGAGCCAATTGAACTATTTTTTATTTTTTAAAAAAGTATTACTAATTTTTTTAATAAAAGTTTGGGGGAGCCATGGCCACCCCTTATCTGAACTAAGCTCCACCACTGATGGCAAGAAATTGTCCCCTTAGCCTACTTACCAATATGACTCCACCCAAGTGTATGATGCACCGCGATAATTGTTTTTGTAGTGACTACATTATTATAGTATTAGATGTTATAGTTGATGTCTTAGTGTAACTTTTTATTTGTTGTAATTTATACCGCATCATATTATGAACATCACAAGATCTAATTTTTTATTGGTGCACTGAATGCTTTTGTTTATCATCAATGTGTTCTTAATATGCTCTAAACTGTCAATCTGAGATTTGGTTATAAGAATTTGAAAAAATACAGTTAGTATGAGTAAAACATAATCTATTGGTAGACAAAGCTGATCAATAATTTTTAAAATTGGGTAGCGAGATTAGTAATATAAGCCAATAATGATTACAAATGTTGAAAAATTATATTTATTTTAATAATTTTTATTTATATAATTGTTTTTTAAAATAATTGATTATACGAGATAATTAATTTGGATATTTTAACTGAAGTAATTTTAAGATAATTTATTGTATTTGGAATATATGAAAAAATGGATTAGTTTAAGTGATATAATCACAAAAAATGAGTATGAAATTATTATTTGAATTATTTAATATTATTATTTTATATGTATCTTAAAAGTTAGTTTTCTTTTTAATACTATTTTGGACAATATTATAATTTTGTTGTAAATAAATAAAATTCACTTGCCTTTGAAAAAAAAAGTCATCAATTAATCATCAAGTATAAATATATATTTGATATCTTATAAAAAAATTATACTATTATAAATTATTTTGTTGAATGGTTTTCATCCAGGAAAACAAAAATTCCTAGAAAAGAGTTTAAAAGTGGGCTGCTATCTATATAGTCTCACTAGAATTTTGGATAATTGTAATTTAATAGGACTAGTTGTTTGAGTCTCGGACACCTAACCCAACAAAGAAGTAATGTTTAAATGCGAAAGGACGTTATCTTTTTTCAAAAGTAACTACAAACAATCACATTCTCTAAACTTCAACCTTTGCTAGCGCCATCGCCGCTAGTACTAGGAGTTAGGGGATAAGTTACCGAAGCAAACTGAAATTTATCGTAAAATCGAACCGAAATTTATAACAATCGAATAAAAATAAAAAAATCGGTTTTTTTTGTTTTTTTGAAATAAACCGATCGGTTTGAACCGAATCGAACCGCAGAAATAGTTTAGTAATACATTAAAATAGAAATTTTAGATTTAACAAATGTGTTTGTTTTATATTTAGTTGTTGAAATGAGTTAAAATTGTGTTGAATTTGAATATAATATAATATTATTTCAGTTTATTGATTGTTTTGAACATTATTTTACTAAGATCAGTTTTCTATTAGTTAGATTTAAAAATCAAAAAAATTGACCGAACCAAACCACTTTTGGTTCGGTTCGGTTCGATTCGATTGTTGCACAGACAACAAACTGATTGGTTGGTATTATGTAAAAATCGAACAGATCGGTTCGGTTGATTTTTAATTTAAAACCGAACCAAACCGAACTGATAATACCCCTATTAGAAGTCCAGGAGTATAAGTACCGAACCAATGCTAAACCAAAATTTACAACAATCGAATTAAAAAAAAAATCTTGGTCTTTTTTAAAACTGACCGGTTCAGTTCGGTTTTCGATGACTCAATGAAACCGAACCAAACTGAACGGAGGGTAAGCCTACTGTGATGAGGGTTTTACTATTTTGCCCCTTAACCTAGAAACAAAACCCTGGCCCTAACCTTAAGCGAGTCACGCTGCACCTCCCTCCCTCATTTTTTTTTGTTCTGAATTCCCATCCTCTTCCTCGATGTATGCTCTGAGAGAGTGAGCACTGAGCAGTCCATCCTCCATTCAACCATTCCTCCTCCTCCATCCTTCTCACGCAGGAGCGGTGGTGCCTTCGTCGTCGTGACTCCCAACCGCAGCGCTCTTCTCCGTCGCAGCCGTAGCAGAGAGCGCCAGCTATCGTGGTAAACCGAGCCGCCCTCTCCTCGCCGAGCAATAGCAGAAGTTCAAGACCTCTCCTGCAACTCAACAATGTCTTCTTCGGAGGTCAGTATATTCACCAATTTTTGGAGTAAAATTTGTTGCTGTCACTGGTACTAATTTGTTGTTGCTGGTCCTAATTTTTTGTTGAGTAAAATTTATTGTTTTTGCTGGTCCTAATTTTTTATTTGATAATAATTCCTCATTTTTGGTTTGTTGTTGTTGTTGTTTGAGAACAGATTTTCGGTTAGAGCACTGATATAGTGATAGCTGTATCTGAATCTTTGTTAATTTGATGTTGTTGCTCCTAATCTGTTGTTGATGGTCCTAATTTTTAGTTTTCAGTAAAATTTGTTGTTATTGCTGGTCCTAATTTGTTGTTGGGATTTCTCATCTACTATACCTTCTTCGCCGGTGACTCTCTCTTCTCTTTGTGTGTGTGCTCTAATTTCTAAGCTGCAAGGTTTGTATGCAAATAGCAGAATATGGCAGAAGAGGAATCAAAACCATTGAACTTCATACCAGAGGTTATACTCAAGAAGCGAAAAAGCAACGAAGCATGGGCTCTTAGGAAAAAGGCTCAATTAGAGCGCTCCAACTTCCAATCTAACAAGAACAAGGACGCTACCATAAAAAAGCCCGAGGATTTTGTTATTCAATATCGCAACATGGTAACTCCTATCTCTCTCTGTCTCTGCCAGAACATGATTCAGTCTATTTCTGAGTTGCGTGATTGTTGCTATAATCATTTGTAGGAGCTGGACCTTATTAGAATGAAGCGCAGAGTAAAGAGGAAACTTCCACAGCTGAACTCAGACTCCAAGCCCTTAATTGTCATTCGGATTCACGGGTGTGTACCTCTCTCATTGTCTCTCCTTTTTGGTTATGTGAATACAAGTAAGGAAGTGTTTGTATCATCCCTTTTGTTATTTTAGGAAAAATGATATGCATCCGAAAACAAGAAAAAATTTGTACAGCTTGGGGTTGAGAAGAGTATTCAATGCTGTCTTTTTGAAGCCATCAGATGGAGTGTTAGCCAAGTTGCAGAGGGTGGAACCATTTGTTACCTATGGGTAAGACCAACATTTTTCTAATTTGTTTTATAACTAGTTAAATATAAATATTTGTTATGGGGTGATTATGTTTCTAGCTGTCATTGGCAGGGTAGCTTTATGGAGCTTCCATAAAATTTGAAGTTGATTTGGTTTTTAGCTGTGGGGTTGTATAGAATTAGGAGTGTGTTTTGTGTTGGTACCGAACTATTAAATTTGGAATTATCACTTCAAGTTAACTGCAGTTGGTTGTATTATATCTTCCATCCTGGGGCTGAAACATTTACTATTGTATAATTGTATATTATGTAGTTTATTATGTCTTGATATGAATAGAATTTTTCGCTTCAATTGTAGGCATAGCAAGGTCAAATGAGTTACTTGATAACTTATATACGATATTTTGTGTTCCATATCTATTTGGTAGTTGCTTTTTTATGTTGAAGATATTTTGTACTGAAGATTTTAACTATTATTATACTACATAAGTTTTAGTTAATTATAAGTTGTTTTAATTTAACTTCAGACTTGAGAGCACGTAACTATGCTACATTGCTTGGGAGTGAACCTAAGATGCTCATGGGAGTCAGGACTACGTTAATGTAAATAAAACTAGAGAAAGTTTATTAGATGAATATGATTGAAATTTCCGTATGGATGTTTATGTATTGTTGATGTTAGATTGTTAGTTGGGCTTATCTGTGTTGAAGAATATATCTTCAAATAATGGCTTAGTGTTTACTTATTACGTATAGTATCGTAAGTAATGGTTTAGCGGATGATGTTAAAATTATTCTTGATTTCTTGAAAATCTATTTCTTTTGTAGATACCCAAATCTTAAGAGCATAAAGGAGCTAATCTACAAGAAGGGGCACATGAAAATAGAGAAGCGGAAAGTTCCGTTGACAGATAATAACATTGTTGAGCAGGTAATATATGGTGTTCCTGGTTTAACTGTGATTTCCCCCTTCATTGTATCTGCGATTCATATTCTTTTATTTGTAGGAATTGGGGAAGTATGGTATTGTATGCATAGAAGACATGGTGCATCAGATATATAATGTTGGTCCACACTTTAAGGAAGTTATCCAACTTATGTGGCCCTTCGAACTCAACAAACCAGTCGGAGGATTGACAGGATCAAAAACCCTTTTCAAGGATGGTGGAGACTCTGGGAATCGGGATGATGTCATCAACGAATTAGTCTCTAAAATGAATTAACCTTGATCATATATATTGTATCAAAATTTTGATCATGTTTGTGATGCCCCTAGGATCTTGGCTTCAAGTATCTCATTTTCTAGTTACTATTGATATTGATGTTCCCAGACAAATTAAGATATGTTACTCTTTCTTTTCTTTTGCCCTGGATTTTGATTACCAATTTTTTCGACTTAAATGGTGTTTCAATCTTAGAGAAGTAATATATTACTGATGATATTTCAATGTATTAGAACAAATAGATAATATCAAATGTAGATTTCATAATTAATGGTAAGTGCTGTTAGATTAATGCTGCTTGTCTCATCTTTTCTTCGGTCCTTATCTTATCAAATCCGGTTATCTTTAATTAAAAGAATTAAAAGTAATAAAAAAAAGTTTTAGAAGACGAAATTTGAACTATGCTGGCTAATGAAACAAATATAAATAAATATTCAAATAACATACATTAGTTAATGTATTTTAATTTTGGATTTTTTAAATAAAATAAAAATTTTAATTTCAGAAAAACATTACTTTATCTTTATTTTTTAAGATCTATTTTTTTTCATTGGTAAAAGTTCGATCTCAGACTCTAGGCAAGCTGAGAGAATGAGACTTAGTAATATATTTGTTGGTTCAGAGATTGGCATAGTTGTCAGAACCGACCCAGTGATCGAATCGGTCAGGCTATTGAGTCATTGGTTCAACCGGTGGGTCACTGGTTGAACCGGTTAACCCGGTCCTACGTAAATAAAAAACAAAATATAGTAAAAAATTTAGAATTAAAAATTTAAAATGTATATTTTTACTAATATTTTAAAAATATCTAGCTATTCTAAACAATATGGAACAGAAACAATAAGTATTTTGTTAATTTTACTCTATCGTAAATATTTTTATTTTGTTTTTATATTAAAATAAGTATTATTTTCGAATTTTAATAATTTATTAATTAGTTTATATCTATTATACTATTATATACTACAAGTATTTATTGAAAAATAATATTAATAGATATTATATAATTATGAAAAAAATAATAAGTGAGTTTATAATTACTGTTAAATAAAAATATAATTAATTTAAAAATGAGTGAGTTTATAATTAAAATTAAAATAAATTATTTACTGAAAGATATTAATATGTATTTTAATTTGCATATATGTTAGTGTGGATGTAGCTATTGGTACTAAAATTTATGTCTCTGTCTTCAAAATTTCATTATTTCAGTACCTCCAAAAAGTAGGGACACATGGGACTAAAATTTTTAGAGATGGAGACGAAAACTTTAATAACAGTTTATACTTAAAATACTATCTTTTCAATTAATTTATTCTAATTTTATTCTTTGTGTAAATTAAATTAGAATTTCATTCTTGTTTCAATTTCTGTCTCCCATTTTGTACCAAATAAAATACTGAAATTTATTTCAATCTCTATCTCTTAGTCTCTATCTCAGTCTTTCCGTCTCTATCTCTCTACTAAACGCTACCTAGGTGAACTTCATGCAACCCACCAAATTCGCACCGAAAAATTGGTTATAAACTTTTAAAGTGGAATCATCCAATAATAGACATATAAAACTACCATATTCATACAATAAAAGCCTAACAGATTCATCAAATAACTATATAATAATAAACTAAACGTTTAAAATCTAACATAATCATACAAAAATATCCTTAGTTATATTTTTAATATAAAATTTATTAGTCTCTTTAGATATTATGTATCTATACATATATAATATAATATTATTAGTTTAAAGAATTATATCTATTCATCTCTTTTGTTGAAATATTTAAAGGTCATGTTTAGCCGTTGAAATTTCCCTACAAAAAATTAATGCATTCGTATTACGCTTTAAATTAAAAGATTTTAAATAAACGTACTCTAGTCACTTTACAATTTTTTAATTTAAATAAACGTATTCATATTATTTAAATAATTTTAAAACTAATACAAATAGATTTATTTAAAATTTTTAAATTAAATAAACAATACTCATTATTTTAAATAAACGTTATCGTATTATTTTTATTTAAGGAACCTCAGGTACCAAATATAGCTTTTAAGTATTTCAACAAAAGAGTTGAATGGATGCAATCCTTTAAAGTTTATACTAATAATATTACAGTATATATGTATAGATACAAAACTATACCTGAGCAATGCATGGGTTAGAAATATCTATCTATCAAATCACTTTATTAGATGTAAATTTTACAAAGATTATTTTTCCATATTCTTAAAAATATTTGTAACACATTGATACAATAATAAAAAATGTTAAAGGTCATCCGACTTTATTATTTTTTATTATTATTTTAACCATCAATTCAATTTATTTAGTCTAATAATTTAATAGATCAATTCTATCATTTTCTTTAAAAATATTTGTAATACATTGACACAAAAATAAGAAATATTAAAAAATTATTAGAATTTATTATTTTTTACCATCACTTTTAACTATCAACTCAATTTATTTAATATAATAATTCAATAGATCAATTTTATCATTTTCAGCAAAATACACAGTAAATATGGAAGTTAGCATTACTAACAACCTCAACAGCATCTACGTTAAACATTGATCCATATTTGTTTCTATAAAGACTAAAAATTTACAAACTTTGAATTGTTTGTACATTTTAGTATGTTGTTGAGTGATATAGTATATGATTTTTATATCAATTTTTAATGAGATTAAAAATTATAAATCAATTAATAAACTTAGTATATAATTTAAAAAATAATAATTAATTTATTGTGTGTATTTTTTATGTAAAAAATTCTTTTCATTGTTTATTTATTTATTATAATATTAAATTGGAAAAAAAATAAGGTACAAAAATACCTCTCTCTAAAATTTGTTACTTGATAAATTCAATTTCTTGCTCTTTTAAGGTTTGAACCGGAAATTAATAAAGGTTAAATGTTCTTTTTTATGTTTGGATGTTAACAATGCTTAAAAAAGTATTTGTTAAAAAAAAACATAAATGAAAGAGAAAAAGATAATTCACCTAAAAATAAAGATAAAATAATTTTTTATTTTATTTAAAAAAAAACAACAACACAGCCTCACCATAATTTGGATAATTACAAATGTTGATATAGCGGAATTACCTAACATTATGAGCAAACATAAATGTCAAAAATTCTCATTGATAAATTAAAAATTTTTTGTCAATAAATTATAATTTAAATGACATAATCTCTCCATCCTCACCTAGAAGTTTCAAGTTCGAATCTCACTCCTAATTAAAAACAAAAAAACAAAAAAACAAAAAGTCTTTGTTAAAGAATTATGAAAGAACTACATCATAATAAAAAGAACTCAAAATTAATAAGTAATGTCTCCATGAATTATGAATTTTGAAATGCCATTTTAACATGGTAAAAACGGCAGTTTTAAATGTCGTTTTAACCAATAAAAATGGCACTATTAGGATAAAAATGGCGGTTTAAAATGCCGTTTTAATCCGGTAAAAACGGCGGTTTCAAACGCTATTTTAACCAACCAAAAATGTCACTCTGCCAAGGTAAAAATGGCAGTTCATAAACGCCGTTTTAACCAACAAAAAATGCCGTTTTATCCTGTAAATAACGGCGGTTTGAACTGCCATTTTAACTAACAAAAAAATGTTATTTTATCTGGAAATAACGCCTGTTTGAACCGCCGTTTGAACCCAACTCAAAAACTGCCGTTTTAACCAGGTAATTGTGGCGATTTTTCGAAACCACCGTAATAACCAAATGGCACTTCAAATTATGGCGATTTTTCTTGAGCGCCATTCAAGGTAATAATGGCGGTTCAAACCGCCGTAATAACTCTAAAAAACCGCCGTAATTACCAAATTTTTTTTGTAGTGGTTCTCTTCCAAATACTTGTTTATAGCTCAAGAAAGTACATGAAACCTAATGAAAACAAATGAAAATGGTTTGTGAAAGTAGCCTAAGATGCCTTGGCATCAAACACTCACCAAGTGGGCCCGAAAAGTGGATTTTAGCACTAAAAAGACTGTTTTACCCTTCTTATGTAATCCTTAGTCATTAGTTTATTAGTATTTAAGAGATATTTTACATAATCTTTAGAGACCTTTAAGCCATATTTTCATGTATCGTTATGTTTTCTATCAGTATGAGTTTCTAAACCTCCTAGGTTGATGGGAGGAGCCCTACTTAGTTTTATGGATTAATAAAAGTATTACTGTTTCTCTTCAGTCAGTGTTTAATTCAATTCGAAGATGTATCTTTGTTCTTCAACTTGATGAATGGGATGACCCGTGACAATCATCTTCGTTCTTCATACTAAAATCGCGTGCCTGACAACCACCCGTGTTCTTCTTGGGTTCGTGTGAATACGTGACTGGAAAGCATCATCTCTTTGACGGCTAATCAACGACTTCATTGGGGACTTCTCGAGACACCAGTTTAGCCGAGGTATGGGGAGATTAGGGTCTCTGTGGTAGAGGCTAGAACCCAAAGGCGCAGCATTCTCTGATCCAGAAGATTTGACCTTGTCTGTGGCGTTTTGAGTAGATCATTAAGGAGAATGGACTGCAGGAGCTTCACCCTTAATCAGAATGTATCCGCACTAATCCTGGGGTTCGGATCTGGAGGAGATTGGCGACCGCGACCGTACAGCGTTAATCACATACAGCCTGCCATAGAAGAAATCATTCACAATTGAAGAAGACAGTAAGACCAGAGTTAATCCAGAAGGACAAAGCATCTCCAAGCCTTAACCATCTTCTTATCACTGGTTACATTCGAATTCACAAAGTATTTTATACACTTTTATGCATTCAAATCCAATAACTCTTCTATTCGCCTAACTAAGATCTGCAAGATAACCATAGCTTGCTTCAAACCACAATCCTCGTGGAGTCGACCTTGACTAAGATCTCCAACGACAGTGCACAGGGTAGGGAATCTGAATTTCCTAACCACTCAAGACCAGTGGGTCCCACAGCATCTATACCTACCCCACTTCTTCCTTCTTTTCTTCACATTTACCCATACACACTTCCCTATAAACCTAGCCCAATCACATCCATATCACTTCCCCAAATGCATCATAACTCCCACCAACCCCCACCCACTTCAAAATCAAATTTTCCTCCCATTTCCCCACCCATGACCGAACCCAAACCCTTCCCCACTCCTATAAACACCTCTCATTCTAACCCATCAGACACAGACAATTCATACACTCATAAGCCCCATCGGCCGAGCCCTCTCTCTCCCTCTATCTCCTTCTATTTCCTTCTTCTTCTACTTCATTCTTCTCTTTGTCTCGTGGTCGAGCAAACCTTTTAAGTTTTGTGTGGGAAAAGCGTTGCTTTTTGCTTTCTATTACCCCTTATGCACCCAAGGTTGGAGAATTGATGAGAGAACTTTTGCATGGTCTAGAAATTTGCGGATAAATCCTCGTTGCAAGTATAGTTTCTAAACCTTCAAAAGTCCTTTCATACAAATGTTTTGGTTGTCACAAGTAACAAACTCCTTTAAATTGATAACCGAGTATTTAAACCTCGGGTCGTCTTCTCAAGGAATTGCAAGGAGGTATGTTCTTATTATTGGTTATGAAAAAGTGTGTTTGGGGTTTTGGATTAAGGTAAAAGGTACGAGTATATTTTTAAAGCAATAAAAATAAATAAATAACTGTAAAATGAACTCTTGGCAAGGTATGTGAACTGGAGGTCCTATCCCAGTTATCCTTATCAATTGTAATGAGAATTGGATTTTTCTCCCACTTTGTTAACCTCTAACTATGAAGGTAAGTTAAGTGGATGAATTCCAATTTTCAATTAACAATGAGTTTGATAACTCAAGAGTCACCAATTAATCAACCACAGCCAAGAATGTAAAAAGCTAAATTAAAATTATAAATATCTGAAATACCTTCAATTCATTCAAAGCAGTAAAATCTAACATGGAAAATATTCATAAGCCAATTGGGCAACAGGAAAATCCAAATTATTTATATCAATAAAAAAAAGCAATCATCAATCTGAAATATCTCAAATAACATTAATTAAGAAAATCAATCTAAACATGGAACATTGAAAATAAATAAAAATAAAGAACCTGGGATTGAGAGTCACTCCTAAAACTAAGAGAAGTCCTAATCCTAAGAGAGAGAGAGAGAGGAGAGAACCTCTCTCTCTAAAACTACATCTAAAACATAAAAAGTGAATTATGAGTGCATGATTATGAATAGATGCATTCCCCCACTTTATAGCCTCTAATATGTGTCCTCTGGGCCGAAAACTGGGTCAGAAACAGTCCAGAAATCACTTCCAGCGCTTTCTGGTCCGTACAGGTCGCAGAAAAGTGACGCGGCCGCACGGGTTGCGTTCCTGCCAGGTCACGCGTCTGCGTGACTCACGCGTTCGCGTCGCCTAACGTCGGGGCAGCTATGGCAAATTATATATCAAATCGAAGCCCCGGACGTTAGCTTTCCAACGCAACTAGAACCACATCGTTTGGACCTCTGTAGCTAAAGTTATAGCCGTTTGAGTGCGAAGAGGTCAGGCTGGACAGCTTAGCAGTTTTTCCAACTTATTGTATTCCTTCCATTTTTGCATGCTTCCTTTCCATCCTCTGAGCTATTCCTACCTTATAATCTCTGAAAACACTTAACACACATATCAAGGCATCTAATGGTAATAAGAGAGGATTAATAATAAGCAAATATAAGATCAAAGAAGCATGTTTTCAATCAAAGCACATAATTAGGAAGGCAAATGTAAAACATGCGAATAGTATGAATAAGTGGGTAAAGAGTTGATAAAATTCACTCAATTGAGCACAAAATAAACCATGAAATAGTGGTTTATCAAGAATCCTCTAGAAAGAGGAAAGGAAAGGCAGTAGCCGCCACCTCTGAATCTTGTGAGATAAAGAGATTCATCAGCAAAGCCCACCAAGACCACTTCTATGAAGTAGTGGCAGAGAAGAAGGTGATCCCTGAGGTCCCTTTCAAGCTTAAGAAGAATGAGTATCTGGAAATTTGAAGAGAGATCCAGAGAAGAGGTTGGGAAGTCCTAACCAATCCCATCCAAGAGGTTGGGATCTTAATGGTGTAAGAGTTCTATGGTAATGCATGGGTCACAAAAAACCATGACATTAGTGTGAATCCAAATCCCAAGAATTGGAGAACCATGGTCCAAGGGAGAATCTTAGATTTTTGCCCGGAAAGTGTGAGGTTGGCATTCAACTTCTCTTTGATGCAAGGAGACCCACATCCTTACACTAGGAGAGTCAACTTTGATCAGAGACTGGATCAAGTGCTCTTAGACATCTGCGTGGAAGGAGCACAGTGGAAGAGGGATACCCAAGGCAAGCCCATTCAACTAAGAAGGCTTAATCTCAAGCCCGTGGCTAGAGGATGGTTGGAATTTATCCAACGCTCTATCAACCCCACTAGCAATCGGTCAAAAGTGACCTTTGAAAGAGCCATCATGATCCATTGCATCATAATTGGAAGTGAGGTGGAAGTACATGAGGTGATCCCTCAAGAACTATACAAGATAGCTGAGAAGCCTTCCACCAAAGCAAGGTTGGCATTCCCACACCTCATCTGTCATCTATGCAATTCAGTTGGAATTGTTATAGAAGGAGATATCTCCATTGAAGAGGACAAGCACATCACTAAGAAGAGGATGGAGCAAACTAGAGAGCATGCACATGAGCTTGTGCAGCCGCCTCAGCATGAGATCTCTGAGATGTCTCAAGGGATGTATTTTCCTCTTCAAAGTTACTGATCAATGGCATACTTTTATGGGAGAATTAAGCTCTAACATGAATTAGCTGAGGATGGAGCATCAAAAGCATTCCACCATCCTCAATGAAATTAGAGAAGATCAAAGGGCTATGAGGAAAGAACAACAAAGATAAAGGAGTGACATTGAAGAGATCAACCACTACATTGGATCCTTAAGAAGGAGTACTAGCCGCCACCATGAAAGGTGGATTCGTTCTCTTAATCTCCTTTTCTTATGTAATTTTTCTGTTTTCTGTTATGTTGTATTGTCTGTTCTCTTGTTCTTATTGCATGATCATTTCTATCTATGTCTTAAACCTATAAAATGTTTATGTCTCTTAACTTGCTTAAAAAAAAATTTATTTGAAAAGAATTAAGAGGTACATGAATTTCAAGTTTAAAATAAGAATAGTTCAATTATTTTGATGTGGTGGCATTGCTTTTGTTTTCTGAATGTATGAATAAACAATGCATATTTGAAGTTGAAATTAAGAATGTTAGCTCTTGAAAGAATGATGAAAAAGGAAAAGTATTATTGGTAATCTGAAAAATCCAAAAATTGATTCTTGAAGCAAGAAAAAGCAGCAAAATAAAAAAGAAAAAGCATGTTGCAAAAGGAAAAAAAATTATATATGCATGCGAAAAAAATAAAAAAATAAAAAACAGAAAAATCCAATAGCTCTTTAAACCAAAAGGCAAGAGCAAGAAGCCAGTAACCCTTTAAACCAAAAGGCAAGGGTAAAAGGATCTAAGGCTTTGAGTATCAATGGTTAGGAGGGCCAACAAGGAATAAAATCCTAGCCTAAGTGGATCAACCAAGCTGTCCCTAAAATGCTTGTGGTGTGAATATGTCAAGTGAAAAGCTTGAAACTAAGCAGTTAAAGTTGTGGTCCAAAATAAAAAGAGTATGCTTAAGAACTCTGGACACCTCTATCTGGGGATTCTAGCAAAGATGAATCACAATCCGAAAGGGTTCTCCCAGTTAAAGTGTCTGTGGCATTTATGTATCCGGTGGTAATACTGGAAAACAAAGTGCTTAGGGTCACGGCCAAGACTCTAAAAGCTATGTTCAAGAATAAAAAAGAACAAACTAGGAGAATTAATAATATCATCTGGATTCTAAGTTCCTAAAGAGACCAACATTTCTGAGTTTCAATGGATAATGAGATGCCAAAACTATTCAGAAGCAAAAGGCTACTAAGTCCTACTCATCTAATTGAAACTGAGCTTCACTGGAAACTTTGAAATTTATTGTATCTTACTTTTCTTTTTATCCTACTGTATTTTTAGATGCTTCGCGACAAGCAACAGTTTAAGTTTGGTATTGTGATTAGTGGATATTTTATACGCTTTTTGGCATCATTTTTATATAGGTTTTAGCATGTTTTGTTTAATTTTTATTAAGTTTTCATAGGTTTTAGTGTTAAATTCATATTTTTGGATTCTACTTTAAGTTTGTGTGCTTTTATGCAATTTCAGATATTTTTTGGCTAAAATTGAGGAGATGGAGCAAAAGTCTGATTCAGAGATATAGAAAGCACTACAGATGCTGTCCGGATCTGACCTCCTTGCATTCGAAAGAGCTTTTCTGTACCTACAGAAGTCCAAATGGAAATTTTTCAACGGCTATAAAAAGCTGACTTCCAGGGCTTTCCAGCAATGTATAATAGCTTATACTTTACTTCAGAATTGAAGGCCCAAAACTGGTGTCCAATGCCAGCCTCCTGCACCAGTCCAAGCGTCCAGCGCCCAAAGGAGAAGACTAGCGTCCAACGCCAAAGAGGACCCCCTAGCCAGCGTTCAATGCCCTAGAGATCTCATAGCATGTGGATCTCATCAAAGCTCAGCCCAAACACTCACCAAATGGGCCCCAGAAATGGATTTTAGCACTAAAAAGACTGTTTTACCCTTGTTATATAATCCTTTGTCGTTAATTTAGTATTTAAGGGATATTTTACATAATCTTTAGATACATTTAAGCCGTATTTTCATGTATCATTGTGTTTTCTATCAGTATGAGTTTCTAAACCTCCTAGGTTGAGGGGAGGAGCCTTGTTGAGTTTTATGGATTAATAAAAGTATTACTATTTCTCTTCAATCCGTGTTTGATTCAATTCTAATATGTATCTTCGTTCTTCAACTTGATAAATGGGATGACCGGTGACAATCATCTTCGTTCTTCATACTAAGATCACGTGCCTGACAACCACCCGTGTTCTTCTTGAATTCGTGTGAATACGTGACTGAAAAGCATTGAACCGCCAGCTTGATTATACATCTCTTAGACGGATAATCCACGACTTCATTGGGGACTTCTCGAGACATCAGTTCAGCCAAGGTATGGGGAGATTAGGGTCTCTGTGGTAGAGGCTAGAACCCAAAGGCGGAGCATTCTCTGATCCGTAAGATTCGACTTGTTTGTGGCGTTTTGAGTAGGATTATTAAGGAGAATGGACTGCAGGAGCTTCACCCTCAATCAGAATAGATCCGCACTAACCCTGGGGTTCAGATATGGAGGAGATTGGCGACTGCGATCGTACAGCGTTAATCACATACAGCCTACCATAGAAGAAATCATTCACAATTGAAGAAGATAGTAAGACCAAAGTTAATTCAGAAGGACAAAGCATCTCCAAGCCTTAACCATCTTCTTATCATTGGTTACATTTGAATTCACAAAGTATTTTATACACTTTTATGCATTCAAATCCAATAACTCTTCTATCCGTCTGATTAAGATCTGCAAGATAATCATAGCATGCTTCAAACCACAATTCTCGTGGGATCGACCCTGACTCGCTCAGGTATTACTTGGATGACCCAATTGGTGCACGAATAGCCACGCTTCGTACAACTGAACCAGCAAGTGCACTGGGTCGTCCAAGTAATACCTGAGTGAGTCAGGGTCGATCCCACGAGGATTGTGGTTTGAAGCAAGCTATGGTTATCTTGCAGGTTTTAGTCAGGCAGATAGAAGAGTTGTTGGATTGAGGTTTAATTGCATTAAAAGGAATAAAGAAAAGTGTATAATCAGAACTCGGAAGTCGTGTACACTATGATAAGAAGGTGGTTAAGGCTTAGGGATGCTTTGTCCTTGTGGATTAACTCTGGTATTACTGTCTTCTTCAATTGTGAATGATTTCTTCTATGGCAGGCTGTATGTGATTGACGCTGGTTTGAGCAACCGCCAATACTCTTCCAGATATGAACCCTATTGTTAGTGCGGATCCATTCTAATTGAAGGTGAAGCTCCTGCAGTTCATTCTCCTTTATGATCCTACTCAAAACGCCACAGACAAGGTCGGATCTTCCGGATCAGAGAATGCTGCACCTTTGATTCTAGCATCTACCACAGAGACCTTAATCTCCCCGGAAATTGGCTGAACTGGTGTCTCGAGAATTTCTCAACGAAGTCATGGATTAGCCGTCTAAGAGATGTATAATCAAGATGGTGCTTCATCATTGTCCGATGAAAGACGCACTCTGAACCCATGTAGAATGTGATAACCTTATGCCAGTTCAACGCATTCATATTGATGAAGAACGAAGATACATCTTAGAATAGAGAATTGAACACATATTAAAGAGAAACAGTAATACTTTTATTAATCCATAAAACTCAGCAGGGCTCCTCCCCTCAACCTAGGAGGTTTAGAAACTCATACTGATAGAAATTACAATGCTAAACAAAAATATGGCGTAAAAGTGGCCGAAGATCCTTAACAAAGAGTGATCTTCTACTTTAAATACTAAACTAATAACTAGTAAGGATAAAATAGTTTTCTTAGTGCTAAAATCTACTTCTGGGGCCCACTTGGTGGGTGTTTGGACTGAGCTTTGATGAGATCCACGTGCTATGAAGCCTCTAGGGCGTTGAACGCTGGCTAGGGGGTCCTCTTTGGGCATTTAGACGCTGGTCTCTTCTCTTTGGACGTTGGACGCTTGGAAGGGGACAGGAGGCTGGCGTTGGACGCCAGTTTTGGGCCTTCTAATCTAAAGTAAAGTATGAAATATTATACATTGATGGAAAGCTATGGAAATCAGCTTTCCATAGCCGTTGAGAACGCTCCATTTGGACTTCTTTAACTCCAAAAAAGCTCTTTCGAGTACAAGGAGGTCAGATCCAGACAGCATTTGAAGTACTTTCTTTGTCTCTGAATCAGACTTTTACTCCAACTCCTCAATTTCAACCAGAAAATACATGAAATTGCATAAAAACACATAAAATCAAAGTAGAATATGAATTTAACACCAAAATCTATGAAAATATAATAAAAACTAAACAAAACATGCTAAAAACTATGTGAAAATGATGTCAAAAAACGTATAAAATATCTGCTCTTCACTAGTGCACTTTTTAGTATAGTTGTACGAAATGTAAAAATTTATACACCAACTTCTTCCTGAAATCTCTCACCCATTCAAGAAAACAGAAAAAGAAAGTTGGACAATAAATTAAAAAATAAAGAAACCAAATTTATAACATTGGCTATAATCAAGTAACTGCTATTTTTGGTAAGAGTAGTTATTTGCATGAATATTAGAATTGAACAATATAGTCAAGAGATGATTATTTTAAAAATGTATATCACTCACTCCTATTGATTCACCTACTCTCATTAACTTACCTACTCTCTTTAACTAAAGCTTATTTATACTTTCTTAATTTTGTGAAGGGAAAAGAGATCTAAATCAAGTAATGCTTGTACAAAAAGATAAAATAAATGTGATGATTTATATACCTCTTCCAAATTCTTGAATTACATGTCTCTAAATAATATGGTATTCAATTATTTTTTCTAATACTTAGAGCTTGTCACGATTTTAACTTAATATCCCAAACACAAAAGAGAAATTTTTTATTCAAAGAGCCACATTATTTGAAATATTTTAATTTAGCTTCATTACTCATATAATAGTATTATTCAGAAGAACACCTAATATTAGAACCTAAACACATTTTTTATAAGAGAAATAAGTTCAGAATAGAATGTAATTAATATCCCATTTTCTAAGAAGGAAAACCCACATATTAAATAGGTTAAACGTATAAATAGAAAATATTATCTCAAAGAGATCCAAACAAACCTGATTATCCTCAAACTTTATTTTTGTATAATCAATACCATGTAATTCATAGTCCTGAAACACGAGAAGTAAATTACAATAAAGTTATCGCACAATAATATAGTGATAGACAACTAACAAGAGCAAACAATAAACTAATTAAGATCATTTATAACTAAATTGCTTCATGAAATTGTACTTCATAGCTTTCAGGGTTTAGCTTTTAGTTAATTAATTTTATTGTTTTCTTTATTCATCCAAATTTAAAATAATTAGATACATTCTCTGAACCATAGAAAATATTTAAAAGGCATAATTGAGTATAATAATCATATTTAATTTTCAATAGCTCTCCAATAGTTTAAAGGTCTTAATTT
Organism: Arachis hypogaea; assembly: GCF_003086295.3. Classification (NCBI taxonomy): domain Eukaryota; kingdom Viridiplantae; phylum Streptophyta; class Magnoliopsida; order Fabales; family Fabaceae; genus Arachis; species Arachis hypogaea. Next base: position 71,548,616 of record NC_092042.1, read on the forward strand.
ATTGTAATCTTTTTGGCCTATTTAAAAAAAATTGAGAAAAACTAAGATCCTCCCAAAACAAAACTTCATAAATAGTGAACTAACTCCCTAGTAGTGTCCCACAAATTCAAATTTATGATACTCCCATCCACTATAAGCAGTTACCAGGGTCTTACAATAGGTAATCCTACTTGTGATTATGATTATAGTTTATAAATATAAAAGGCTTCTACAATAGTATAGCCTCTGGTACTTCAGCATTGAAGTTCACTGTGTAGTTATTTCCAATTTTTGTACACAAATGTAATTATTATAAAGAAAGAAGCTAAATTTTCTTTTCAAAAAACTTCACTTTCATGAACTAGTTTTAAAATTCAAAAATATTCTTCTTTTTTTTTAAATCAAAAAGTAAAATATTTTTATTGTAAAGATAAAATCTTTAAGTAAATCAAATCTACCGTCAAACTCATATTTAGAATCTAAACTGAATTTCAAAAATTGTATAATTATGCTTCTAATTTCCGGAATTTCTAATAAGCAACAAACGATTTACAATTCAAAGATCAATTTCAAAATTGTATATTGGCCACTTACAATTAATAACATTGTCTAATCTTTTATTTCTTTCCATTAAAGAGTGCATTAACATAGAAAATATGAGATAACAAGATAGACCTACATATAACTTGAACCAAATATGATAGAAAAAGATAAAATATCTGAACAGAACGATGAAAACCACTACCAAAGTATAAGTAACAATGTACTTAAATGTTGAAAGTTGCTTTTCATTTATTAGGTTAAGTAACTGACCTTAAAATCAGAGAGTAATTGGTCTTTTTTCTGGATTGTGTTCATTAGTCATAAAACAACTTTAGTTTCACAAGCTGAAATCAGCAAAACATATCACAAGCTAAAATAGTGTTTCTTAATTGAATTATATATTGCTTAGTCGTACGGTTAACATGAAATCAAAATTTTAGCATGATAGTAGATATACAAACTTAAATGTATACTTCAAAATTTAAATACTTTTTAAAATTGATACGAGTTCATATTATTATCAAATGATGATGCAAGGTTTAGTAAGTAAAAAAGATGAAATCTAATTAAGAGTTTTGATAGGGAAGAAGGGCAGAGACTAGGGTCTAGTGGGGGAGAAGAGATGCTGAGAAGGGATGAATGAGAGTGTATTGCTACTTTTTGAAGTGAAATTTTTTCTGTTAACTATGAGAGCAACACGTGGCTTAATAAACCACGACAATTATACAAGTAGGATATATATGAAGAGATTAATAAATTTTACTTAAAAATATAATTAGAGATATTTTTGTATGATTATGATAGACTTTAATATTGTTAGTTTGAGTTAAATCTCAAAGTAATGTTTGAAACTTACACTCAAGATTTAAATTGATTCTTGAAATTAATAATCACTCAAATTCGTCTCTAAAATTGTTATATAAAACTTATAATAATTCCTAAAATAATTTTCATCCATCTTTATCATTGGAGAAGACTAAAACAACATTGTTTTATATTTATTAAAAGGAAAAATAGACAAAAGTATACTCAAATTTTCACACAAAATATAGATGTACTCCTCAATTTTTTAATGAGTCATTTGCATACATGAATATAAAAATCTATTGTCAATTCTATCCTTCCGTGGTCTGAATAAAATTTTCGGTGGTGGTGAAAGTCAGGTGTCACGGTATTGTATGATGTAGCCAATTTGAGGTGATATTGTAAAAAATAGGAATATTCATTATAAAATTTGTTGAAATAAATATAAGAAAAGAGAATAATGAAATCATTGTTCATCCTCTTCATTCTCTAATTTCTTCCAACCATATAAACCCTAACACAGGGTGTAGATCTTTTATTGGTCTTGATGACACATTCTTAAAGGGTTTCTATGGAGGACAGCTACTCACTACAATAGGTCAAAATGCGAACAACCAGATTTTTCTAATTGCTTATGCCGTGGTGGATTCAGAGATAACTGGAAATAATTTTTGGAGCATTTACACAATGACTTGGACAACTACAAAGTTCATGGTTGGAACTTCATTAGTGACCAACAAAAGGTATGCAGTTAGTTGTTGTTAACATAGTTGGAATTTCAGTTGTATTAACGACTGACATATTAATTGAATAGGGTCTGATTCCGGCTATGCAACAAGTTATGCCTGGAGTTCATCATCGCTTCTGTGCTATGTATATTTGGAATAATTTCACAAAGAGATAGAAAGACAAATAACTCAAAGGAACAGTGTGGGAGTGTTGTCGAGCCGTGGAAGAATGATCCGAAGCAATGGAAAAAAATCAGCTACTGAAACCATGGCTGCAACTCAAAATTAGTTGTTTTGGATAAAGGAATTTTTTTACTTTGATGTTCTCATTTGGACCTGCAAATTTTTTATTGGAGTTTAAAAAATTATTGTTATCATTTTTTGTGTGACTGTGTTAGAGTTTTTATGGTTCAAAGAAATTAGAGAAAGAAGAGGATAAACAGTAATTTCATTATTCTCTTTTTTTATATTTATTTCAACAAATTTCACAATAAATATTTCTATTTTCTACCGTATCACTTTAAGATTTGGTTTGGTAAAGTTTTTTGAAGATGTGCTTGTGCTTTTTAAAAGTTCAAGCTCCTCATTTTGTGTTTGGTAAATCAAAAAGATCATGTGCTTGTGCTTGCAGCTTTTAAAAGATCGGGGTACTTTTGAAAGCACCTAGGATAGAGCTTTTCAAAGTTGACTTGTGCTTTTCAAAATTTAAAAGTCTAATATAACCTCATATGTTAACTAATTTTCAAATTTAATGTTTGCATTTATGTCTATTATAGTATTTTTAAATTTTAAAAACTATTTTACCAAACACAATTGATGTTGCTTATGTTTATTAAAAGTTTTTTTTGATTTGATTTACCAAACATAAATGCTACAACTTTTAAAAAGCCATATTTTAAAAGTTAACTTTTATAAACTACTTTTAAAAAATAAAAGTTTTACCAAACTAAGCCTAAATTGACCACATAATACAATACTGTGTCACCTGACTTCCACCGTTGCCGAAAAATTTACTCAGGCCATGAAAAAATAGAATTAACAACAGAATTTTATATCCATACATCTGTCTACAGTATGAAAATCCAAATATACTTTTATCTATTTTTACATAAAAAAGAAAACCCGAGCCTCCTTTTCCCCAATCCGAGCCGTTTCTCCTTCCCTTCCCTTCCCTTCCCTTCCCCTGCCCCTCGATCTTCACAGCGCTCGCGAATTTGGACTCGACATTAATGGAATCCAGGGGCAGCTCCGGCGATGAGTCAACCGCTATCCTCTCCTTGCTAAAGTGGAGCCCCTTCTCCTTGGCGGTGATGTCCGCATTCACAATGTTGACAATTGAATTTGATATTGTGCCAGCTCTAAGTCTCTAACACCACCTCAGGAGCAACCATGGGAGCATTCACTGCAGTTGCTGACAGCTCCCCCCTCAGTGGTCCAACAACAGCCTCTGCTATCTCGATTGCTACACCCTCCTGTGCCTCTTTTGTGCTGGCTCCCAGATGAGGCGTCACCATTACGTTCTCGTGTTTCACTAGCTTGCTATCTTTGGTGGGGATCCTCCGCGAAGACGTCGAGTGCGGCCTGGGCAACTGTTCTGGGCTTCTGGCATCAAGGGCTTTGACCAAGGCATCTTCATCGATTACACCACCTCTAGCAACATTGATGATGCGGACTCCTTTCATCTTTGCAAAAGTGGCGTCGTTGAAGTTCTTCTTAGTAGTTGCGGTAAGCGACATGTGCAGAGAGATGAAGTCTGCGGCGGCGATGGCCATATCAAATGACACCAATTCCACCCCAACAGCACGGGCCCTATTTGCCGGGGCATAAGGATCATGTGCAATCACATTCATTCCCAACCCTTTCGCTCGCCTCGCCACCTCAAACCCAACTTTTCCAAACCCCATCACTGCTAACGTCTTCCCAACTATCAATACTCCCACATACTCGTTTCTTTGCCATTTCCCTACACATGCAGCACATACACATAACTATACATATTCGCATGATTATGAACAACAATGGAAGGTAAAGCAACAGAATGGATAGATGGATACCGGCTTTGATGGAGGCGTCGGCCTGGGCAACGTTCCTCGCCATGGCAGCAAGGAGAGCAATGCCATGCTCAGTAGCCACAATGATGTTGGCGGTGGGGGCGTTGACTACAAGGCAGCCGTACTCGGTTGCAGCTTGAAGATCGACATTGTCAATGCCGACACCTGCTCTGCCGACAACCTTTAGCCTTCCTTGGGAAGCTTCGAAGACCTTCCTTGTCACCTTGGGAAAGGGAAGTGTGTTTTTCTTTTTTCTTTTTTAATAAATATAAAACGATGTTGTTTTAGACTTTTAGTCTTGGATGGACAAAAATTATTTTCGGAACTATTATGAATTTTGAAGAGCAATTTTAAGAATGAATTTGAGTAATTATTAATTTCAAAAATTATTTTAAGGCTCAAATATAAGTTTTAAGGACTACTCTAAAATTTAATTTTATTGGTTTATTATCATCTGGTTATTTGAATTACTCTGTTAGGTTATTATGCCTATTATTGTATGATTATATTAGACTTTGAATGCTTATAAGCAAATTTTCTGTTAGTTTATTATCATATGGTTATTTGAATGACTCTATTAGGTTATTATGCCTATTATTGTATATTATATTAGACTTTGAATGCTTATAACCAATTTTTCTGTGTGAATGTGGTGGATTGCATAAAGTTTGCCTAAAGCTAATACGAACACTATAACTAATTTCATGCAACTAGCCTAAAGTTTGGGTGAAATTCATTAAATTTGTTAAAATTTACCTAAGACTTTGGCAAATTTCAACTAAAAAGAAATCCAAAAATATAAAAAGAATCCTTTGATTTTTAAATATTAGCAATCTGTTCCGAGTTTCAGGTGTAACATTTCATTTATTCGCCGAAAAAGCAAGTATTTCTTAACGAGGTTATTTGGAGGTGAGGGATCAAAGTTGAAGCGATGTTACCATAGTAGAACTGGATATAATAAATTCGTAAGAGTACAAATGATCGGTCAAAAACTATTTAAATAACCAAAATTTTTGTATAAAATTGAAAACAAGAAAACGAAATTAGAAATTTAAAAGATCTCAACAAATGTCCTTAATTTTGTCAAGTTCAATCCAACTAGATCCAGGTACTTTCTTTACACCTTTTTGCTCCATTAGTTGTCTCATAGTCATTACACTATCCCAATTTTTTAACTCTGCAAACATGTTAGACAACAATAAATAGGTTGATGGATACTTGTATTCTTTCAACATGGCATGCTCTGCTGCAAGTTTTCCAGTTTCTAAATCCCCATGAATTTGACATGCACTAAGGAGTGTTTGCCAAACTAGCACACCTGGTTCAAATGGCATTCTTTGGATCAACTCTTTAGCTTCTTTAGTGAGTCCAGCTCTTCCTAAGATATTCACCATACAAGCATAATGGTCTTCTCCAGGGAGGATTCCATGGTCTTTGGTCATTGAGAACAAGTACTTCCACCCTTCATCAACAAACCCACCTTGACAACAAGCATAGAGAACACAAATGAAGGTGATATAGTTTGGCTCTATATTCTGTGTCTTCTTCATTTCTTCAAAAACTTGAAGTGCTTCTCTAGCTTGGCCATTCTGTGCACATGCCATTATCATTGTTGTCCATGAGATCACAGAACGAGAATTCATCGACTGGAAAGTATCCCATGAACTATCCATGCATCCGCTTTTTGCATACATATCAAGAAGTGCATTATCCACGCAGACATCAATGTCGATTCCAAGTTTAATCCTCAAGCCATGGATTTGTTTCCCTCCCTTCAGTGAAGCCAAACTTGCACAAGCATTGAGGGCAGTTGCCAAGGTGAATTCATTTGGCATTACACCCACTCTCATCATCTGTGTAATAACTGAAAGTGCCTTTCTTGGTTCGTCACACTGTAAACATCCGATCGCAATCTGGGACCAAGAGCAAACATCTTTCTTCGGCATCTCATCCAGAAGTCTAAAACCTTCCACCAACTTTTCACATTTTATATACATATCAGCTAAAGAGTTCCCAACACAAATGTCATCACCATAACCACTTTTCACAAGTAGGCCATGAACTTGCACTCCCATTTCAAGATGAGCTAGAGAAGCCAATCCGGCAAGGATGCAAGAAAATGTGAAGTTATCAGGCTTTATATTGTTATGGTTCATACGACACCAAAATCTAGGAATCTCCTCCCAAGAATATTGCAAGTAACCTGCCATCAATGTATTCCATGACACGATATCCTTGTCTGTCCTTGCATCAAAAGCTTGCAATGCTTCTGCCAATTTGCCATGCCTCACCAAGGCTGCCAAAAAGGCATTCAACAAGAAGACATTAGACTCAAGTCCTGACCGAACGATCAACGAGTGAATCTGGTAAGCACAGGTTATATTCTCGGTTAACGAGCATGCCTGCAGGGTGCTAACAAACGTGAACTCATTTGGCTTTGTGAGTCCCTCATGGTGCATACGGCTGAACAAAGAAAGAGCTTCCGAAGCATAGCTGTCTCGGACTAAACCTGCCATAACAGCAGACCAGGAAACCACATTCCTGTGAGGCATTTCGTCAAACACTCTGCGTCCAGAAGGAAGGTCTCCAATTTTAACATACATGTTAAGCAAATGGTTTTGAAGAAAAAGTGTTATAGGAAGACATCCTTTGATGAACCTGGCGTGAATTGCTCTTCCACCGTGCAAGTTCCAATCTTTCGCATATCCACGCAACAGATTCGAGTAGGTATTCTCCCCTGCGTCCATGGTGTGGCAGTTTCTCATTACAAAACATGCCCAAAACTGAAGTGGCAAAGAACATGTTTGTGTTTTTTTAACAGCTAGTGCAAATGCAAATGGGCATCAGGAGGAGCAGTCTCACAAGCCCGCAGAAGAAACAGCGGAAAGAGTTGATTTAGAGAGTGCTGTTACAGAGGATGGTGAACCTGCTGAGCCAAAGAATGATTCAGAGACTAAGGGTGTTCATGGTGTGGTTTGGTTCTGTTTTTTAAGAAAAGAAGTCATCCAATCCAACTTTATATGAATTCTTCAATTGGTTTGGTTCAGTTTCTCGGTTTTTCAATTAATTCGAAAAAGTAACTTGTCCTACTTATATCCGGTATCCTAATAACTTGTCCTATGATATTTTCAACAAAAAAATATGCAACAAAAATAACACGTTTAATTTCACACAGTCATAACATAAAATCACTCAACACAATAACTAACAAAAGTCTTGATACAAGAAGTTCGACGACAAAAGAAATTACAATACAACAATTAAAGTCATGAAAGGTTCAACAATCAACACAACAAAAGATAAAAACTAGTTTCTCTTAATTTTTCCAACAAAAGGCAGCCAGCCACCTTTTGATCTTCTCCAGCAAAAGAGCAAAACATCTTTAAGCAAATAAACATCTTTAAGAAAAATTAGCACCAATTATTTAGAATTTATAATCAAATAATCAAAACTAACCAACAGATTAGTAGTGACCACTGACCACTGAATTTGCAAACAGAATCACAGAACAAAAGCAGAAATTTGAAAAACAGAACAAAAAACAGAATTTGAAACTTACAAAGAGCAAAAAAAATTTAAGTGATAAATATTTAGTTTGTTCGGTTTTCAATTTGTTAAGTTATTGATTTTTTTTCAGTTGTTCGATTTTGTTCGGTTTTAAAACATCGCTAGACTTTGTATAAGTCAGACAAAAAACTCATCCAAGTAGCCTTCATTAATAGAGCAAAGAAGGCTCAAAACATAATAGCACTTGGATGATATTGATACCCCAATAATTCTAGAAGCTTTTTCTTAATATAACAGAACTGGATTCGAACAAAACAACATAAGCGCAACAGAGACTCAAAGAAAACAATTGACTACATTTTGTCCTTATTGGCACATAAAATAACAAGATGGGAAATCACAACAACAATAAATTAGGACCAGTAACACCAACAAATTTTACTCAACAAAAAATTAGGACCATCAACAACATATTAGGAGCAGCAACACAAATCAACAAAAATTCAGATACAACTATCACTCTTTCAGTGCTCTAACCCAAAATCTGTTCTCAAACAACAACAAATTATACTAAAAAATTTTCAACAACAAAAAACAAAAAATTAGGAATTATTATCAAATAAAAAATTAGGACCAGCAACAACAAATTAGGGCCAGTGACAACAACAAATTTTACTCTAAAAATTGGTGAATATACTGACCTCCGAATAAAACATTGTTGAGTTGCAGGAGAGGGCTTGAACTTCTGCTATTGCCCAACGAGGAGAGGACTGCTCGGTGACGGCCTACTGCGACGACGCGAACTGCTGCCACATCCCAAAAAGATGCGGTTTCTTGGTGACAGCGAGGGCTTCTTGGCGACAGAGAGGGCTGCTCGGTTTACCGCGACGGCTGGCGCTCTCTGCTACGGCTGCGCGGAGAAGAGCGCTGCGGTTGGGACTTGCGACGGCACGATGAGAGCGAAGACGAAGGCTCCCCTGCTCCTGCGTGAGAAGGATGGAGGAGAAGGAATGGTCGAATAGAGGATGGACTGCTCAGTGCTCACTCTCTCAGAGCATACGTCGAGGAGGAGGATGGGAATTCAGAACAAAAAAAATGACGGAGGGAGGCGCTGCGTGACTTACTTAAGGTTAGGGCCAGAGTTTTGTTTCTACTTTCTAGGTTAAAAGGCAAAATAGCACAAGTCCTGTCGCTATATGGCTGCGTTTGTTTTGTGTAAGTACTGAAACATAGACATAAAATATTTGTGTCTATATATATTGTTTGAATATGATAGACATATTATTAGTATAATGTCTAATATTATGTTTGGTTTACAAAGAATAAGACACTACCTAATTGAAAATGACTATTTTATCCTGTTAATTTAAATTAAAAATTAAATAATTAAAAGAAAGAAAAAGACAAAAGCTATTCAGATTCCTATTTTTCCTAAGTTGGTTCGAGGGTTTCTCCTTCTATCCCCAGAAATCTCTCTTCTCCCTAGTTGGCGTCTTCATTCTTCGCCTTTTCTTGGATCTTTTCGGTGCGGTTCCTCCTCGTCAAGGATTCTTCTTCTTCGAGGTGAATCTCTCTGGTTCTTCTTCTGCTCTTTTTTTCCTTTTCTCCTTCTTCTTCTTGATTGTTGTGTGGGTGTTCGCAAATCCACTTTTGTTACCGTGTGTTTGATGATTTGTTTCTGGGTTTAGGATATCAGGTTCAAGTATGGAGTCAATGTGGACCCTTCGAAACTCCAAATTCTCCCGGATTCAGCTGATCTTCCAGTGGTTGGGAAGCCTTTATATGGACTTGTCTCTGATTTAATCCACATTTGTGACTAGCATCAAGTTTCCCACACAACCCTTGGAGGTAAGAACCCAATGTCAAATTGAATTCACATCCCGTTTTGTTTTTCTATCTGATTTTAGTCACACTAACTCCAAGTTGGACAATTTGTTAGTTAGGAATTTCAGTAATTTGTTTTTAATTTCACGGTATTAGTGAAAACAGAGAGAAAATAAAATTGATTGCTTTCATGTGATTGTTGTTATTATCATAAGAATTGATTGAAACCACCTCATTTGATGTGATTTTTTGTGGGTTGATTTCAAAAAACACTACTGCATAAAGGAAACAAAGAATTCTCCAAAAGCATTAGGATTAAGAAACTTATTTGATATTATCTCTTAAATTGAATCTGAATTTTTTTGCTATTTTTATTATTGTCTTTTTATTATCTCTTAATATTGGCAGATATTGCAATGCAATTAGTCATAATAATACTCAAATAGGTGTTATGGTTAAAACCTCAAAAATCTTATTTGTGTCTCTGCATGATGCATTCCATTTTTCTAATAGGATTAGTGTATGTAAGCCTACTCTTCTTTTCGCAATTATTTCCTATGTATGTTGAGATAAATAATTAATCAATATTGGTGGAAACATCTTTTTAATTTCTAGCTTGTTAAATCAGAATTGGATGAAATGTTCATGATACATTTTTTCTCTATTTATCATCTAAAAGTCTAAAACTGATGCTTTGATTTCTATTAGGTTTTCTGGCTTTTGTGCAAGCATCTTCTATGTTGTATAATATAGATAGCTTTCAATTGAATCAATCAAAAGGCATTTACACTTGTTGTTGCTTAGTGATAATCATATCTATCAAATCTTTGAATTATTTCCATCATTGTAGTTTGCTGTTTTTTAAGTTTTTACGGATGATATAACTGTTTCCTAAATTCCCATTTACTTCTATATGCAGGTTTGTTGTAGGCATTGTCGTGGTTAGTCATAGCAATCTATCCATCAAGCATGTTGATTTTCACAAAATCTGTATACATCCTCCATCAACCAAGATCTCTTAGTCATATTCCTCAGGACTACAACTCAGCTTCCAATTCTTGATAACCATTTCTATTTTTGTTAAAGCTGTCTTGGTCTCCCAAAGAGTACATCTGCAGGGACAAGAAAACTATTCTCACAGCTACTGGTTGCTTTAAGAATAGCATAAGAGTTATATTAGCATAGGTTTTGGAAATACACAATTGTTTGTTAAATTCTTCACTTGTAATGAACTTGTATGAATTGAAAATTCAATGAAAAGTGGTTTCTTTGATATTTATTTTGGTTTGCTGATTTTTTTAGCTAAGAATATATATTTTTTACTTATAAGAGTATATTTTGTGCCAAAAAAGTGTAGAATAGCAGAAAATCATCACATACTAAGCAAAATTTGCTGAAAGTGCTGCAGAAGTGCATAATTTTTGGGGCAAAATTATACAACACAAGTAAATGAATCCTAATAAATAATTTAAGTGCATAATATTAACATACATAATGCAGAGCTCAATAAAATTCAACAGAATGCACAAAAGAGTTGCAGTGTAGCTAGTATACTTCACTTGTCCAGCATAAGAAAAAAAATAACATAACCCTACGATTTCTATTAAGTTTACCAGAAGACCCTACTAAGTTTTGCAAAATATTTTGATAAGTTTAGCAATACACCCGAATAAATTAACAATTAAGATAACCAAGTACATCAACAATAGTTAAAAGTTGTCCATTATATCTCGTGCGAATGCTTCCTTTTCCTCGTCTAAGCTCCAAAATGTTGGCTTCAATTCTGGATTCTGCACAATTTTTTTTTGCAATTTGCACGATCTCCATTGTAGTGAAACCAAGACTCTTCAGTGTACGGCCAAGATTCACTTGCTCATTAACACCAGACATTGCATTGGCTAGTACCTGCACATGCTTTCCTTGATCCTCAACCGCAGATTTAAAAGTTTCTGCTAAGTTTGATAGGACCGCAGCATCATTGATTTTTTTAGTTGCAGTGTGACGTCCTTGATTTTTCTCACTTGATGAAGCAAATGAGGTTGAAAAGGTATTGGGTAGTTCGCTCTCGGCAGCTGCTAAATCTTCCATGTCAACATCGTCACCGCCTAAACCCAAGCCACCAGATGTGGCCGCAGCAAATGTAGAGCCCGGTGTGACATCTTCTTCAGCATCTTTTCCACTGCATGCATCAAGACCAGTAGCTCTATCCTTGCCAAAAATGCTCCCAAGATGTTCGAACAACGGAAAAGGCTTGCCTGGAGTGTAGAGTGTAACATTGCGACCCTGTACAACATAAAACAAAGCCAACAATTACATGTTCAGACGAGCAAGTACTTGTAAGAAGAATGAATAAATGCGAAAAAATATTAAGATCACACCTTTCCCCAAGCTTCCAGTACTTGTTTACTATCCACTTCAACACACATCTTTTCGGAATTCCACCCAAAACCACTACAACCCAACATCTCAGCCACAAACATATATTTTTCTTTCAGCCGCTTGTGTTTGTTTCTGATGTGCTTCACAGTGAGACCACATCCAGAAAACTTTTCATTCATCTTGTCCGCCAGTTTTTGAAATACCCCTGGCTTAAATTGACCGGCATCTGCCCTTTTACCTTCAACAACCAATTCCTCCATAAACACCACAAACTGTTCGGTTTCTTGTTCAGTCCATTGGCGGGGTATGGAGGCCATTTGCTGCTAGATAAGAACAAATAAAGTAAACTATAACAGCATAATTACTATCAAAATTAGAGTTCAATGGTATTAGAATTACTTACAGCAAACTAAAACCTAATAGCAAATAAAACTAAAATATGTTTAATAATAATCACTATTAAAACAATTAAAACAAGACCTTGTCTAATTATATGTTTAATTGGAATACAAATTATGAATCCAAGTTGGCAAATACATATTGCACAAAGAAAAAAACTGAAATGAATTAAAATACATTGCAATTTATAGGCTAGGCCAATTGCAAACATAACAAAAACGGCAAAGATAAAAATTCTACTCGCCACGTTCTCCCCTCCATATTTCCCACATCTCGGTTGCTAGCTCCTCACGCCATTGAGTCCACTCATGGCTACTTTCCACGACATCAATTGTTTCACCTTCATCAACAATAGTATCATCTCCTATGGGTATGTATTCTGGCGCAAGAGTTGCATCTTCTTCGGGATCAACATCCATGTTCATACGAATAAAGTTTTGTAACAAACAACAAGCAATAATAATGTGGCTTTGAACTCTAATAGGATAGAACGAGGGACTTCGTAGAATTTCCCATCTTTTCTTAAGCAACCCAAAGCACCGCTCAATCACATTTCTAGCTGAAGAGTGCTTCTTATTAAATAACTCTAGACGATTTTGTGGTGCCCGATGACCTTGAACCCACTCATTCACATGATAGCGAACATTTCTATAAGGAGATAAAAATCCTCTCCCATTTGTATAGCCGGCATCCACTAAGTAATAACACCCTAAAACGGAAGGATGGAAAAATATAAGAAATATATTGTAATTCTCATATTCAATAGTTATTATTCTTTTCAAAAGATTAATTTAGACATACCAATAGGTATTTTCAAGCCATTACATCGAGTAATAGCATCCCTAAGTACCCTTGAATCAGATGCCGATCCTTCCCAACCGCTAAGGACATAGACGAAATTCATGTTCCGATTGCAAACTCCTAAGACATTGGTGGATATTCTAGATTTCCTCGTCCGATATCTAGATTTATCACTCCTCGGGACTGTGACATCTATGTAAGTTCCATCTAATGCTCCTAGACAACCCTATCAAATGTAAAAAAAAAAACAGTTATTACACGCAGAGTAAACGTGACCAATAAAAATTAGAGCTACATACACGACCTACCTTGAACCATTTCCATCTGGGATCTACACAATCTTCCGGTACAGGGTCTGCCTTTGCAAATAAGATACTTTGGACACGCAAAACCGAACGCAATACCTTGTGAAAATACCTACTAATAGTTTCACCAGACCTATAGAACCTAACCTGTACGCTGCGATTTTTGGTATGGTGAGCTAATATGATTAAGAAAGTAGCTACTTGCTCGCCTATGCCAACATGACCATCTTCGTCTAATCCACCTTGAACTTGTAGCAATTCACATAAAGTTGCAAATGCATTCAAACTTATTCTTAACTCCCATATGCAATTTCTATCTCCACCCTCCCCAATGATATTATTTAATGCATCTCGCCTTAGTGGCAATGTGTTCACTCTTCGACCAATCGAAGAATGACCTCGCCTTCTATTCCTAATATACATATATAGAGTGACTAAAAAAAGCAGCATTAATGTGTCAAATTGCATTCTCATAATCCAGTAATATCCAACACATAGCTTAATTTGTTCAGAACGATCCATCATCACTTCCTAAGAAACAATAACAAGTAAATACATAAAAGAAGAATCCTAATAATTTCTACAACCACATAACACAAATCATGATAGGAAACAACTTGGTAAGCAGTTTGATAAGCAATTTTATAAACACAACACAAGTAAATTATCCTCTAGCATTCTTCAATAGATAATAATTAAAAAGCTCACCTATTAATAATTTCATAAGCAATTTAATTAACATATTAATCAGCAATTAGAGCAACATTTTTATCACTAGTTTTATCAACAATCAGCACTAATAAGCTCAGCAGATCAGTAACAAAATTTTATTTATCACAGCAGCAACAACTCCTTCTACAACTCTTTTCTTTTTGAGGATTTTGCTGCATAGTTGACCAGAAAATGTTTGATGGTGACAACAAATTATAAAGTCTAACTTATAATAAGTTTCTTTCAATTAGGCAGATGGTTTTTTCCACTCTTTTTCCTCTTCAATTAGAAAAAATAACTTATCAAGCTTCAATATGCATTTAAAACAACCACCACCGAGATTATCCATTGCCTATTGAAGATTTCAGAAGAAAACAAAATAAATAATGAACAATACCCAAAAACCCAGGTTTACATACAATTCAATTGTCCACATACCCAAATTCTGGATTAGCAATTAATCAACATAACCCATCTGATCAATAATCAAAATTAAAAGAAGAAACTTCACATAAGAAAACATACCAGAGACAACGAGGCAAAGCACACCGAGAGGGTAGATGTTGCAGCGGCGGAGGATGAAAGACTCAACGCGCAGCAGGAGTTTGAGGTTAACGCGGCTACCAGATGGAGACGCAAAGATGGCAGAGTAGCAACACAAGCTCACCGCAACCAGAGCACAGCATGCAGTATTCAGAGAAGAGAGTCAGCGGGAAACGCAAACATTGTGCGGCAGTGATACACCTTCGATGATGCAGAACAACTACACAAGAAATTTTTCACTGCTTAGGGTTTGATACAAACAGGGGACCCTTTTGGAATTTCAAAAAATTAACAAGGACAAAATCGTCTGAAATTTTTGATACTGATCCGTGTCCATCGCCCTTCATCCGTGTCTCAGCATTTTACCCAGACATGAAATACATGTAACTTGTGTGTACTTGTGTGTAACCGTGTCCTTCTTATTTCTGTGTCTCAGAATCCAAACAATAGACACGTTTCACTGTGTCTGTGTCTTGGCAAGACACGGACATCAAACAAACGTAGCCTATGGTAATCTTCGGTTCGATTAGATTTTATTTTTATCGAATAAATCGAAAACCAAACCAAATCGGCCATCAAAAAAGAAAAAACAATTTTGCAGTTTTTAATTTTGGTTGTTGTAAATTTGGTTATTTTTTTAATAATTTTTTGCCTTTGTTGTTTTGTATGCCAAAATTTAGATTTAAATATAATATTTTTATTTATTTTTTATCTCAAAAAAATACAAGAAATGAAACGACTTATGATTGACATATTAAAGGAATTATAAATTATTATAAAAATTTTTCATTTTCATGGAATTATGAAAAAAATAGTTATGACTTTTTAATAATTTGTAAGTGATGTCGGTTAATAAAAAAATGTTTATTTATACGAATTAAGTCTAGTCAAAGAAGATCAAGAGAAGAAGATAAAGTATATATTTTTTTGCAATTATATAGTTTATATAGATAAGAAAGAATGAAGTGATTTTTAAAGAAAAAAAATATGTTTGGTGTTTTATTTTTTTAAAAAATAAGTTATTTTATCATTTGTGCGATTTAGAAAGGATGAGGATAAGGAAAAAGAAAAAAAAAGTTAATTTTAGTTTATATAGTTTAGTATTATTCTTTGTCTCCTGAACAAGTTTTCATTTGTTCTTCTTCACTCTCACTGTGACTCTCTATTTCTCTGACCCAAGACCTATCACTATGATGAAGAAGATTGCGCTGTCGTCCGCAACCATTAGAATAGTCGTAGAGCATTGTTTGTGTGTCAGTTCTGGAGTTTGGTGAAAATCTTGTAGACAACGAGACAGTGTTGTTTGTGCGTTTGATGTGAGAGGTAAACTTTTTTTGTTGTAAAAATATTGATAACACTATGTAAACCCTTAGTTTTTCCATTATATGATTGAGTCATGGTTAAGAATTGAGTTAAACCCCAAAGTGGTCCCTGAGATTCACGGTTTACACTAATTTAGTCCCTGACTTTCCAATTGCACCATTTATGTCCCCGACTTTCTTAAAATTGCACCAAGGTCGTCCCTAGCCACATCTCCGGGCAAATTAACTGCTGCCGGCAGTGACCTGGCACTGAGAAGCCACGCTGGGTGCCATGCTAGAGTGTCAATGTTGGCACTAAAACTGTTGATGGATGGAACGTCGTCGTTTCATGTAAGTTTAAAAACAAAACCCAAATAACCCAAGTTCCATGATCACTTCATCTTTCTCTTCGTCTTCTGAAAACCAAAACAATGCACCATGAAAACCTGAGTTCTAGCCACTGTATAGGGTTTGAAGGTTAAAAACGTTTGGCTCCGTGGAGTTCGCTGCCACTGTGAGAGTGTTGTACGGTCATTGTTGGTGAAGGAAGGAGAAGCAGTTAATCACGAGCACATGAAGGTACGTCTGAACAGTAAAAAAATAATGCTTTTCAACAAAAAGAATAGCATTAATGTCTGTGTTTGGTGAAAATTTGATTTTTGTTAATGAAAGTTGAAAGTTTTTTATTATCTGTTAGGGTTTTTGTGGGTAGTGGAGAAATTTTCTCCACGCTCTGTTTTGAATGCAATCTTAGTTGGGTTGATTGATGGGTGTTTCTGGTATTTTATAAGTGGTTGAATGCCAATTTTTGTTTTTGCATGTGTGAATCTGATTGTTTGGTTCCTCAATTTGGTTTTTTGCATAATGCAGATGGAGACTTTGATGGATATCATGTTCCATCATGGGGGAACATTTAAAAAAATGATGATGGAATACTAGTGTACTCACCAGATAACAGAACTTGCTTAGGAGATTTAGATGAGGACACGTTGGATGTGTTCTTTGTAAGAAACTATTACAAGGAACCTGGGTATGACAACATACATCAGTGTTGGTGGTTGCCTCCTGGGAGGAGCTTAGATGGTGGACTGAGGGCTGTTACATCTGATGGTGAATTAAGAGAGATGTGTTTTGCTGCACAGAATAATGATGGAGTTGTTGATGTGTACTTTGAGCATGGGGTGTCTACAACAGAGGTGATTGCAGGGAATGAGGTTGTAGTATGGCTTGATGATACTTGTGAGGGAGACTTGGTGAGCAAGAAGAACACAAGTGAGGGTCCCAAAGCTAATGGTAACACCTCGAACCCAACTACAGAACCGAATTCTATCCTAAATGCAAACCCAAGCCCCATATATTCATGCCTGTGCTGCCCTTGCAAGGGTAAACAAGAGGCTGGAAGACTTTTGTCACTAACTGTGTACTATGGAGGCATACAACAAGACTTATGTCCATCACATTAACCCTCTTCCTGGCCAATCATTGTGGGAGAAATCCTTGTACACACAACCATAGGCCCCTAACATTAGGAGGAGGCCTGGAGCTTTGACAAAGAAAAGGAGAAAAGATGCTGATGAGGGCAACAGTGGTAATAAGAAAGCTAAACCTAGTGGAAGTTTGAAAAGGCATTTGAAGCCATTCACATGTAGGTATTGTGGGATAAAAGGACATACTAAGAGAGGGTGCTCAAAGAAGAGACTGGATGAAGTAGCTGCTGCTGTTGCAGCTACAAAGGCTGCTGCAAATAAAGCCAAAACAATGCTGCTCCTTCTGCTTCTGAGGCTGGCCCTCAACCTCAAACTGCTGCTGCACCAGCTGATGAACCTCCTGCTGTGGAGATTGACATATCACAACCAAACTACGAAGGATCACAGGTAACATACTTCTCCACGTTACAACATAACAAAAGTATAATTTTGTTGTTATCTTGACTCATGTGTTGAACTGTTTATCTACTGTAGGACATAGCAGGACCTACTGCACCTCCACCATCAAGGCCACAGAAGTTGCCCACCAAAAGGAGGAGCTCACCACCACCTCAATCCATTGGTATGGATCCAATGTAAGGAGCCAGTGTGGCTACATCTTTCAGATTGCACAATTTTATGAAGTTTGTTCCAACTCCCGGTTTCAATGCACCAAGGAAAAAGAACAATTCATGACTTTGACATTAGGATGTTTAGGACAGTACTTTGTTATTTTGTTAAAGGCAGTTAGTAGATAGTTGCTTTGTTTAGGACAATTGTCATAACTTTTCTATTGCCGGCCTTGATAACTATGCTGTGGCACTTCTTCTGTTCCTTTAATGTTTTGCAACTCAAACAGGTTTATCTTTACTACTTTTGTAATTATGCATTATGCTATTATGATGTTAGATGATCTGTAATTATTTCTCTTTATGATAACCACTCAATCAAAAATAGGGCATATATCTCAAGATAAAAAACTACCTCTTACTTTCATTCATCCATGAACACATTACATACAACATTGTCAGAACTTCAGAACTTCAAAGTCATAATCAATACAGCAACTACAGTGAAAAACACTACTATGCCTAAGAATTGTATTATAGATTTTTGGGTCCTCACTTCAGCTTCTAATTTTCCAATCCTCCAAGCTAAATTAAATCTGACTTGTTCATTGTCAACTGTAGTTGCATACACTCTTCCTTCATGTTCCTCTTCTTCTTCTACATTATCAGCCCAGAAAAAAATCTACACCATGTTTTGCCCCTAGTCTAAATATGAGATATTATAAGAAGGAAAGAACAAAAAACCAGTAATCAATTTTTCTTACCAAAAACTCACATTGTAATTTGGACAACCAAAGAAGGGCTTATCTGGGTTGGTAGTTGTTCCGGACCAACGAATCACCGGCCAACAGCCGCACCCACACCGCTCTGGTACCCGCGACGATCTGGTCCGACTCCACGTTCTCATCGTCGATTGTGTAGAGCTTCCTTGACCTTGGCTCGCACACCCAATCATGGTTTTCATTTCAGTTCAACGAGTAACAACAACAGAGATAATGAAGAACGTTGCTGGGCAGAGAGAAGAAGATGAAGAGGGGTAACGATGCCATGGTAGAAATTAGGATTAAAACTAGGTATAGGGACCAAGACCCAACAGTTTCAATTGCCACCTCAGCTTCCCGTTATCTATGCCAGTGTGGCTTCTTAGTGCCAGGTCACTGATGGCGGCAGTTAATTTGCGCGGAGATGTGGCTAGGGACAACCTTGGTGCAATTTTAAGAAAGTCGGGGACATAAATGGTGCAATTGGTAAGTCATGGACTAAATTGGTGCAAACCGTGAATCTCAGGGACCACTTTGGGGTTTAACTCATTAAGAATTTGTTAGTGAATTTAGTAGGTTTAGGGTTTCATCCCAGCATTTGGTTTATGATTGGTTATATGGGTAAGAATGTCAAGATTCTGTTTTTGTGGTTTTAAAAACAATACCTATTTTTTAAGTGAACGAAGTAATTACCAGTTTAGTTGTTGTGTTGGTGATGAGTTAGTGTGATGCATGTTCTGTGTTAATTTTTGATAAGGTTTGGAGGCATTAATAGGTTTAGATGGCTTGCTACCTTAACTTTTTTTTTCTTAATATTATTATTTACTATTATGTAAATGCAGGGTCTTGCGATGACATTCATATTTTATTATGGTGAAAATTTTAAAAATAATGAGAAAGGAAACAGAACATACCAGCCAGATAATACATAAGTTTTGATAGGGTTTATGGGAATACTCATGATGTGTTTTTTGTTAAAGGATACTATAAAGAACTGGGATATGCTGGGGGACATATGTTGGTGGAAAGTTTCTTGGCTCTCACTTGAGGTTGGGATGAGAAAGTTGGAGACTGATAAAGATCTGCTAAAAATGTGCAAGACTTGTAGAAGGAATCACAATGTGATGAAATGAAATTTTAGAGTCACACGTGGTTGAGTGAGGATGATGAACTGATTCTGCCAACCAATGCCTCCTTCTTGAAGCAACCCACCACACAACCTGTAATGCAAGCTACCGAAATTGCATCCAAGCCCAGAAAGAGTTACTCACAGCCATCCAAGACTAACCCTCTCCACTCCATTTGAAAAAATAATGCCAAAGCCACTCTCACTTCTTCTGGACTCAATCTTCATCCCAAAAAAAGCACTATATCCTGTAATACCCGGTCTAACCGAAATTAATTAAATAATGAGTTAAGTAGGAGCGAATATGGTTGGAATATTTGGCAATTGGAATTTTATGATTTAAATATGATTTTTAGATTCAGTGAATTTTTCCGAGTCGGAAGACATAGTTTTCTGCGTAAAAGCGCGCAGTGGAATTTTGACCGGCAGTACCGGCTGAGACCTGTCTGGTACTGTAGCTGAGAAAATTGATTATGAGTAAATAAGATTAAGAAATGAGGAATTATAATTAGGGGAGGTAGAAATATTTGAAGTGCGATTTAGAACGCTAATCTTAAAGGTTTTAGTCCAAAATTGGGCCAACGGACAAAAATAAGTGAACCGGGCCTAAGTGGGTCCAAGACCCAACATATATAAACATTAGTTATGAGCATTTCAGCTCATTTTGCCCTAAAGAAGGTGTGTGGGGCGCTGAATTGAGAAGAGAGAAGAGAAGAGAGAAAACCTAACTCTCTTTGATCTTCAAACCACCATAACTTGAGCTACGGAGCTCCGATTGACGAGCCGTTTGTGGTCACGCGTCGCTCTTCTCATCCTCTACAATTCTATCTAAGTTTTGTGGTGAGTATTCCATTCATCTCTGCCCAGTTTTCGAAATTCCCCACTGTTACATGTTTTTGGGAAGTTAGTGTTGAAATCTTGTGATTTTGGGTGTTTAGGGATACTCCAACATGGATTCTAAGTGGGTTCTATCCCTAATTCATATGGGCTGAGGTAAGAAGTGCTCAAACCCTTGTGATTTATCATCTTTATGAGCCCTAGGTTGATGTATGTATGTAATATTGGTTATGTTAGTGCATTTGGTGGTTTTGGTGCACGATTGGGAGATTGGTGTTGCTTGAGGAGCTTTGGTGAGGCTTGGAGCTAAAGTTGGTGGAGACTCCCAAAGAAGAGGCTCAATTGATTTGGCTACAAGAGGTACGGTTTAAGTTTCATTTAAGTACCGTGTGGTGTGATGAGAATTCCTAGGCTAGATGCCCCTAGGATTAAGTTTGGATTGTGTAAATGGTTGGTGCTAATATGTATAGTTGGTATGTAATGTGAATTAATGATTGGGTTGAGAATTGTGTGGCCTTGTATGTTTGGTGTATTGAGAATTGAATGTATGGGGTAATGAGTATTGATTTGTGGTTTATGCTTTTAAATTGTGAAATTGGGCCAGAGGCCGTAAATTTTGGGCCGGAGGCCGGTAAGAGGTAAGAAAGGTAAGTTGATGTGTGCATTGTATGATGACACAAGTGATTGGATGGATTTTAGATAATGAATATATGAATGATTGGGTTGGTTATTGAATAATGAGGTTTGAGGAGTTGAAGTATGGAAATTGGTAATTTTGGGTGAAATTGTATAGATGAGGTATGTTTGGTTTTGGTTGAGGTATGTTATGTGGTCATATATGTGATCATGATTCTTGATGCCTTGATGGTATGATAATGCATGAGAGATATGTATGCTGTGATATATGTTTGAGGAATGATTGAGGTTGATTTGGGGATGAAACCACGTGATAGTGAGTATGATATTGATCATGTATAATGATGGTTGAATCGAAATAGTATTGTTGGAAATTGGGATGAGGAAGGATGTATGACATGTTGATGTGTTTGTAATTTAGCCATTTGTTTGAAATGGGTAAAAATGGTTATATGGCGGTTTTGTGAATTGTGGTAATGTGTCAATGTGTGAGTCGAGGAGGCTTGACGTTGAATTTGATACATTTCAATTGATTTCAAAGAAAAGGGATGAAATTGGCATGTTTTGATTGATTTTGAAAAGGGTTGGAAATGGTTTGTTTTGAAATGGCACTTTGTGGTTTTTATGAAAAATATGGTTTTTGGGCATACTTTGGTGAGACATAACTTGGACTACGGATCTCTGTTTTGCGCCAAATCTGTTTAGAAATGAAATGGGATCTGGGATGTCCATGCCGTTCGAAGAACGGATGAAAAATGATTTAAAATGAGGAAGTTATGTCCATTGGAAGATTGGGGTCTAAATCTGTGAATTCTGCAGTTTTTAACTTAGAAAATTTTTAGCAGAATAACCCCTTGCGCGTGGGCGCACTTGGCGGGTACGCGCCGATCTTCCAGAAAGAGCCATCCACGCGTGCGCGTGATGTGCGCGGGCGCGCCGATAGTGCTGCACCCAATGCCCAGCCATTTTCCAGAGAGTTGTGCCAGAACTGTGCCAGCTTTGTGCCTGGGGCACCAGAGTATCCACGCGTACGCGTGGTTGACGCGTGCGCGTCGATTTGGCAAATTTTTAATCCACGCGTTAGCGTGCATGACGCTTGCGCGTCGATGAGTTTTTAAGGCCATCCACGCGTGCGCGTGGAGTACGCGTACGCGTGGCCCTGTTTTCATCCCAAAGTTGATTTTTGAGTATTAAAAGCCAAATCTCATACTTCTAAGCCTCCGATCTCACCCCTTATGTATTAAATCATTATGATATGCCTAGCAATGAGAAAGGAGCTAGGGGATGTGGTAACTTGCGAGTGAAGCAAGGGGGAAAGTTATGATCAATGATGATCAACGATGATTATATGAGATATGGAGGATGACGGTGGGAGTACCGTGTATGCCATGAGCCGAAGGGCTATATTTATTGATAAATGGCTGGTTCTTGATTGGACCAGGAGCCGGATGGCTGAGTTATTGCCGGGTCACGGCAAAGCCATTATTGATTATGGCTGAGAATAATTGCATATATGATTAATGAATGAATGTGTTAAATGGATAATAATGGAAGATGTTGAAATGTGATGTGTAACCCCGGGTAGTAGGCAGTGGCGTTGTCCACTTGCTCCGGGTGTGAGACGGAAAAGGATGTTTATGATAAATGAGTTTAATTATGGAGTGTTGAATGAATGTAACTCTGATACCTGGGTAGTAGTAAGGGTTGGGGTCCGTCCCACTTGCTCCAGGTTAATGTTTGAGTTTTGATAACAATGAGGATTGATAATATGAATTGAGATTGAATGAATATATGTTTGAGATACCTGGGTAGTAGCAAGGGTTGTGGTTCATCCCGCTTGCTCCGGGTTAATGTTTAAGATACCTGGCTAGTAGCAAGGGTTGTGGTTCGTCCCGCTTGCTCCGGGTTAATGTTTAAGATACCTGGGTAGTAGCAAGGGTTGTGGTTCGTCCCGCTTGCTCCGGGTTAATGTTTAAGATACCTGGGTAGTAGCAAGGGTTGTGGTTCGTCCCGCTTGCTCCGGGTTAATGCTTAAGATACCTGGGCAGTAGCAAGGGTTGGGGTTCGTCCCACTTGCTCCAGGTCAGAGATTGTGACGCCTGGGTTGTAGCCGCAGTAGTGGTTGTTCCACTGGCTCCAGGTTGAGCTGTTAAACACCCGCCTGGGTAGTAGCCGCAGTAGTGGTTGTTCCACTGGCTCTGGGCTGAGCGGGTAGTAGCAAGGGGGTTGTAGCTCAAACCTACTTGCTCCGCAAGGGGTGTTTCTGTCCAATGGTTAGCTACCAGGACATGTCGGGTTGGCTATATAACCGACAGATGATATCATCAGCCATAGGGCAGGCATACATCATTTGCATATGTTTGAATTGTTTGGGTTTGCCTATTTGTTTTGGATTTCTATATCATACATGCTATGTTACCTGATTACGTGCTACTTGTTCTACTTGTACCTTATTTGTGTATTACTTGTCTGTATTGCTTGTGTTTGTACAACTGAGAGATCCCTCATGTTGGTGTCGGTGGATGTTGGTGGCTGTTCTTGATGAGATGAATTGATAATGCGATTGCATGATGATGATGATTTTTGAATGAGATAATTTGAGTCCCCTGGGTGGACGCAGTGATGTGATTTCACTAGCTCCAGGCGAGGGTATGATGCTTTGATATAGAGTTGCTGAGACAGAACAACTGGTGATGGTTTTGCGTATGATTCTGAGTCTGATTCGTGTAAGAATCAGCGAGTTGGGAAACATGTGTAACATGAACTAGATTTAGTATCCCCTTACGACAGATGCCTATTTATGGATTAGTGAGAATCTAGGCTGGATACTTGGTGAAAAGGAGTTTAGGATGCTTAGTGAGTTTTTATTGCAGTGCATTGTATTTATTTGGCACTTTTACCGTACTGGGAACCCATGGGCCCGGGGTTCTCATTCCGTATATATCTCTTGTTTTTCAGATACAGGTCCAGGTGCTCAGAAGTGAGCTGTGGTTCGTCTGAGAGCCGGCGAAGATCTTTATTTTCTCCACTTTGTGTTTTGCTTAGAATCTCTCCACCTTTGTTTTAAAGATATTATATTATGTGTTGAACTCTTTTGGAACTTGCCTATAGAGGCTCTTATGTTTCCTTTGGGAGAGATTAGGATGTACTGTTGTCAACTACTTTCATACTGTACCCTAGCCGGCCTAAACTTCGCGGGTCGCGACTAGTGGCTATTTACTTATGTTATATATATCTATCTGTTATCTATCTCTTAATCTCCTTTATGCCTTGTCCATATATCGCTTTCGGCTTCATGTTTTATCTTTTCGTTGTCGAATCGTGAGTGATACGTCTTCGCGATTTTATTTCTACTCTTTTCAGGCTTCTCGATTAATACTCATTTCAAAATTACCTATGTTTATATATTAAAAATCCACCTGAGAGTCGTACCACCGTAATATCATTGACTTATGACTCGAGCATAAGGATTTGAATATTAGGGTGTTACATTATGGTATCAGAGCAGTTCGTCCTCGTGAGCCTGAGGGATGGAACTGCTTATGCTTCAATGCATACTCTGAGTCTGTGCCTGTGCTAGTTTGGGTATCTAACCGATACATCTAGCATGAAGTCCATGAGGGTACCTTTGGTACTTTGAAGCACTATACTTTCGATATTGAGACTGATCAACTTGATATCGATTGTTTGGCGTGTATAGGAACCAAATGGCACCTCGTGGACCTGGTCGGGGACGTGAGAGAGATCGTACTAGTACACAGGAACCGGAAATCAACTCGAATAACCCGATAAACCTTATGGCGGCGTTGGAGAATATGGCTGCTGCGATGCAGGCCACTGCGGAGGCCCTTGGGCAACAGATAAACAATAATGGCAATGGCGGAAGGGAAGCTCAGGGCCCGATGACACTGGCAACTTTCTTAAAGGTTGACCCACCTAAGTTCAAGGGAACCACCAATCCGACTGAAGCTGATACTTGGTTTCAGGCCATGGAGCGAGCACTGCAAGCGCAGTTGGTGCCTGAAGAGCAGCGTGTTGAATTTGCTACCTATCTGCTCATGGGGGAAGCATCGCATTGGTGGCAAGGGGCTCGACGTCTCCTGCAACAGGGGAATGATCCTATCACTTGGGATGCCTTCCAGGTGGAATTCTATAAGAAGTACTTTCCAAATTCCGCCAGGACAGCCAAGAAATTGGAGTTACTACAGTTGAAGCAAGGTGCTATGTCCGTATCTGAGTATACAGACAAATTTGAGGAGCTATTCGGGTTTTCCCGCATGTGTCATGGAGCTCCGGAAGACTTCGAGGAATGGAAATGCATTAAGTATGAAGGAGGGCTTCGGAGCGACATCTTAAGTTCAGTGGGACCAATGGAGATCCGAACTTTTTCAGAGTTAGTGAATAAGAGCAGAATTACTGAAGAGTGTGTGAAAAGGAGGGTTGCAGAGGAAGGAAGTCATAGAGAGCACAACCAAGAATTCGCACCAAGGGGTCGAGAGTTTAAGGAGAGAGGATACATACAACACTTTCCCCAAGGACGGAATAACTTT
Source organism: Arachis hypogaea (assembly GCF_003086295.3). Classification (NCBI taxonomy): domain Eukaryota; kingdom Viridiplantae; phylum Streptophyta; class Magnoliopsida; order Fabales; family Fabaceae; genus Arachis; species Arachis hypogaea. The sequence goes on from NC_092042.1 coordinate 71,574,436, forward strand.
GCGACGAGTGAGGAGTCCCAAAGGAATGGTAAGGGAAAACGGGCAGCGGCTGCTTCTAATGTTTTGAGCTGTCAGAGGTGTGGAAGTCATCACCCAAAAAGGCCATGCCGATTGGGGTTAGGCGTATGTTACAAGTGCGGGTTACCAGGGCATGTATCAAGAAATTGCCAACAAGGAGAGAGTCAGGATGCGGGCCGATTGCGGCAGTAAGATTGAGGTAATTTCAATAATCGAGCTTAAATGGTAGTGTGTGATTTTATAATACCGCCTGTACGGCAAAAACTCGGAATGCCGAGCTTAATATTAGACTGAGAAGCAAACCAGATGGTCCGAGTAAGGAATTGCCTTAATACAAATGGATAAATGCCTCTGATGTAAATGATTTTCTGTTAAGAACGATGTGTTGTGTTTGTTATATAGTTGGTTAATTTCTGGATTTTTGGTGAAACGGATTGAACCCGTGACTTTTAGTTCCTTTGATTTAAATAGATAAGGAATGGTCCTAAATGATGGATTTGAAAACGTTGATTTGAAATACCAGTCATGCTAAGTTGTGGTTGGGTACTTGAGGAAATTATCATTGATGCATAGTCGGATTTAGATGATGATTGAGTGTAAGTTGTCGTGTTTGAGAGATGAGTGCTATGATGTTTGGTCATGGTGACCTTGGATTTAGATCAAGATTTGTAATGATCGGTTTTAGAGGAATCGTTTGGAAACCTTTAAATTGCAATACTGATGCAGTACTGAGATTGGTTTGAGGGAACCCGTGACGGGTGGTAAACTCCAATTTTTGGGGAGGTGCTGTTGAATTTCTTTTTCCCAAGAATTTGAAGGAGTGTTGGTTATATTTTTGAAAATGATTTTTGATCTGGGTGACTTCAACAAAAGAGATGTGTCTCGAAAGCTTTTATAGATTAGTAAAAGAAAGTGGATTCTTAAGAGTTTGTCAGCTTGTTAGTCCAAACTCATTGAATTCTAAAAACGAAGAAAGCTTTGATTGATTATAGTGATGTGGGATGATGGCTATGATTAACGAAGATGGCAATATTATTGATGACATGATTTGAGATTTAATAGGGTGTGGGTTGATGAGACGATAAAAGTAAGGAACGAGGCTGTTGGTCGGTGTTGAACGAATGACCGAGACCCTTGAAGATAGAAAAATCAGAGCGCGGTAGCGGAAGCGCGCAGAGTAAAAGGACCTTGGAACTGTTATGCGTTTGATATAAAGGCATACTATGCTCGCGTACTCGTAGTGATGGATGGAATTTTCGAGGGCGAAAATTTCTGTTAGGGGGGTAGAATGTAATACCCGGTCTAACCGAAATTAATTAAATAATGAGTTAAGTAGGAGCGAATATGGTTGGAATATTTGGCAATTGGAATTTGATGATTTAAATATGATTTTTAGATTCAGTGAATTTTTCCGAGTCGGAAGACATAGTTTTCTGCGTAAAAGCGCGCAGTGGAATTTTGACCGGCAGTACCGGCTGAGACCTGTCTGGTACTGCAGCTGAGAAAATTGATTATGAGTAAATAAGATTAAGAAATGAGGAATTATAATTAGGGGAGGTAGAAATATTTGAAGTGCGATTTAGAACGCTAATCTTAAAGGTTTTGGTCCAAAATTGGGCCAACGGACAAAAATAAGTGAACCGGGCCTAAGTGGGTCCAAGACCCAACATATATAAACATTAGTTATGAGCATTTCAGCTCATTTTGCCCTAAAGAAGGTGTGTGGGGCGCTGAATTGAGAAGAGAGAAGAGAAGAGAGAAAACCTAACTCTCTTTGATCTTCAAACCACCATAACTTGAGCTACGGAGCTCCGATTGACGAGCCGTTTGCGGTCACGCGTCGCTCTTCTCATCCTCTACAATTCTATCTAAGTTTTGTGGTGAGTATTCCATTCATCTCTGCCCAGTTTTCGAAATTCCCCACTGTTACATGTTTTTGGGAAGTTAGTGTTGAAATCTTGTGATTTTGGGTGTTTAGGGATACTCCAACATGGATTCTAAGTGGGTTCTATCCCTAATTCATATGGACTGAGGTAAGAAGTGCTCAAACCCTTGTGATTTATCATCTTTATGAGCCCTAGGTTGATGTATGTATGTAATATTGGTTATGTTAGTGCATTTGATGGTTTTGGTGCACGATTGGGAGATTGGTGTTGCTTGAGGAGCTTTGGTGAGGCTTGGAGCTAAGGTTGGTGGAGACTCCCAAAGAAGAGGCTCAATTGATTTGGCTACAAGAGGTACGGTTTAAGTTTCATTTAAGTACCGTGTGGTGTGATGAGAATTCCTAGGCTAGATGCCCCTAGGATTAAGTTTGGATTGTGTAAATGGTTGGTGCTAATATGTATAGTTGGTATGTAATGTGAATTAATGATTGGGTTGAGAATTGTGTGGCCTTGTATGTTTGGTGTATTGAGAATTGAATGTATGGGGTAATGAGTATTGATTTGTGGTTTATGCTTTTAAATTGTGAAATTGGGCCAGAGGCCGTAAATTTTGGGCCGGAGGCCGGTAAGAGGTAAGAAAGGTAAGTTGATGTGTGCATTGTATGATGACACAAGTGATTGGATGGATTTTAGATAATGAATATATGAATGATTGGGTTGGTTATTGAATAATGAGGTTTGAGGAGTTGAAGTATGGAAATTGGTAATTTTGGGTGAAATTGTATAGATGAGGTATGTTTGGTTTTGGTTGAGGTATGTTATGTGGTCATATATGTGATCATGATTCTTGATGCCTTGATGGTATGATAATGCATGAGAGATATGTATGCTGTGATATATGTTTGAGGAATGATTGAGGTTGATTTGGGGATGAAACCACGTGATAGTGAGTATGATATTGATCATGTATAATGATGGTTGAATCGAAATAGTATTGTTGGAAATTGGGATGAGGAAGGATGTATGACATGTTGATGTGTTTGTAATTTAGCCATTTGTTTGAAATGGGTAAAAATGGTTATATGGCGGTTTTGTGAATTGTGGTAATGTGTCAATGTGTGAGTCGAGGAGGCTTGACGTTGAATTTGATACATTTCAATTGATTTCAAAGAAAAAGGATGAAATTGACATGTTTTGATTGATTTTGAAAAGGGTTGGAAATGGTTTGTTTTGAAATGGCACTTTGTGGTTTTTATGAAAAATATGGTTTTTGGGCATACTTTGGTGAGACATAACTTGGACTACGGATCTCTGTTTTGCGCCAAATCTGTTTAGAAATGAAATGGGATCCGGGATGTCCATGCCGTTTGAAGAACGGATGAAAAATGATTTAAAATGAGGAAGTTATGTCCATTGGAAGATTGGGGTCTAAATCTGTGAATTCTGCAGTTTTTAACTTAGAAAACTTTTAGCAGAATAACCCCTTGCGCGTGGGAGCAGTTGGCGCGTACGCGCCGATCTTCCAGAAAGCGCCATCCACGCGTGCGCGTGATGTGCGCGGGCGCGCCGATAGTGCTGCACCCAATGCCCAGCCATTTTCCAGAGAGTTGTGCCAGAACTGTGCCAGCTTTGTGCCTGGGGCACAAGAGTATCCACGCGTACGCGTGGTTGACGCGTGCGCGTCGATTTGGCAAATTTTTAATCCACGTGTTAGCGTGCATGACTCTTGCGCGTCGATGAGTTTTTAAGGCCATCCACGCGTGAGCGTGGAGTACGCGTATGCGTGGCCCTGTTTTCATCCCAAAGTTGATTTTTGAGTATTAAAAGCCAAATCTCATACTTCTAAGCCTCCGATCTCACCCCTTATGTATTAAATCATTATGATATGCCTAGCAATGAGAAAGGAGCTAGGGGATGTGGTAACTTGCGAGTGAAGCAAGGGGGAAAGTTATGATCAATGATGATCAACGATGATTATATGAGATATGGAGGATGACGGTGGGAGTACCGTGTATGCCATGAGCCGAAGGGCTATATTTATTGATAAATGGCTGGTTCTTGATTGGACCAGGAGCCGGATGGCTGAGTTATTGCCGGGTCACGGCAAAGCCATTATTGATTATGGCTGAGAATAATTGCATATATGATTAATGAATGAATGTGTTAAATGGATAATAATGGAAGATGTTGAAATGTAATGTGTAACCCCGGGTAGTAGGCAGTGGCGTTGTCCACTTGCTCCGGGTGTGAGACGGAAAAGGATGTTTATGATAAATGAGTTTAATTATGGAGTGTTGAATGAATGTAACTCTGATACCTGGGTAGTAGTAAGGGTTGGGGTCCGTCCCACTTGCTCCAGGTTAATGTTTGAGTTTTGATAACAATGAGGATTGATAATATGAATTGAGATTGAATGAATATATGTTTGAGATACCTGGGTAGTAGCAAGGGTTGTGGTTCGTCCCGCTTGCTCCGGGTTAATGTTTAAGATACCTGGGTAGTAGCAAGGGTTGTGGTTCGTCCCGCTTGCTCCGGGTTAATGTTTAAGATACCTGGGTAGTAGCAAGGGTTGTGGTTCGTCCCGCTTGCTCCGGGTTAATGCTTAAGATACCTGGGCAGTAGCAAGGGTTGGGGTTCGTCCCACTTGCTCCAGGTCAGAGATTGTGACGCCTGGGTTGTAGCCGCAGTAGTGGTTGTTCCACTGGCTCCAGGTTGAGCTGTTAAACACCCGCCTGGGTAGTAGCCGCAGTAGTGGTTGTTCCACTGGCTCTGGGCTGAGCGGGTAGTAGCAAGGGGGTTGTAGCTCAAACCTACTTGCTCCGCAAGGGGTGTTTCTGTCCAATGGTTAGCTACCAGGACATGTCGGGTTGGCTATATAACCGACAGATGATATCATCAGCCATAGGGCAGGCATACATCATTTGCATATGTTTGAATTGTTTGGGTTTGCCTATTTGTTTTGGATTTCTATATCATACATGCTATGTTACCTGATTACGTGCTACTTGTTCTACTTGTACCTTATTTGTGTATTACTTGTCTGTATTGCTTGTGTTTGTACAACTGAGAGATCCCTCATGTTGGTGTCGGTGGATGTTGGTGGCTGTTCTTGATGAGATGAATTGATAATGCGATTGCATGATGATGATGATTTTTGAATGAGATAATTTGAGTCCCCTGGGTGGACGCAGTGATGTGATTTCACTAGCTCCAGGCGAGGGTATGATGCTTTGATATAGAGTTGCTGAGACAGAACAACTGGTGATGGTTTTGCGTATGATTCTGAGTCTGATTCGTGTAAGAATCAGCGAGTTGGGAAACATGTGTAACATGAACTAGATTTAGTATCCCCTTACGACAGATGCCTATTTATGGATTAGTGAGAATCTAGGCTGGATACTTGGTGAAAAGGAGTTTAGGATGCTTAGTGAGTTTTTATTGCAGTGCATTGTATTTATTTGGCACTTTTACCGTACTGGGAACCCATGGGCCCGGGGTTCTCATTCCGTATATATCTCTTGTTTTTCAGATACAGGTCCAGGTGCTCAGAAGTGAGCTGTGGTTCGTCTGAGAGCCGGCGAAGATCTTTATTTTCTCCACTTTGTGTTTTGCTTAGAATCTCTCCACCTTTGTTTTAAAGATATTATATTATGTGTTGAACTCTTTTGGAACTTGCCTATAGAGGCTCTTATGTTTCCTTTGGGAGAGATTAGGATGTACTGTTGTCAACTACTTTCATACTGTACCCTAGCCGGCCTAAACTTCGCGGGTCGCGACTAGTGGCTATTTACTTATGTTATATATATCTATCTGTTATCTATCTCTTAATCTCCTTTATGCCTTGTCCATATATCGCTTTCGGCTTCATGTTTTATCTTTTCGTTGTCGAATCGTGAGTGATACGTCTTCGCGATTTTATTTCTACTCTTTTCAGGCTTCTCGATTAATACTCATTTCAAAATTACCTATGTTTATATATTAAAAATCCACCTGAGAGTCGTACCACCGTAATATCATTGACTTATGACTCGAGCATAAGGATTTGAATATTAGGGTGTTACATTATGGTATCAGAGCAGTTCGTCCTCGTGAGCCTGAGGGATGGAACTGCTTATGCTTCAATGCATACTCTGAGTCTGTGCCTGTGCTAGTTTGGGTATCTAACCGATACATCTAGCATGAAGTCCATGAGGGTACCTTTGGTACTTTGAAGCACTATACTTTCGATATTGAGACTGATCAACTTGATATCGATTGTTTGGCATATATAGGAACCAAATGGCACCTCGTGGACCCGGTCGGGGACGTGAGAGAGATCGTACTAGTACACAGGAACCGGAAATCAACTCGAATAACCCGATAAACCTTATGGCGGCGTTGGAGAATATGGCTGCTGCGATGCAGGCCACTGCGGAGGCCCTTGGGCAACAGATAAACAATAATGGCAATGGCGGAAGGGAAGCTCAGGGCCCGATGACACTGGCAACTTTCTTAAAGGTTGACCCACCTAAGTTCAAGGGAACCACCAATCCGACTGAAGCTGATACTTGGTTTCAGGCCATGGAGCGAGCACTGCAAGCGCAGTTGGTGCCTGAAGAGCAGCGTGTTGAATTTGCTACCTATCTGCTCATGGGGGAAGCATCGCATTGGTGGCAAGGGGCTCGACGTCTCCTGCAACAGGGGAATGATCCTATCACTTGGGATGCCTTCCAGGTAGAATTCTATAAGAAGTACTTTCCAAATTCCGCCAGGACAGCCAAGGAATTGGAGTTACTACAGTTGAAGCAAGGTGCTATGTCCGTATCTGAGTATATAGACAAATTTGAGGAGCTATTCGGGTTTTCCCGCATGTGTCATGGAGCTCCGGAAGACTTCGAGGAATGGAAATGCATTAAGTATGAAGGAGGGCTTCGGAGCGACATCTTAAGTTCAGTGGGACCAATGGAGATCCGAACTTTTTCAGAGTAAGTGAATAAGAGCAGAATTACTGAAGAGTGTGTGAAAAGGAGGGTTGCAGAGGAAGGAAGTCATAGAGAGCACAACCAAGAATTCGCACCAAGGGGTCGAGAGTTTAAGGAGAGAGGATACATACAACACTTTCCCCAAGGACGGAATAACTTTGCGACGAGTGAGGAGTCCCAAAGGAATGGTAAGGGAAAACGGGCAGCGGCTGCTTCTAATGTTTTGAGCTGTCAGAGGTGTGGAAGTCATCACCCAAATAGGCCATGCCGATTGGGGTTAGGCGTATGTTACAAGTGCGGGTTACCAGGGCATGTATCAAGAAATTGCCAACAAGGAGAGAGTCAGGATGCGGGCCGATTGCGGCAGTAAGATTGAGGTAATTTCAATAATCGAGCTTAAATGGTAGTGTGTGATTTTATAATACCGCCTGTACGGCAAAAACTCGGAATGCTGAGCTTAATATTAGACTGAGAAGCAAACCAGATGGTCCGAGTAAGGAATTGCCTTAATACAAATGGATAAATGCCTCTGATGTAAATGATTTTCTGTTAAGAACGATGTGTTGTGTTTGTTATATAGTTGGTTAATTTCTGGATTTTTGGTGAAACGGATTGAACCCGTGACTTTTAGTTCCTTTGATTTAAATAGATAAGGAATGGTCCTAAATGATGGATTTGAAAACGTTGATTTGAAATACCAGTCATGTTAAGTTGTGGTTGGGTACTTGAGGAAATTATCATTGATGCATAGTCGGATTTAGATGATGATTGAGTGTAAGTTGTCGTGTTTGAGAGATGAGTGCTATGATGTTTGGTCATGGTGACCTTGGATTTAGATCAAGATTTGTAATGATCGGTTTCAGAGGAATCGTTTGGAAACCTTTAAATTGCAATACTGATGCGGTACTGAGATTGGTTTGAGGGAACCCGTGACGGGTGGTAAACTCCAATTTTTGGGGAGGTGCTGTTGAATTTCTTTTTCCCAAGAATTTGAAGGAGTGTTGGTTATATTTTTGAAAATGATTTTTGATCTGGGTGACTTCAACAAAAGAGATGTGTCTCGAAAGCTTTTATAGATTAGTAAAAGAAAGTGGATTCTTAAGAGTTTGTCAGCTTGTTAGTCCAAACTCATTGAATTCTAAAAACGAAGAAAGCTTTGATTGATTATAGTGATGTGGGATGATGGCTATGATTAACGAAGATGGCAATATTATTGATGACATGATTTGAGATTTAATAGGGTGTGGGTTGATGAGACGATAAAAGTAAGGAACGAGGCTGTTGGTCGGTGTTGAACGAATGACCGAGACCCTTGAAGATAGAAAAATCAGAGCGCGGTAGCGGAAGCGCGCAGAGTAAAAGGACCTTGGAACTGTTATGCGTTTGATATAAAGGCATACTATGCTCGCGTACTCGTAGTGATGGATGGAATTTTCGAGGGCGAAAATTTCTGTTAGGGGGGTAGAATGTAATACCCGGTCTAACCGAAATTAATTAAATAATGAGTTAAGTAGGAGCGAATATGGTTGGAATATTTGGCAATTGGAATTTGATGATTTAAATATGATTTTTAGATTCAGTGAATTTTTCCGAGTCGGAAGACATAGTTTTCTGCGTAAAAGCGCGCAGTGGAATTTTGACCGGCAGTACCGGCTGAGACCTGTCTGGTACTGCAGCTGAGAAAATTGATTATGAGTAAATAAGATTAAGAAATGAGGAATTATAATTAGGGGAGGTAGAAATATTTGAAGTGCGATTTAGAACGCTAATCTTAAAGGTTTTGGTCCAAAATTGGGCCAACGGACAAAAATAAGTGAACCGGGCCTAAGTGGGTCCAAGACCCAACATATATAAACATTAGTTATGAGCATTTCAGCTCATTTTGCCCTAAAGAAGGTGTGTGGGGCGCTGAATTGAGAAGAGAGAAGAGAAGAGAGAAAACCTAACTCTCTTTGATCTTCAAACCACCATAACTTGAGCTACGGAGCTCCGATTGACGAGCCGTTTGCGGTCACGCGTCGCTCTTCTCATCCTCTACAATTCTATCTAAGTTTTGTGGTGAGTATTCCATTCATCTCTGCCCAGTTTTCGAAATTCCCCACTGTTACATGTTTTTGGGAAGTTAGTGTTGAAATCTTGTGATTTTGGGTGTTTAGGGATACTCCAACATGGATTCTAAGTGGGTTCTATCCCTAATTCATATGGACTGAGGTAAGAAGTGCTCAAACCCTTGTGATTTATCATCTTTATGAGCCCTAGGTTGATGTATGTATGTAATATTAGTTATGTTAGTGCATTTGATGGTTTTGGTGCACGATTGGGAGATTGGTGTTGCTTGAGGAGCTTTGGTGAGGCTTGGAGCTAAGGTTGGTGGAGACTCCCAAAGAAGAGGCTTAATTGATTTGGCTACAAGAGGTACGGTTTAAGTTTCATTTAAGTACCGTGTGGTGTGATGAGAATTCCTAGGCTAGATGCCCCTAGGATTAAGTTTGGATTGTGTAAATGGTTGGTGCTAATATGTATAGTTGGTATGTAATGTGAATTAATGATTGGGTTGAGAATTGTGTGGCCTTGTATGTTTGGTGTATTGAGAATTGAATGTATGGGGTAATGAGTATTGATTTGTGGTTTATGCTTTTAAATTGTGAAATTGGGCCAGAGGCCGTAAATTTTGGGCCGGAGGCCGGTAAGAGGTAAGAAAGGTAAGTTGATGTGTGCATTGTATGATGACACAAGTGATTGGATGGATTTTAGATAATGAATATATGAATGATTGGGTTGGTTATTGAATAATGAGGTTTGAGGAGTTGAAGTATGGAAATTGGTAATTTTGGGTGAAATTGTATAGATGAGGTATGTTTGGTTTTGGTTGAGGTATGTTATGTGGTCATATATGTGATCATGATTCTTGATGCCTTGATGGTATGATAATGCATGAGAGATATGTATGCTGTGATATATGTTTGAGGAATGATTGAGGTTGATTTGGGGATGAAACCACGTGATAGTGAGTATGATATTGATCATGTATAATGATGGTTGAATCGAAATAGTATTGTTGGAAATTGGGATGAGGAAGGATGTATGACATGTTGATGTGTTTGTAATTTAGCCATTTGTTTGAAATGGGTAAAAATGGTTATATGGCGGTTTTGTGAATTGTGGTAATGTGTCAATGTGTGAGTCGAGGAGGCTTGACGTTGAATTTGATACATTTCAATTGATTTCAAAGAAAAGGGATGAAATTGGCATGTTTTGATTGATTTTGAAAAGGGTTGGAAATGGTTTGTTTTGAAATGGCACTTTGTGGTTTTTATGAAAAATATGGTTTTTGGGCATACTTTGGTGAGATATAACTTGGACTACGGATCTCTGTTTTGCGCCAAATCTGTTTAGAAATGAAATGGGATCCGGGATGTCCATGCCGTTCGAAGAACGGATGAAAAATGATTTAAAATGAGGAAGTTATGTCCATTGGAAGATTGGGGTCTAAATATGTGAATTCTGCAGTTTTTAACTTAGAAAATTTTTAGCAGAATAACCCCTTGCGCGTGGGCGCACTTGGCGGGTACGCGCCGATCTTCCAGAAAGCGCCATCCACGCGTGCGCGTGATGTGCGCGGGCGCGCCGATAGTGCTGCACCCAATGCCCAGCCATTTTCCAGAGAGTTGTGCCAGAACTGTGCCAGCTTTGTGCCTGGGGCACAAGAGTATCCACGCGTACGCGTGGTTGACGCGTGCGCGACGATTTGGCAAATTTTTAATCCACGCGTTAGCGTGCATGACGCTTGCGCGTCGATGAGTTTTTAAGGCCATCCACGCGTGCGCGTGGAGTACGCGTACGCGTGGCCCTGTTTTCATCCCAAAGTTGATTTTTGAGTATTAAAAGCCAAATCTCATACTTCTAAGCCTCCGATCTCACCCCTTATGTATTAAATCATTATGATATGCCTAGCAATGAGAAAGGAGCTAGGGGATGTGGTAACTTGCGAGTGAAGCATGGGGGAAAGTTATGATCAATGATGATCAACGATGATTATATGAGATATGGAGGATGACGGTGGGAGTACCGTGTATGCCATGAGCCGAAGGGCTATATTTATTGATAAATGGCTGGTTCTTGATTGGACCAGGAGCCGGATGGCTGAGTTATTGCCGGGTCACGGCAAAGCCATTATTGATTATGGCTGAGAATAATTGCATATATGATTAATGAATGAATGTGTTAAATGGATAATAATGGAAGATGTTGAAATGTGATGTGTAACCCCGGGTAGTAGGCAGTGGCGTTGTCCACTTGCTCCGGGTGTGAGACGGAAAAGGATGTTTATGATAAATGAGTTTAATTATGGAGTGTTGAATGAATGTAACTCTGATACCTGGATAGTAGTAAGGGTTGGGGTCCGTCCCACTTGCTCCAGGTTAATGTTTGAGTTTTGATAACAATGAGGATTGATAATATGAATTGAGATTGAATGAATATATGTTTGAGATACCTGGGTAGTAGCAAGGGTTGTGGTTCGTCCCGCTTGCTCCGGGTTAATGTTTAAGATACCTGGGTAGTAGCAAGGGTTGTGGTTCGTCCCGCTTGCTCCGGGTTAATGTTTAAGATACCTGGGTAGTAGCAAGGGTTGTGGTTCGTCCCGCTTGCTCCGGGTTAATGTTTAAGATACTTGGGTAGTAGCAAGGGTTGTGGTTCGTCCCGCTTGCTCCGGGTTAATGCTTAAGATACCTGGGCAGTAGCAAGGGTTGGGGTTCGTCCCACTTGCTCCAGGTCAGAGATTGTGACGCCTGGGTTGTAGCCGCAGTAGTGGTTGTTCCACTGGCTCCAGGTTGAGCTGTTAAACACCCGCCTGGGTAGTAGCCGCAGTAGTGGTTGTTCCACTGGCTCTGGGCTGAGCGGGTAGTAGCAAGGGGGTTGTAGCTCAAACCTACTTGCTCCGCAAGGGGTGTTTCTGTCCAATGGTTAGCTACCAGGACATGTCGGGTTGGCTATATAACCGACAGATGATATCATCAGCCATAGGGCAGGCATACATCATTTGCATATGTTTGAATTGTTTGGGTTTGCCTATTTGTTTTGGATTTCTATATCATACATGCTATGTTACCTGATTACGTGCTACTTGTTCTACTTGTACCTTATTTGTGTATTACTTGTCTGTATTGCTTGTGTTTGTACAACTGAGAGATCCCTCATGTTGGTGTCGGTGGATGTTGGTGGCTGTTCTTGATGAGATGAATTGATAATGCGATTGCATGATGATGATGATTTTTGAATGAGATAATTTGAGTCCCCTGGGTGGACGCAGTGATGTGATTTCACTAGCTCCAGGCGAGGGTATGATGCTTTGATATAGAGTTGCTGAGACAGAACAACTGGTGATGGTTTTGCGTATGATTCTGAGTCTGATTCGTGTAAGAATCAGCGAGTTGGGAAACATGTGTAACATGAACTAGATTTAGTATCCCCTTACGACAGATGCCTATTTATGGATTAGTGAGAATCTAGGTTGGATACTTGGTGAAAAGGAGTTTAGGATGCTTAGTGAGTTTTTATTGCAGTGCATTGTATTTATTTGGCACTTTTACCGTACTGGGAACCCATGGGCCCGGGGTTCTCATTCCGTATATATCTCTTGTTTTTCAGATACAGGTCCAGGTGCTCAGAAGTGAGCTGTGGTTCGTCTGAGAGCCGGCGAAGATCTTTATTTTCTCCACTTTGTGTTTTGCTTAGAATCTCTCCACCTTTGTTTTAAAGATATTATATTATGTGTTGAACTCTTTTGGAACTTGCCTATAGAGGCTCTTATGTTTCCTTTGGGAGAGATTAGGATGTACTGTTGTCAACTACTTTCATACTGTACCCTAGCCGGCCTAAACTTCGCGGGTCGCGACTAGTGGCTATTTACTTATGTTATATATATCTATCTGTTATCTATCTCTTAATCTCCTTTATGCCTTGTCCATATATCGCTTTCGGCTTCATGTTTTATCTTTTCGTTGTCGAATCGTGAGTGATACGTCTTCGCGATTTTATTTCTACTCTTTTCAGGCTTCTCGATTAATACTCCTTTCAAAATTACCTATGTTTCTATATTAAAAATCCACCTGAGAGTCGTACCACCGTAATATCATTGACTTATGACTCGAGCATAAGGATTTGAATATTAGGGTGTTACATATCCAGCCCAATACGAGGTCCTCCTATCCCATACAGAAGTCCATTAATAAGCCCAATTCTCAGTCCACAAAAAAGTTCAATTCTCAGCACACATAAAATTCCAACTCCCAGCCCAAATTCCAACCAAGAAGTTTCTCCAAACTTGCAAAACCTTGTACTGATCCTTTGAAAGCTACTATTCAACCAAGAAGTGGACATCAACCTTCAAAGAAGTCACATGGTCAAAATAAGAACAAAGAACCTCTGTAATTCACAAGGTCTGGTTGAGCTATTAAGCAAACCCTAATACAGGATGATAGTGACTCTCATGACTCATATGAGAGTGTTAAAGATAGTCTATACAAACTCACTAAGGTCTTGGGAGATATCAGTGACAATGACAATGATAGTGATGACTTCAATAGTAGAGGGCCAAGGGGCTAAAAAGGTTATTGACACTGATGACTCTAGCAATGAAGATATTGAAGAGGATGAGTCATCTGATTCTGGTAAGTCATGATTAATGTAACTTATATTATTGATGTTATATTTCAAATGTAGATTGGAATACTAAACTTTATTGTACTTGTATTGGCAGACTCAAAAGAGGATACCAAAATTAAAGGTGAATCTGATTGTGACTCATGGCACTTGGAAGATATCGATAAGGTGTTGGACTCTGATGAAGAGGAAGCTATTGTGTATCTACCATACAATGAAAATGCAAAGTTTGGAAACCTCAAGCTTGACGTAAGCATGATTTTTAAGTTGAAGCACTATTTTATGAATGCAACTAAGGATTACACAATACAATAGAATAGAAATATCTTGTTTACTAAGAATGAAACCCTAAACATGCAAACTAAAGAAACAAGCTGATGCCGAAGAAGAAGCAAGGTTAATGCAACTGCAGCTTGCAGTTGTTGAACCTAACATAGATGCACCAAATGAACTCCCAAATGATGTTGCTCATGTTGTCCTAGTTAACCCAGTTCTAGTGTCTGTTTTTCCACCACCATTACAACCGAATGCAGCAACACATATATTGCTGAACCAACTGGAAGGAATCCCAGCCACCCAAGAGACACAACCTTAACCAACTCCTAAAGCTGTAGCGGTTTGATTAATTAGTTTATTTTTAATTTCAGATGCCTGAATCTGTGGTTGTCTATTAATGAATTTGCTTCATGTGTAATGCAGGCTAAATTGAGAGGAAGACCACCCAAACTTCAGGTTTCCAAGGGAAAAGGAAAAAAGGGGTTGTCTCTCCCCACCCTGTTGCAACAACTGCAATAATTCCAATTTTTACTGGAACAATCAAAGGATCTAGTGTTGCGACAACCAAGAAGCTTGCAAGTCTCATGACCTTTGTGCCGACTCCAGGGTTCAAACATCCAAGAAAAAAAGATAATGCTATTTGAAGACCATCATCGGAACCTTTTTTTTTTTATATAAGGCTATAGATTAGGAAAGATATCATGGTGATAAACACTATCTTATTCACTGTTTTGTAAGGCGTTTATTTTGGATATAGCCCTTTATTTGGCATGCAGTGTCTCTGAAGAAGAAATTTTAGGAACTTTATTACCTTTTGTGGTGAAAAACACAATGTTAGGAACTTTATTACCTTTTGTCTCTGATTTTACCTTTATTATCTATATTAAGACTTTTTTGTATATAATAGTGTAAGTGATGCATAACTATATTTCATTAACAAGTGTACTCATAATCCAAGTTGCCATTTATAAACTCTACTTTTAGTTTACAATAGTTTAACCATGATAACTGGAAACAAAAAATCCAGCAAAGTAAAGCCAACAACCTAAATCACACCACCATACCACATTCACTTTCTCCTACTTGTACATATATGACATGCAAAGTAAAGTCCCTACTAAGATGACTATTATCAAACCAGTGAAAATGAAACACATTAACATTCTGAGTACTCTGACTTCTGCTTCTAAACTACCTATTCTCCATGCTAATTTAACCTTCCAATCTTCATAATCAATATCCAATTCTACATCAGTTTCCGGGACTTCCTTTGGACCTTCTGCAACAACTACATGTTCATTTTTCTCAACCTATTTAAAAAAATTGCAATGGCTCCCCTTCCAAAAATATTGAATAAAAAAGTGAATCCCACATAAAGAGTGAAAGCCAAAATGATGATATTATTTATACAAAATTAAATTTACCTAGTGTCTTGAACAAGTATGAAACAACCTATCTGAATTTTGCGATGTCCCGGATTTTTTAATCAAAGTTTTTAAATTGCAGAAACAGGTTTTCTCATCATTTTTCCTTTGTTTTCGCATAGATGAGCTCAAAACATAGTTGAATGCGACGGCAACCCACCACCGGGACCTCCACTTCCGCTCCCCATCATGGTGCGAAAATTGATTTTCTCCTCCCTCAATAGCTGCTAGATCTGTAATAACACTCAAGCAATGCATTCATGTTTATCAAAAGATGGAAATTAGGGTTTATTTAATTGAGGTTCAGGAGACTAAATTGATACATTTTGCTAAACATATCTCGTCAGCAACACACACGGCATGCCTGGTATAATTCGTATTCCTACTTCACTTTTCAGCTAAGCAAATTGTTAACGGCAGCCTGAAAAGTTTAACGGAAGGATGAATGTGTTTAAAAAAAATCATTCAGGGAGAACGGATGATCTTTTAGGGACGATTTTGATTATTAACACATAAATTAAATTTATCCTATACACTATCAATTAGTTAACATTTATTACTAATTATTAATGAACTAATTCTTTATTCATGACATCTTTCTTTTTATTAGGTCATATTTAGTTTTATATAATTCGTGATTCTACTGTTTGATAACAAATAAATTAACCATTTTTAAGTTTTATTTTAAATATTAGTTTACAATCTTAATTCTGTTTTTCTTTATATTTTTTTAGTTTATCTATAATCAAAGTTGATTTTTTTGTTTATTCTAAAATTTTGTTATTATATTTTTTAAAGTTTTTATATGCAATTATTTTTATGACAAGATTATGACACTAATATTTAGAAATAAAAATATAGCAAGAAAAGAAGAAAATGAGTTGAAATAAAAAATTCAGTATCAAGAATCAATATTATAAAATTGCAATTAAAGCTTGGTTTTTTTAAGAACAAAGATCTACAACCAAGAAAAATATTTAACCAAGTCCAAATAAGTTTTAACCATTTTTCACATCACGTGTTTCTTCTTATTCTCTTTCTTCTTCTCTTTCAAGTTCTTCCTCCTTCTTATTTGCATTCTTCTATCTCCTCCTTCTTTTTTCTCCTCTTCCATCATCATTATTATCATCGTTATCGTTATCGTTATTGTCATCATCCGTGTCTTCTTCTTATATGTATAACAGTTCAAATCCAAAATGCACCGAAATTTTTTAATGAAGACGACACACAAACAAACTCAGTTCAAAACCAAAAGTGATCAAGATTATAATTCATTAAGGCAATAAAAATAGATCAAGAATATTAAGGAAAATATTATTAGGAAAGAGAAGAAATATGAGACTGAATAAATGTGGGCTTAGCCTTAGAGTATTGAGAAAAACAAAATCTATAAGTTGAGAGAGTGCTTACAAAGATTCATGGTTGTTGATTGAGCCTTGGGGGCTGTAACAACCTAGTTTTTGGATACACGAGACCTTTTCTGAAGACATGGGATTTTTTGGAAGTTCAGTAAAGGAAATACCTCTGCTATATCATCAAGCACCTCAACCTACATCATCCTTATGTCATCATTAAGCAAGGACCTCTTCTGAGTTAAGCTTGACGATAAAGTCGTGAAGAACCTAGCTTTTGAGCTGTATCGGTTAGGAGTTTTACATTCTGATTTCCGTAGTTAGTCTCAGTTTGACGAATCGGACTCGACACACGAGAGACAAAAAATAATAGTATATTATTATTATTATTATTATCATATTAAAATTAAAACTGCTTGAATAATATTATAATATTAATTGATATGTTTTTGTTAAAAATAGGAGATAAATTTAACCGGGCTCATAGTCTACTGGTGCAGGTTAACACTAGCAGTCTTTGATGACTTTAGCAATGCTAATGCCTCATCATTTATCTTCTATTCTCAAGATTATCATGTTATTAGTGTCATCTATACTAGTAACTTAGATATTAATCTCTAGATATGTTGTTAAGTATGTTCTAATACATCTAATTTTAATAATTATACACTTGAGATAATTTTCACTAACCAATCAATCATCATCAAGCAAGTTTTTTCTCCACCTCCAAGCCAATCCAAGCTGGTTCATTTCCTCCTTGAATGGCTAAAAATAAGAGAGAAAGAAAAGAGAGAAACTTCACGACACCTTGATCTTCAAATCTTGATTTCTTCCAAATCAAAACACAAATCAAAATTTCAAACCGATTAAAGTGATCTTCTCTTCTTTCTCTTCAAAATCATGTGATTTTTCTTGGATCAAAATCAGGTGAGATGGCTGCTCTCCCTCCCTCTTTGCTTCAGTTTCAAGGAACCATGCATAAATATGTGTTTTCTTGATGTTCTTTAATAGATCTCTTACTTAGCTTGACTTGTGGACCAAGAAACTTCAATTTCTATCAAGTTTGAGATGATGAATCCCCTCTTAACATGTTGCTAAGGTTCGGCTAGTTGGAGTTCTTGAAGTTTAAAGTTGTTCTTGATTGGATTTAGGAAGAAAAAGTGAATTTAGAAGCTCACTAGGTGCAGCTAACATTTGGGGCAGAAAACTAAGGTAGGATTTGGTGAAGATAATCTTGATTAATTGTATTTGAGTTGTATGATTGTTGTATAGTTTGGTTGTGCTCGAGATTGATTGTTTCTAAGAGTGATTTTTGTTGAAATTTAGGAGAAAATTTGATGATATTCAAGTTATGAATTATGTTTTTGAGGATTGCTGGAAATTCAAACCCTAGGTCTTAAATTGGGGATAAATTTGTGTTGAAAATCATGGGGTTTAGTGGCTGCTAATTTATTTTGAATTATAGTAAAAATCTGTTACCAAAAAGATTGAAAAACAGGTCAAAATCGAAGAAAGAATCTAAAGAATTTACATAGAACACGAAGAACACTTTGATTTTTACCAAGAATACTCAAGAACAATCCTTTGATCCATTTTGGAGTCAAAGTGTAAATATTATTATGTTTTCGGGTAACAAGTATAAGTACTAAAAGTTTAGGGGGCTAAAGTATAAATATCAAAAGTTATGGGGTCAAAATATAATTTTTATAATATTTTGGGATCAAAATATAATTTTCAAAAATTATGAATAAAATATTATTAAAATTACTTAATAATAAAATATTAAATATTATTAGTTTATTAAATAATATTATTTTAAACATAATAATAAAATAATGGTAAAATGACAATTTTTTTAAAAAATTTTAGGAAGGCAACTTTATATCCAGAATCTCATAATTACCTTCATAAAGTATCTAGGGAATGGTAAGAACATGTTAGTAAGGCAAGAATGAAAGAAGGATAAAATGTTAAAGAAAAGATAAAGTTAAAGAAAATGAAATTAAAACTCTAAAGTAAAGATGGAAATCACTTAGGAAAACAAATTAGAAGTAACATAGTTAGTACTTGACATTGTGTTTAGGGTTAGGCAAAATATGAAA
This sequence comes from Arachis hypogaea, assembly GCF_003086295.3. NCBI lineage: Eukaryota > Viridiplantae > Streptophyta > Magnoliopsida > Fabales > Fabaceae > Arachis > Arachis hypogaea. The sequence continues at coordinate 71,593,115 of NC_092042.1, forward strand.
CTTAAATTAGTTCAGCATAGACTTAATAAACGTATGCTTGGGACATGATGGCTATTCATACCAAAAATTGAAATAAGTCGCAAAGTAAAAAGTTAAACAAGATCAAAGAAAGAACAATTGTTGTGTGCTGATCTTGGGGATAGCCCACGAACTGAGAATCGCTGTTTTATTATGTGTTGATCTCGAGGATAGCCCATGAACTAAGGATTGCTGTTTTGTTGTATGTTAATCTCGAGGATGCCCACGAACTAAGAATCGTTGTTTCCCTTGTGCATATATTATGGCGTCGGGCTTTGCGCCGACTGTCGGTAGTCACGAAGGAGTGGTATTCTTAAACACCGACACGAAGGAGTGGAAAACCATGTCCAAGAATAGTTCTTAGGTAATGTTGGACTGTAGGGTGTAAATCGACACGTGAGCTCATGGTCTGCATAGGACATACATGCATCATACTTGGTTACGCATGATGCGGGTGCATCATTGCCTATTTTTGGTAGTTATTTCATTAGTTTTTAGTTTAATTTCCATACAAATTTTGTTAATAAATGAGTAAAATCATGAAAAATCTCTACATTAGGAAAGATCTCAAGCATAGGTGAATTTTAGCTAATATACAAGGAAAATATGATAAAATAGATCCCACTAAGTGAAGATTTATTTTTGAGTATTATTAGCACACTTAGTATATAAAGATCATCTTGTATATTACTTTGATACACTTATTTGCTTGATGATAGGTATAATAGAAGCAGAGGAAAGCAAGAAGGAGAACCAACGTTGGTGTGCAATTATCAAAGACCCAACATTGAAGGAAATATTGATGATGATTCAACGTTGGTATGAAGAAAGATGGAACCTTGGTGGCAAAGTTGGTGAAAGTTAGACCTCAAACGTACCAAGAAAAAGGTCCATAGTTGGAGCTACAGTTGGAGTTGTAGTTGGAGTTGTAGTTGGAGGTCCAACTATGCCTCAAACTACTGGTGCAACTTTGGAGCCAAAGTTGGTGGCCCATTGTTGCACTCCAACGTACGCGACAAAATGCATGCAGAAATTGGCATCCACGTGTACGCATCGCCCATGCGTACGCGTGGATAGGCGAATGTTGGACTCCAACGTTGAGTCCAACTTTGCTCTTGACAGCCTAAAGGGGTCTTCTTCAAACAAGAATAACATGAGCTACAGAGCTCCAAATGAGGTGATTTTAAAGGCATTGGAAAGTAGAAATTTAGGGCTTTCCAAGAATATATGGCACTACATGGTGGACACTAAGATTTAAGGAGAAAACTGCCCTGAAAAGTGCAAAGATGAACATTTCAACCTGTAGTAACGCCAGATGACCTCTGTATCTTCGATCGACTATAACTCGAGCTATAGAGCTCCACATGATGAGCTTTTAATAGCGTTGGAAAGTAGACATTCAGGGCTTTCCAGCAATATATAATAGTATGGGGTGGAAAATAAGTTTGTGCTTCAGAATCGGACGTTGTTATCAATGCTGATGCACCAACATTTGGGGTCAAACATTGTGTCCAACTTTGGGTCTAACTTTGGGTCCAACTTTGGGTTAAACATTGAAGTGAGCCTGGGAACATTTTTCTGAACGTTTGTGACACTGAACACAGCCCAATAAAAGCCAAGACACTACTGAAGCATGCATCCACCTCTCAAGCAAGCAAAGCCCATCAACATCACTCAATCCATGGCACAAGAAGCATCTAGATTAGAAATTTTTCATTGAAGTGTACTTTTCATTTCAGTTTGTAAGCCTATAAATAGGCAATGTTTTCATGTGAAAAGGGGAAGTTATGAAGAATTGAAGGAAGGGGGAGAGAGTGAGGGCCAATTCGAATTTTTGTAAACTAGCACACTCCAAGAGAAGTGGGTATTTGGATCCCTCCCCTCAACCACTTTTCTTCTTTTTCTCTTATTTTCTTCATTAGCAGTAGTGAATCTTAGTTTGTAATTCTCTTTTATAAATTCTAAATTTTCATTTTCTGCTTTGAATTCTCCACCTTCATCTTTATTTTTTTATGCACTTTAGTTTCATGGAAATTGATTTCTGTTTGAGAGCAATGACCATGTAAACCCCTCCTCATTGGGTTAGGGAGCTCTGCTGTGATTCAATGGATCAATACTAGTTTTTATTTTTCTTCTTCTATCTTTTCTCTTGATCTTACTAGAAAGCTTTCGGTGTTCCTTCAAGCATTCAATTGTCTTGACAAAGAAATTGAATGTATTTGGGTTCTATGATTTGCTTGAGAGAGAAATCATAAAATCATGCTTGAAATGCTTTCTCACATTGGATTAGGTTGGGGGTTGGATGGATATCGTGACATGTAATCCTACCAATACTTTGATCTATGAATATATTGGTTTAATCAATGACCATACTTCATCTCTTCCCATGAGCAATTAAATCAAGACATTGGGTAATTTTTCAAGCTTAGAGAGATTGGTGAGCCAAGACATTGGACTCCAATCACCTAAGATTGCCAAGAAGATTAATGAATGCATTGATTGAGGAAGACATGAAAATGAACTTGATTCAGAGAATGCAACATCTCCTAAGCCCAATGAACTCCCCATTTCTGATCTACCCATTCTCTTCATTTTCTGCTGTTTACTTTCATGCTTAATCACCCCATTCCCCTTTAATTTTCTGCACTTTAATTTTCGCTCTTTACATTCTGCAAATTTAATTTTAGTTATTTACATTCTTTACAATTTACTTTTCCCACATTTTATTCTTTTGCAATCCCAAATCAAATCTGCTTAGTTCAACTAGAACACCCCTCCAATTAAAGTTGATCAACCAATCAATCCCTGTGGGATTCGACCTCACTCTATTGTGAGTTTTTACTTGACGACAATCTGGTACACTTGCTGGTAGAAAATTTGTTGAGATACAAGTTTTCGTGCATTAACGCAGTCTCTCTATTATGATTGTTGTATGAATGTATGCTTTTTCTATTTGTATTCTATTCTCTATGTTTACTGTGTGCTATTGTGTTGTATTTCTCTGTTTGTATTCTATTTCTCAATTTTCTCTATTTATCTATTCTCTATGTTTTCTTCTATTTACTGCAAAATATATTACTGATTGATAAGCACAACAAAAGTGATTAACATGACTAATTAGTCTAACTCTACTAAGAACTCTCCAGTTCTTACCCCTTCTTTCTCTCCCCCTTCAGATGGAAGCAGGAGTACCTTTTTGTAATCTACTGATGATCGTTCCGCAAAGAGAATTCCGCTCTAGGTAGTCTTTTGAGTTTAGGGCAAAATTTGTTCTCTGTTTCTATGTATATATCATAAGACCAGTCAACATCTACACCCCGTCTATTTAACAAACTTTAACTTAAATTCTCCGTACGAGGTTCCTGATAGATAGCTACTTAATGGAGTGCCAGTGAGTTGTCCCAAGACAAAGTATGATCGTGTAGGGAAGTAGTAGAAGATAATATGCCTTTTGATGACGTCCAACCTGACCTGAGTTTTGAAGACCTAGAACGTACTTCCCTTGCTTTTGTAGTTTAGAGTGATTAGGTAAGTATAAAGTCTAGGCTAGCTTGGGTGCCAGCTTAGGGACTTTTTGAATAGGTCAGGGCCTGGGATGTTGTGTGTGTATATATATATATATATATATATATATATATATATATATATATATATATATATATATATATATATATATATATATATATATATCTAGTTATTTCTAGGGGTATTCTAACTAAAATCTATACTCTAATAAAGGCTGGATAACTGAATGTTGTTAACTGCTTGAGATGTATATAAATTTTGGCTTGAATTAAGTGTTTTTTTTTTCATATAAACTCACATTTATTCACTTGAATAGCATACTTTTGTGATTTCTCTCTAAATTGCAACTAATTGTGAAAATATACTTTTTCGCGCTTTAATTGATCCATTTAATTTCACTTTTATTCCACTCGATACTGTGATATGTTTTGTTGAGTGATTTCAGGTCTAATAGGCAAGAATGACTTTGGAGAGGTGGAAGAAAAGCATACAAAGTGAGAGATTTCATGAAGAAACAAAGAAGAAGAAGACACTGCTGTGTGCGTATGCACAAGTACTAACACGTGACTCACTTAAAAAATCACGTGGCTCGTGATTTTGGGGGCCTTTTTGGCCCAAATATGAAGTGTTGAAGCCCATTCAAAGGGGGACAACATTCCAAGACACACATACATCATTTTTAGTTTAGTTTTAGCATGTTTTAGGTTAGAATTCTAGAGAGAGAGAGGCTTTCTTTTCTCTCTAGAATTTAGGGTTTTAGGTCTAGTTCTCTTCTTAGTTTAGAAATTAATTCTTGCCTTAATTTAGTTTCATTTACAATTTCTTGTTTTAGCATCATTGTTCTTGTAGTTTTACTTGTTATTCTCTTTATTTTGTTACTTTTATGTTTATGAACGCTTGTTAATTTTGATTCCTTTTAATGTAATTTGATGTTTTATATTTCTTTGATGTTTGTTTGAGTTATTGTTATTATTTTCTTGCAATTGGTAGTTTAGGTTTTATTATTCATACAATTTACCATGTTTTTCTTTTTATGCATGCCAAGTGTTTGATAAAATACTTCTTTTAGTTTTTGAGTAGTTTTTTACACTCTTGGCTTGGGAATAAGGATTTAAGTGACCTTGAGTCATTGATGTCCAATATTGATTGTGACTAAGATTGTTACTTGGTTTGGTTTCTATTAACGCTAGTATTTCACTAAGTTAATTAGTGAGTTGGCTAGGATTTCTGGATTGAGATCAATTATGCCTATTTGACTTATCCTCGATGTAGGGTTGATGAAATGGGATTAATTATTCACAATTATCATGTTTATGGTCAATGACTAGGATAGGAAACCTTGATTCTCATCCGTAGCCAAGACTCTATTACCATTTGAATTCCTTTTTTATTGCTTTTATTGTCTTTTGTTTAATTCCTTGCATGCTTCTTTACTTTCTTTTCATTTAGTTTTCTTATTAATTGTCAACTAAAACCCCCCAATTCCCTCTTAACCCATAATTGAGCACTCGATTGCAATTCCTAAGGAGAATGAAGAGATTCTTTTATTGAGAAATTCTAAACTGATATTAAACCCTCTCATCAATAGCCTAATTTTAGAATTCAAAATTCAAACTATCCTAATCTTATCTTTTGAAGAGAAAGATAAGATAATCGCTTATCTTCCGGAGAGAAAAATAAGATAACTACTTACTGACTCTTATTCAAATTTAAAAATGAATAATTCAAATCAAATTTAAACGATAAAACTCCTTATGTTTCTAGAAAGAATTAATAACTAATCTTCGAGAGTCTTTAATATTCCGGATGTGATTAAGACTTCTAATTACGTGGATAATTAGTCTTGAGTCTTAATTGTTGAACCAAAGTGTTACAATTGCCTTTAAACCAAGCTTGTATTAATGGAATTAGGCATGGAAAGCCCAATTTTCCACCTTCAGGACGGGTCCATGCCAAGCGAGGAGTTGGCATGCATGAGGGACGCCGGCGGAGGTGAAGAACCAAGAGGGGCCACCAGGCGTGAAGAACGGCCGCCAAGCGTGGGTTGTGGGCCGCCAGGCACAGGGAATGGCCGCTTGGAGTGCTTCCTTGCATGCTGGCATGCCTCATGTGTGCTAATGTGCTTCGTTCCCTGAGGCACGCTTCTGTTTCTTTAGGTCACGTTTTCTTTTTGCCACTTTTGAGTTTTTTCTTTGTATTCTTGATTGATTTTAAACTAAAAACTTTTAAAATTATAAAAATACCAACACAACTCCATATATTTGATTAATTATTAATTTCTATGAGAAAACATAAGGAATTTAATTAAAACTTAAGAAAAATAATTGAAAAAGTATCCCTAAAAATTGCTTTAGATGATGAGTCATCACAACACTAAACTTAAAACTTTGCTTATTCTCAAGCAAAAAGAAAGATAAATAGAGTTTAGCTTAATGAAAAAGATTTGAAAAGCTTTTAAGATCGAAAAACAAAAGTAGGGTCTAGGATAATCCTTGTGGTTACATTCGGCTTCTCTTATCCTTTATGAATCTTGCATACTTAAGATTTGAAAATTTTCAAAAACTAAGATTTGAATTATATTATGAGGATTCTTTTGAATTTGAATGGCTTTAAGGCAGTTTACTTCTTATTTGGATCGGGAAAAGATCTTTTCCGGGCTTTTGACTCTTAGTAATTTGTCACAAGGCAACTCTTAACGGACTTTCAATCGATAATTTCAGGTCAGTTGGCCCAAGTTACCAGGTGATAAAGTGCCTCTCGGATCTAATTATCCAAGGCTTTCCTTGACACCGTCACACCACAAGCACATAATTAGAGTTTTCATCCAGACATCAATGCCCAGAGCCTCTTTGGACTTCTTAATATTTTGTTTTAAGGAAACTCTTTAAGTATGCTTTCAATCGATAATCTCGGTCCAGTTGGCCCAAGTTATCAGGTGATGAAGCACCCCTCAGATTTACTAGCCCAAGTCTATCCTTAAGACAGAAACATCATAAGTACATAACTGGGCCCAAATCATTGGTGCTCAGAGCCTTGAAACTTTTGATTTCTTTTGATTTTTCTCTTTTTTTTCAAATGCTTCAAGGAATTAATGGTCAGATTCTCATAATATTTCTTTAAATTGCTGTTCTTGAAGATTCTTTTTTTTTCATTTCCTTAAGATTCAAGCATTTCAGATTTCTTCAAACGTAACCACATATATTTAAGCACCTCCATTGTTTGTTTTTAAATTTATTTAATTCAATCTTTTCATCAAGATATCCTCCATAAAAATACTTACTGGAGGAACAAGCATTCAAATTTCAAGCTTTAAGATAAGAAAAGATAGAATATGCTATGTATGCATGGAGGAAATGTAAATAAAAGAGAACAACAAGAAAAATAAAACAGAAAAGGAGAAAGAAAATAACTAACCACTAGTAGAGAGGTTTTATCTTATTCTAATCTTACTCAAGTCTATTTAGTTATCATTATTACTCCTTGTGCTGGTTCCTCCATGGTGTTACCAATAACAAACTTAAGAGTTTACACCAAACTTAAACATTTATGTTAAATTAAATATTGGCAGAATAATGGATGTAAATCATGGCCAAAAGCGTACGTGCATGAAAAGAAAAAGGATAAGATAAAAACCCTAATCTGACATGATTTTAAATATGGGACAATTTTTTTAATGTAAAACAAAGGAAAGTAAATATGCATGCAAAAGAGGAGGAGGAGGAGGAGGAAGAAGAAGAAGAAGAAGAAGAAGAAGAAGAAGAAGAAGAAGAAGAAGATGATGATGATGATGATGATGATGATGATGATGATGATGACTATGGACTCTTAAATAAAAGAAACAAAGACGAAAAGGGAAATACTGACCATGGTTGGGTTGCCTCCTGATGACAAGTCATCTTAGCCTAGTTTCACAAGCCTATTTCATTAGTTTTCACTTCGTTTTCATGCATTTTTAGGCAATAAGTAAGTGTTTGAGTGAGAATTTCATGCTTATCTTGATTCAATCAAAAAATGGTAATTTTATGCATTTTCATTAGATTTCTTGCAAGATTTAGTTGATAATATGAATGATGCAAGATTTGTTGATTATGCCAAGGCTTTGATGTATTTATTTAGTTGATAGGTGAAAATATGAAGGAGAAGGAGAAATAAAAGCACTAAAAGAGAATCACAACCCCAAGGTGGCAAAAGAGTGGAAACAGACTCAAGGAGGAGCAAAGAGGATTTGCAACTCTGACCTCTTTAAACTCCAACAAGAATAACTCAAGCTACAAAATTCCAAATGATATGATTCTAGTGGCATTGAAAAGTAGGAATCTAGAGCTTTCCAAGCATATATGGAACTGCATGGTGGACATTAAATCTGAGGGAGAAAACTTACCCCGAAAGTGCAAAGATGAACATAGTATCAACCTGCAGTAAAGCCAGCTGACCTCTTCACCTTCCAAGGAAAATAACTTGAGCTGTAGAGCTTGGAATGATGCGCTCTTAAATGCATTGGAAAGTAGACATTCAGAGCTTTCCAACGATATATAATAGTATGGGATGAACATCCATTTGAGCCTCAGAAGCTGGCACAAACATTGGCCTCCAAACAGCTAGCGTTCACTAAAGTAAACATGGCGTTCACTAAATTGAATGTTTTCGGCCTCCAAAACAACGTGACCATGCCTTCTTCAAAGGGCCATAACTTGAGCTACAGGTGTCTAATTGATGCGCTTTTAGTTGCGTTGGAAAGCCGACATTCAGAGATTTCCAACGATATATAGCAGTCTATATTTGGCATGAAATTGAAGCATAAGTGATCGGCATCTTTAAGGCCCAAAAACCACACTCAATAACTCACTAAAGACAACGCCAAGGCTCGAAGGGAGGCACGTACCAATGAAGGGTAGCGCTCAAAAGTCCTAACGTAGCATTCACTTTTGTGAACTTTCTCGTGACTTTTGGCCAAGGAAGCAAGGCTCAGCTAGGTAGCGTTCAAAGGATGGAACGGAGCGCTCAACAAAGCCAAGGCGCACCAAATGGTGCAGCACACATGAAGGAGGCAGCATTTGGAAAAGTGAACGTGACGTTCATTAGAGTTAACGTTTTCGAAGAGAGAAAGCCGAGGCAAGAATAGCACACACCAGCCACGTTCAAAGAGTGAACGTAGCGTTCACTTATTGAACGCTATAGGCAAGAAGCAATGCACACGTGACAAGGCACGTAATGCTAAGTGAACATAGCGTTTACAAAACTTAACGGAGCGCTCCACTGGAGCACACCCCTGATATATTTTGAATCAAGTGCCATCCGGATTTATTGTTCCTTCAAGTCCAAAGCCACAAGCCCATTCCAAATGCTTAGTGACTAAAATAGAAAGTGTATAAATAGGAGTAGATTTGATTTAAAGAGGGACTTTTAGCTCATTTTAGTTTTTCACTTTTAATTTTCATTTGTTTTGAATTTGGGAATTGGGATTAGATCTAGTTTGCTTTCTGTTTTCAGTTTCTTTCTTCTGAAACTTCTACTTTCTGTTTTGGGTTTTTGAATTCAAATTGAAGAACTCCATTGAATCTCTTGATCTGAGAATCATCTTTGCTTTCCTTTCATTTAGTTCTGAGAATTGGAGAATTGGATCAAGATCTTCTCTGCTGTTTTCATTTTCATTTCTTCTGCAATTTCTTTTCTGTTTGGTCAAGGGAGTGATTGAGATCTAGATCTGTTTTCTAATCTCATTACTCTTCTTCGATCTTCAGTTTCTCTTTTAGAATTTCATAATTGAGCTAAGTTTTCTTGCTGTTTGTTGCTTCAGGCAATTTTCCATTTCTGTTTGGCTATTGAGCTGAATCTTTTCATCTCATAGCTTTCTGATTTACTTTAACTTGCATTTCCTTGTTCAATTCTGAATCCCAGCACCCAAATCCTTTTATTCATCAAGCAATTTACATTTCTCAGCAATTTAGATTTAGCACTTTACATTTCTTGCTCTTTAAGTTTCTACAATTTACTTTTCTTGTAATTTAAGTTTTAGCTCTTTTACTTTCTTGCACTTTAAGTTTTTGCAATTTATCTCTTTTGTACTTTACTTTTCTGTCCATTCTACCTTCTACACTTTTACTTACTTGAAATTTAGTTTCTGTTAATCAAAATCAGTCAAATCACCAAGTATTCGCTTAACTAAATTCATCACCTAACTAAAATTGCTCAATCCATCAATTCCTGTGGGATCGACCTCACTCTTGTGTGTAATTACTACTTGATACGACCCGGTACACTTGCCGATGAGTTTGTGTGGAATCATTTTTCCCTCATCAAGTTTTTGGTGTCCTTACCGGGAATTGATTTAGATTGACAATGATTAAGTAGGGTGATAATCTAGATTAAGCATTTTCTTTTTATTTTTACTAAGCACATTAACTGTTTGACACATTGTGTCACCTAACCCTCTAACCACATTCTAGCATTAGAATGTCCAGGTTTTATTTGGTTTGTTTGTGATTTTTGCAAGTCATGAAGGCTGAGGTGCGTGAAGAGGGTGAAACTTCAAAACTTTTATGAAGGATTGACCCTGAAATCAAGAAAAGTATTAGATTACTCCTCTGGAGGTTCACTTCAGATGATGAAAACTGCCCAAGAAACACAAGATCTCATTGATATGGTAGCCAACAATAAATATTTTTACTCATCTGAGAGGCACCATGACACAAATCGAAAGAGGGGAGCGATGGAACTTGAAGGAGTAAGTGCAATGCTGACTCAAAACAAGCAGATGCATCAACAACTTCATCAACAAATGAAGATGATTACTAAGAGAATTGATGGACTGCAACTTGCTGCAGTGAATACACAAAGCCAATCTCAAATCTCACATGGATAGAATCGATCTGAAGGAGGTCTTGGGATACTCAACTATGAGCAACAAGGGCCTGAACAGATACAACACATGAACAACACCTCAAGTTCATGCCAATATGACTTCCATGGTGATGCACACAATCCAACTTGAAAAACTCATTCTAACGTGAGGTGGGAGCATCAAAATCAAGGACATAGGGACTTTAACTCCAACAGCTTTGGCAACATAAACAAACACAATCAATCCCCTACTAACAACAACCACTACACACAACCACAGGGCACACATACCCAACCTCATCACACTTCACAAACCCCCCAAAACAATTCCTCCAATTTTTCAAACAATTTTCACCAACAGCCATCACAACCCACATAACCCCATCCAGAATCCCAAGATCTCCAACTTAGAAATGTTAATGAAAAAGCTCATCAAAACTCAAGAGATGGCCAAACAAGATCAAGAAGCTTCAATCAAGAATTTTGAGAGACACATAGGACAAATAGCTAAATAAATTGCTGAGATAGGTGAGAAGTAAACAAAAGCCTTCCCTTGTACCACTGAAGGCCCAAGAGACAAAGGAAAAGCTACAAAATAGGAGGAGTGCAAAGCAATCATAGCAGGAAGTGAGAAGACTATGGACAAGGAAGCTATCATTCAAAGAGAACACCACAGAGAAGCTCCACAAGAAGAGATAGGGGAGAGAAGTAAAGAGGATCAGAAGACCAAGAATACACAAAGCTCAGAAGGAAACAAGAGTATCAATGAACCACAGCTGCAAGAGAAGAAGGAAGGGGTGAATCCACATGTCCCCACACTTCCATACCCTCAAAGGTTCAAGAAAGAAAATGAGGATAAGCAATACTCAAAATTCCTGGACATATTCAAAATACTCAGCATCAATATTCCTTTCTTAGAAGCATTTGAACAGATGCCATTGTATGCCAAATTTATGAAAGAAGTGCTAACAAAGAAAAGATCCTTGAAAGAAGGACAAACTGTTGAGATGACAATGGAGTGTAGCGCTATCCTCCAAAGAGGTTTACCAGAGAAGAAAGATGATCCTGGAAGGTTTTATATACCTTGTACCATAGGAAACATAACTATTGAAAAATCATTCTCTGACCTTGGTGCAAGCATAAACTTGATGCCTCTATCTCTTATGAGAAAACTTCAAATTCTTGAGTTGAAATCCACTCGAATAGCTCTCCAAATGGCGGACAAATCCATTAAGCAAGCACTGGAGTTGTGGAGAATGTGCTGGTAAAAGTGGAAAAATTTTTCTCCCTACTGACTTTGTTATCTTAGTGGAAGAGGACCCTAACACTCCCATCATCTTGGGGAGGCCTTTCCTAGCTACGGGCAGAGCATTGATAGATATTGAAAAAGGGAATTATTGCTAAGAGTGCATGATGAGCACCTAGCATTTCATGTCTTTAAGACTTTACATGAGCCCACTTAAGAAGAAGAATGCAAGAAGGGTAAAGCCAGAGATCATAGCTCAAAGGAGACAATTAAGGAGTCAAATCCAAGTTGTCTAAACCCATGCTTTAAAGAAGTAGAGATGGTGCAACAGACCAAAGAAGTCAAGGAGGAACTAGATCCAAAACCCCCAGATAAAAAACCATCAAGGCATGAATCATCTTTTGAGAAAGAAAAGAAGAAGAGGCCAAAAGAATGGAGAAACAAGAAAATCCCCACCGAAGGCTTCTCACTAGGTGATAAAGTGATGTTAAACACCCAACCAATGAAGGTGTCTCCACAATTGTCTTGAGTTCTATACTGTGAACCAGATCTTTTTACTTGAACACCTAGAGATCATCAAAGAGGAGACCGGAAGGAAGTTCACAGTAAGAGGAAAAAAGCTAAGGCACTATGATTTTCAACCTCCATGATCAAAGGACAAGATGTCAAGCTAGTGACATTAAAAGAGCACTTGTTGGGAGGCAACCCAACTAGAGGTAGTTTTTTTTCCCTAAACTATTTCAATAAAAAGGTTAAGTAGACTTATCTGTATTGCAAGGAGCTAAGTTTGGTGTTGCATACCAAAATAATTTAAGGGTGAATGAAGGATGCTAAGTTTGGTGTTCCACCAAAAATTTCATTAAGAACAGATTGTACCCTCAGCATGATTAATATCAGCTCCAAAAAATCAGAGAAACAACTTAATGATTGTTATGTTTCTAGTTTTTAGTTTGTTTTCTAGTTTATATCCGTTTTCTAGTTCATAGTTATTTTCTAGTTCATAGTTTACTTTCCTAATAAAAAGTACTTGATGTTTCATGCATGTATTTATTCTGCTGCATATAGAAGTAGGCAAGAAACTAAGTTTGGTGTTCCCACACCAACTTAAGATCAGAGAATCACAAGCATACATGCATGCTAACTGTTTCTCAAGTGCTTGGGGAATAAGCAACTTTCAATATCTCTTGTAGGAAGTCATTCAAACTCTTGGAGGAAAAGATACATCATCATGGACAAAGGGAGGATACAGAACCCAACAATGATGATAACATAGAGGAAACAAATGGACTCCAAGAGGTTGTATTGTTCTCTGATTGACTTTAGCTTAAATATGCTAATTGAAAGTGCAAATGCCCCCTGTTGATTAGTGTCCTAGTAGATTTATTTACTGTCTGTTTGTTTTCATGCTGTTATGGCTTGCTAGTCTAAGTGCTTGATTCACTTTCATCTTACTTGAATTATATGTTTTGTTCCTCATGCTTGAATAAAAGAAAAAAATAACTATGAAATAGAGAAAGAGTAAAAGTCTGGTATGATATGAGACAGAATAAGGTTAGCTGGTGGTATGTGCTGGTTCATTAGTTGATTTATAAATAAGGCTGAATGTTGGCATGACTTTGTGATATGAACTTGAGTTACATTTCATGAGACTTGGCAAATAAAAAAGGTCCAAAATAAAAGAAAAAAAATGCAAGAAAAAGAAACAAAAAAGAGATAAACAAGGCTGGGCACCAATGGATGGAAATTTGGATAAATTTTTGTGATGCTCTTGTACAAAGATAAGCTTGGATAACTAGGTTCTAAGGGTGCTTCATCACCGGCAACTTGGGTTAACTAACCGGGGATCGCCAACCGAAAGTCCACCATCAAGAGCTACTTTGAGACAAAGCATTTAGTAACCCAAAGAGGTGCTGGGCATCAATTTTCAAAGAACAAATAGAGATGAGCAAAACAAGCTAAATGCCTGTGATGTGTGTGTGTTAAGGAGAGGCTTGAGCAAGTAAGCCCATAACGGTGTTTCAACACCTAGCATCTTGAACCAACTGGGGCGAGAATGCTGGCTGAAAGCTTACTCTAAAAAGCTACCTTATCACATAACATTAAGCCTCAGCTAAGCAATAAATCTCAATCAAAAGAAAGAGAGCAAGAAAAACTAAAGACCAAGTAATAACAAGTCTCATTTTTTTGTGTAATTCAAGTAAGGATCCAAAGGAGTGTTGATGTCTCAGCCACAGAATAAAAATCTCTAAGATACCATGCAAGAAAACCCCATTAACTAGTATTGAATGTTTTGCAAATAAAGACTTATACTCTTCTCTGTCTTCATTCAGTCTTGTTCTGTTTTGCTGCTTGCTTGTAGACAAGCAAGATTTAAGTTTGGTGTTGTGATGACAAGTCATTTTAGGCTAGTTTCACAAGCCTATTTCATTAGTTTTCACTTGGTTTTCATGCATTTTAGGCAATAAGTAAGTGTTTGAGTGAGAATTTCATGCTTATCTTGATTCAATCAAACATTGGTAATTTTATGCATTTTCATTAGATTTCTTGCAAGATTTAGTTGATAATCTGAATGATGCAAGATTTGATGATTATGCCAAGGATTTGATGTATTTGTTTGGTTGATGGGTGAAAAGGTGAAGGAGAAGGAGCAAGAAAAGCACTAAAAGAAGAATCACAACCCCAAGGTGGCAAAAGAGTGGAAACAGACTCAAGGAGGAGCAAAGAGGATTTGCAACTCTGACCTCTTTACACTCTAACAAGAATAACTCGAGATACAAAACTCCAAATGAGGTGATTCTAGCGGCATTGGAAAGTAGGAATCTAGAGCTTTCCAAGCATATATGGCACTGCATGATGGACATTAAATCTGAGGGAGAAAACTTATCCCAAAAGTACAAAGATGAACATAGTATCAACCTATAGTAAGGCCAGCTGACCTCTTCACCTTCCAAGGAGAATAACGTGAGCTGTAGAGCTTGGAATGATGATCTCTTAAATGCATTGGAATGTAGACATCCAGATCTTTCCAACGATATATAATAGTATGGTGGAGAATTTGGCCTCCAAACAGCCAGCGTTCACTAGAGTGAACGTGGCGTTCACTAAATTGAACGTTTTTGGCCTCCAAAACAGTGCAACCAAGCCTTCTTCAAAGGGCCATAACTTGAACTACAGATGTCCAATTGACGCGCTTCCAGTTGCGTTGGAAAGCCGACATTCATAGATTTCGAAGATATATAGCAATCTATATTTAGCATGAAATTGAAGCACAAGTGATAAGCATCTTTAAGGCCCAAAAACCACGCTCAATAACTCACTAAAGGCAATGCCAATGCTTGAAGGGAGGCACACACCAAGGAAGGGTAGCGCTCAAAAGTCCTAACATAGCGTTCACTTTTGTGAACTTTCTCGTGACTTTTGGCCAAGGAAGCAAGGCTCAGCTAGGTAGCATTCAAAGGATGGAACGGAGCGCTCAATAAAGCCAAGGTGCACCAAATGGTGCAGCACACATCAAGGAGGCAGCGTTTGGAAAAGTGAATGTGACATTCACTAGAGTTAACGTTTTCGAAGAGAGAGAGAGCCGAGGCAAGAATAGCACACACCAGCCACTTTCAAAGAGTGAACGTAGCGTTCACTTATTGAATGCTATAGGTAAGAAGCAATGCACACGTGACAAAGCACGTAATGCTAAGTGAACGTAGCGTTCACAAAACTCAACGGAGCGCTCCACTGGAGCACACCCCTGATCCATTTTCAATCAAGTACCATCCGGATTTATTGTTACTTCAAGGCCAAAGCCACAAGCCCATTCCAAATGCTTAGTGACTAAAATAGAAAGTGTATAAATAGGAGTAGATTTGATTTGAAGAGGGACTTTTAGCTCATTTTAGTTTTTCACTTTTAATTTTCATTTGTTTTGAATTTGGGAATTGGGATTAGATCTAGTTTGCTTTTTGTTTTTATTTTCTTTCTTCTAAAACTTCTACTTTCTGTTTTAGGTTTTTGAATTCAAATTAAAGAACTCCATTGAATTTCTTGATTTGAGAATCATCTTTGTTTTCCTTTCGTTTAGTTCTGAGAATTGGATCAAGATCTTCTCTGCTGTTTTTATTTTCATTTCTTCTGGAATTTCTTTTCTGTTTGGTCAAGGGAGTGATTGAGATCTAGATCTATTTTTTGATCTCATTGCTCTTCTTCGATCTTCAGTTTCTCTTTTAGAATTTCATAATTAAGCTAAGTTTTCTTGCTGTTTGTTTCTTCAAGCAATTTTCCATTTCTGTTTGGCTACTGAGCTGAATTTCTTCATCTCATAGCTATCTAATTTACTTTAACTTACATTTTCTTGTTGAATTCTGAATCCTAGCACCCAAATCCTTTTATTCTTCAAGCAATTTACATTTCTCAGCAATTTAGATTTAGCACTTTACATTTTTTGTCCTTTAAGTTTCTGCAATTTACTTTTCTTGCAATTTAAGTTTTAGCTCTCTAAGAACAAACGCTTCTTTATCATCACTAGCTTGACGTTGGGCTTCTTAGGTTGGGGTTTGGATTATTTCACATCACTCCTCAATGCTGTGTGTCTTAGCCAGCCCTTTGTGGCTTTCCTTCCTCATATTGTTGACTGTAATTGCTATTACTACAAATACCTCTTCAAATGTCCTCTTTAGTAATGAACCACTTACTGATGAATCAATTATCATTCTTTAGGTTTGAGAGACCCCATCATAAAAGAAGTAGATTATCAGCTAATAGGATAGGGCATGATGTGGGCATCTTTCGAATAGTTTTTTATACCTCTCCCATGCTTTATAAAATGATTCGCTCTCCTTTTGAGAAAAAGAAGTGAGGTCTTTTCTTAATCAGATTACACTTTTATTACCAGCCATCATTCTTTCTTCATCTTTTCCTTGCATGTGAAATAAAAATAATATCAAACTACCTTGCGGTATAAAAAAGAATAAAGAGAAAAAAAAGAAGTAATTTAAACAAGATAAGAAATTAAAAGAACATTAAAAGAAAAAAGATGCAAATAAAAAGAACATGGAATCTAAGAAAAATAAAGAATAAAGAATTTAAGCCAACCAAAAGAATGCAAAGAAATAAGGAAATAAAACACGATCTAATTTTTTTTAAATAAAGTAAACTTACATAAATCAGAAGAATGAACGGGAACTAAGAAAGGAAGTAGAATTACGTGAAACAGAAAAATAAGAAAATAAAAGGAAAGAAGAAAAATAACGTAAAAGAAAAAGAAAAAGGATAGTGAACTAAAGGAAAGTACGTAAACAAGATTTAAACTAGGATTTAATCGGTTTTATATTGTCAATCTCAATTAATCTCCAGTAACGGTGCCAAAAACTTAATGAGTGAAAATTCAAACTCACAGATACCGGCAAGTGCATCGGATCGCATAAGTAATACCACGGTGAGTGGATATCATTCCCATGAGGATTATTAATGGGTTGAACAAGCAAATTTCCGATTAAAAATTCTAATTAGATTAATAAAACCGTATTGATGATCGAAAAGGGCAAGAGAGTATCTTGCTGAGAGCCTTGAAAATCTTGAATGTTCAATGCTTGGATGCCACAGATAGTGAGCTTGAATGATGAATTGAGAGAAGACAGTGATGATGAGAGTCAAGGGCTTTGGAGATGCTTATGCTCTTAAAAATTAATCTTGTTTATTTATCTTGAAGTTTACAAAAATTTTTCACAACAAAACCTTTAGTAACTGATTTTTAATTCCTTGGCTCCCCAGTTTCTCAAGCATTAATTAGGCATCAATTAATTAATCAAGAGATTAAGCACAAAAATTGATTTTAGATTCAAATAAAATTTGAAAGTAGTCCTTAGGTCAAATTATATGTCACGTGTTCAAGCTAGTTGATATGAAAATTAATGTCAGTTCAGAATTTCACAAATAATTCCGTTGCAAGTATAGTCCAAACCGACAAATAACTCTCAATCAAAGTTTAATTTTGGTTGTCACAAGTTCAACCCAATAAAAATAATCGAGAGTATTACTCCCGGATCGTCCTTACAAGAATGGGAAATTGTGTGTATCAAAGTTGGTCAAAGTTCCAGGGTTGAAAGACATAAGCAAGAATTTAAACTAGCAAAACTTAACATACAAGAAACTTAAATGCAAGAAATTAAATCCAAGCAATCAAACACTATCTAAGCAATTAACAATCTAACAAGCCAATGTATGAAATTAAATTGATTCTAGAACTAATTAAACTAACTAAAAGTAACTAAAACAAGAATTGAGCAAGTGAAATTTTGGAGTTTTCAAATAAGTTGCAAAAATAACTCTTAGCTAAGGTATATAAATTAAGATCACTATCCTTATCTAACAACCATATATTGACAATTATGAGGAATCAAATTCATTAAGTCTACTTATATAATTGAAGTATGTCAAATGGACATAATCAATATCAACTCCCAAGTCCCAATCTAGCTACTAATTAACTTAGTAGAACATTAGTGTCAATGAGTATCAAATTGGCTAACAACGATTCCCAAATCATCAATTCAATAAGACCCAATGACTCAAGGTCACTCAATTTCTTGAACCTAGGCCAAGAGTATAGAAATCTACTCCATATTTAGAGAAAACTATTTATCAAACACTTGGTGAGTAAGAAAAGGGAACATCATGTAATTGAGAAAATTAAGCACAATTAAATCTACCCACTACTAATTAGTAATGATCACAACTCAATTAACACATATAAATCATAAAAACTTTAATGCATTAACAGAAATTCAAAATTAACAAGATTCATAAACCAACAAACTAAGGGAAAGTAGCTCACAATGTTTCTAAGTGAAATTAAGTTAGAGAAACTACAATTAAAGCAACAAAAGAGAAATTCAACAAGATCCAAACTAGGAATTAAGACAAAATATAATCAAAATGCACTAAAATCCTAGAGAGAAGGGAGAGTTTCTCTTTTTAGAAATATAGGAACAAAAACTAGCTCAAAATTAAGTAAAATGTGTGTATGCTTGTTTGTGTTTCAATTCTCAGAATTGAGTTGATTTGGGCCCAAGAAAGGTCCAAAAATCGTTGGCATGTACAATTCTAAGAAAATCACGCGCTTCATGTCATGCGTACGCGCAAGTTGGGCTTTGCGTGGGTCATGCGTACACGCGAACGCTGGATCCTCAAAACTTCAAGTCTTCATTTCCTTCAGCTTTTGCATGCTTCCATTCCATCTTCCAAGCCATTCTTACCCCCATAGATCCTGAAATCACTCAACAAACATATCACATCATTGAATGGTAATAGAAGAGAATTAAAATTTAACATCTTTGAGGCCTAGAAAGCATGTTTTTACTCTTAAGCATAAATTAGGAAGAATTCTTAAATCCATGCTATTTTAGTGAATAAATGCAAGAAAATTTGATAAAATTCACCGAATTCAACACAAGATAAACCATAAAATTGTGGTTTATCAACCTCTCCACACTTAAACATAGCATGTCTTCATGCTAAATATTAGGAGACCAAAAATGATAAAGGAAATAGTAAGACTTATGGAATGCAACCTATCTACATGAATGCGACTAATGTACCTAATGCAAAATGCTTCTATTCACTTGGTTATAAATAAATAAATCTCTAAGAACATATGTAAGCACGTAGGGCTAAAATAGTATGATGATCAACAAACTTCCACTAATTCGGGTTTTAAAACAAAATGTGAACAAACTTGCAAGATGAAAGCTTATAAAAGCAAAAAATATAGAATTGAACAATCGTACCCTCATTGGAAGTGTTTGAACTCTAATCTCTCTAGTGTTTAAAGGTTGATTATCTCAATTCTCTTCTAATCTTGCTTCCAAGACTTGTTCTTCTACCAATCAACAAGTATTTAATGCATGCATACAAATATCAAGAGGTCTTTACAAAGATTATAATGGGGCTAGGTTCAAGGTAAGATTGTATTTGGTCAAGTGGACTAAAATTTGAATCCTTGATTAACCTAAACTTCCCACCTAACCTAAGAGAAACTATTTAACTATAATCAAAGTCTAACCACCCATTATTCCTCTTTTTCTACACATTCATGCATTCTTTTAATTTATGTCACATATACATTATTCTTATTACTTTACCATATGGTTAACCTTTGTCCCCTTTTTATTACTTTTCTTTCTTTTTCTTTTCTTTTTCTTTTTTTAACACATGCTTAAAAGGTTAATGAATATGGTTTTTCATTTGATGTACGAATATGTACCCAATTTCTAAAGTTTTCAACAAGAAAAGAAAAATACCCAATTCTCCCAACCAATGTTCCCAAATTCAATTTTCCCATACTTAAATCATGTACACTTCTCACTAGCTTAAGCTAATCAAAGATCCAATTTTCCCAACTCTCTCTTGAGCATGTTGAGTTGATTCATGAGTACATAGGGAAAAAATTTACAGTGAGAGGGGAGAAACTAAAGCAATATGTTCAACCTCCTCCTTAGTATCCTTTAGTTATCTTTTATTCTTCATATTTTATTTGTTTTATTTCTATATCTCATACTTTTCCTTGTTTTTAACTGTATTTGAGTCATGCATTTTGATTAAAATAGGAACAAGGACGTTCGGAACGGGGCTCGGAGCTTTAAAGAGGTGAAACTGGATTCAAGCGGTTGGGTGCTAAATGCCAAGACCAGGGCACACGCACAAGGGAGAATCTCCTCTAGACGCCTGGCATTTAGCATCGGCTCTGGGCATCTAGTGCCAGGGGTGTTAAATTGGTGCAAAATGATCCTGGAGGGTTGGCGTTTGGCGCAACCCTTGCCGTTTAGCGCCAGGACTGAGAAAAAAAGGGGTTGGGCAATAAATGCCAGGGTTTCAGTGTTTGGCGCCAAGGATGCAAAAAATGTGAATTTGACTCGGGAGGGTGGCGCTAAATGCCCACATCCCAACGTTTAGCACCGAGTACGCTAACCCCACTCCCCCTTTCATTTTTGAATTCAAACCCTCAACCAACACCTTTGATTCCCTCCCCCTTTCTTTGTTTCCCCAAACTTTTTCGTTAAAAATCATTTTTCATCCATTCTTCAAACGGCGTAAACTTCACGGACCCAATTTTCATTTAAGACAAGTTTAGAAAAGTTTGGGGGTCCGGAAGCCGAGTTATGGCTCGCCGAAGTTTGGTCAAAAATTAGTTTTTTTGAACAAATCTCAAACCTCTATTTTTACCAATTTCTTTTACCGAAATCAAATTTTTACCACTCAAAATGACAACAACCACATCCAACATAGCTCGTATCCTATCACAACCATCCATACCTCAATTTACTCATCTTTATCCCAGAAATTCTCAATTATACAAAAAAATATTCTCAATTTATCAATATTCATATACCCTTATTCATTATTCTCATTCATCACCATCAAATCATTATTCATCAACCTATTTCTCCAACCATAATCACATTCACATCATGATTCATTAATCTAATCAAACACCATCAATTCTACATATATTATCAACTAAATCACTAAACATGCTACAAACTCATAATTCAACTTATCCTAGGTCGTTTAGCCTAAATTTTCACAAGACATTATATATTATATACGAGAAACCAAAATCATACTTTGGCCGATTTCTTCCTAAGCCCAAAGACACCTCAAATTGACACAGAACTCATCCTCCAAGGTTCTCAACCATCAAGATTCTAGCATCCAAAGCTCCACCAAGCTTCCAATCTTCTCAATTGTATTTCAATTTCACATATACACTTTCTAATACATATTATTTCATCCATATATAAAATTTCAATACTCAACCACAAATAATGAAGGAATTCACTAGGGTTTGAGAATCCTTACCTTATACGTGCCTTAATCGAACAAAACCTGCTAATTCCTCAATCTAATTTGACCTTAAAACATTAAACTAACTAAAAATCTAAACACCCAAAACATTGAATTTTTGAAATTGGGGAAGAGGGAACTGAGAGTGACATTTAGACTTCCTTACCAAATTGGTTATCGAACTTTGTAATGCTCGACGCGGTGAACGCGTGGCCGCAAACGATGCGGCAATCGGAGCTCGGAGTTGAGAGTTAGGTTGATTTGAATTCAATTCAAGGGTTTTGTGTTTTCTTTTGTTCTTCCCACCTCATTACCAAGTTCCAGCGTGAAATGAGAATGAAGAAGGGAAAGGATGCTAAGTTCACTAAGTGGGTTGGATTGGGTTAGGCTAGTTCGACCTATTCGGCCCATTCGACCCAATCTTGGGCCAAAACTTTTAAAATTAGTGTCAAAATTCATGTTTTAATTAATTTTACCTCAATAAACTATAAAATTTAATTTTCTAATTTTTTTATTAATAATTAATTTATTGGCTAATTATTCGTTAATTATGCGAGGTTTATATCCTACCCACCTAAATAAGAATTTTGCCCACAAAATTCAAATTTAGTTACCTGAGAACAAGTGTGGATAGTCCTTCCACATTTCAGATTCAAGTTTCCACATGTGTTCTTCGATTCTAGCCTGACTCTGAGCAAATTTAACCAATGAAACCTCTTTTCTGCATAATCATTTGATACTGGTGTCATCAATTCTAACCGGAATTACTTGAAGTGTCAAAGATTCTTTCACTTGAACTGATTCAGGTTTCAGGACATGATTGAAATCAGGAGTAAACTTTTGAATCCGTGACATGTGAAACATGTCATGCAAGTTCGAAAGATGCAAGGGAAAGGTTATTCGGTAAGCTACCGGCCCAATTCTCTTCAGAATATGAAACGGACCCATATAACGAGGGTTTAGATTCTTTGTTTTGATCGCTCTACCCACTCTGGTTGTTGATGTGACCTTTAGGAACACATGCTCCCCTTCCTTAAACTTTAAAGGCTTTTGCCTCTGATCGGCGTAGCTTTTTCGGGTGGCTTTGAGCAATAAGCATTATATTTCAGACTTTCTTGATCTATTTGGTGATTTCAGCTACCAACTAGGCCCTAACAAGCTTGTTTCCCCAGCTTCATACCAGCATAGTAGATATTGGCACTTTCTCCCAAATAGAGCATCAAACAAAGCCATTCCGATATTCTCATGGTAGTTGTTATTATATGCAAACTCCACTAGCAGCATATACCGATTCCAACTCCTCGGCTGGTCCAAAACATAAGCCCTCAACATATCCTCTAGGGTTTGGATTCTCCTCACTGATTGGCCATCGGTTTGAGGATGGTATGTCGTACTTAAGCTCAACTAAGTCCCAAACGCTCGTTGGAAAACTCCCCAGAATCTAGAAGTGAAACGTGGATCTTTGTCTGAAATTTTGGTGATAGGCACGCCATGCAACCTCACAATTTCCTTGATGTACAAACGTGCTAGCTCTTCTAAGGTACAATTCATCCGAATGGGTAAAAAGTAAGCCGATCCACAAACACCCAAACAGCGTCAGATCCAGCTCGAGTTCTTGGCAAACCTGACACAAAATCCATTCCGATGCTTTCCCACTTCTATTGCAGAATTTCTAAAGGTTGAAGGGTTACAGATGGTCTCTGATGTTCAATTTTGACTTTCTGAGAGGTTAGGCACTTAGATACATATGACGCCACATTAGCTTTCATTCATGACCACCAAAACATCGCCTTCAGATCATGGTAATTCTTAGTACTTCCCTGGTGAATAGAAAATTCGCTCCTACGTGCCTTCTTCAAGATATCTTGCCGTAAATTCCCAATATTCGGCACGCAAATCCTACCCTTGTACCTCCATATTCCATATCCGTCCCATGAAACTCTCGATCTCTTTCCTTTCTCAATTTCCAGCAACATCTTCTGCAACTCCTAATCGTCTTGTTGAGATTTTTAAGACATCAGACTTAAAATCACTTGAAACTTGCAATTGACTTAAACAGAGAGTTCCGGACACTTTTCTGACACCCAAGTTCAGATTCTCAAATGCCTTTCTTCTTCTAGAAGCATCATGCAAGAAGCACATAATGAATTTTGGCTCAAAGCGTCAGCCACAACATTAGCTTTTCTTGGGTGGTAGTTTAACTCGAAATGATAATCTTTTAGCAGCTCCATCCACCACCTCTGATGCATATTCGGTTATTTTTTATCGAAAATATACTTTAAACTCTTGTGGTCTGAGAAGACTTGAAACTTGACACCATATAGATAATGTCTCTAGAATTTTAAAGCAATCACAACCGCATCCAATTTAAGATCGTGAGTCGGATAATTCATTTCGTATGGTTTCAACTGCTATGACGCGTATGCCACGATATTACGGTGCTGCATCAGCACACACCCCAAACCCTTCAATGATGCATCACAGTATACCTCAAAAGGTTTGTTTGGCTCAGGCAACACTAACACAGGTATAGTAGTCAGTTTTTAATTTAATGATTGAAAACATTCCTCGCATTCAGAGGTCCAAATAAATGGCACATCCTTCCTATTTAGCTTAGTCAAATGCAAAGCAAGCTGTGAGAAACCTTTGATAAATCTCCAATAATAACCTACTAAACCTAAGAAACTTTTAATTTTTGTCACAAAAGTTGGTCTCCCCCAGTCCTTACCACCTCAACTTTAGCAGAAACCACCACAATTCCTTGTTGACTCACCACATGACCAAGAAACTTCACCTTATTCTTCCAGAATTTGCATTTATATAGCCTGGCGTACAATTTTCTTTCCTTCAGAACCTGTAGCACAATCTGCAAGGGATTTGCATGTTTTTCTTTGGTCCTGGAATAGATGAATATGTCATCAATGAAGATGACAATGAAAATGTAGTCCATAAACACCGCCGGGGCATTGGTTAAACTAAAAGATATTACAGTATTTTCATAGTGGCTGTAACGAGTTATGAAAGAAGTCTTTGAAATGTCTTCGTCTCTCACTCTTATCTGGTGATAACCAGATCTAAGGTCAATCTTAGAAAATAATCCAGGACCTTGCAATTGGTCCATCAGCTCGTCGATTCTTGGTAACGGATTTTTATTCTTCACAGTGACTTTGTTCAATTGCCGGTAGTCTACACACAGACGCATACTCCTACCTTTCAAGAGAGAGAAGCTCTCTATTCTCTCTAGAATTAGGTTAGATCTAGATTAGGATTTCTTAGATCTGGGTTTAGTTCATGCTTTGATTTACTTTTCCTTTACAATTTTTTGTTCCTCTACCTTTCCTCTCTCTAGTTTAGCATTTGATTCTTGTAATTGTTTAATTTTATGTTGATGAAATCTTGTTCCTCTTATTTCCCTTTTAATGCAATTCATGTTTTGAGTTCTTTTATTGTTGATTTGCTTTATTGTTGTTAATTCCTTGCAATTGGTAGTGTAGATATACTTTTCTTCCAATTTGATTTTACTTTCCTTTTATGCCTTCCAAGTGTTTGATAAAATGCTTGGAAGGATGCTAGAATAGATTTTTCTCCTCTTGGCCTTGGTTGAGTAATTGGAGACTCTTGAATTATCTAATGCTTTTGTTGATTAACAATTAGAAGTTGCTAATTGATTTAAATTCCACTAAAGCTAGTCTTTCCTTAGGAGTTGACTAGGACTTGAGGAATCAAATTGATTATTTCCACTCGACTTTCCTTCATCATTAGAGATTAACTAAGTGGAGCAATAGATAATTCTTGTCACAATTGATGAAGATAATGAGGATAGGACTTCTAATTCTCATACCTTGCCAAGAGCTTTTCTAGTTGTTAGTTTACTTCTTTTGCTATTTATATTTCTTGTTTCTTTATTCAAAAACCCTAAATTATACTTCATAACCAATAACAAGAACACTTCCCTGCAATTCCTTTGAGAGATGACCCAAAGTTTGAATACTTCGTTTATTTTTATAGGGGTGTTACTTGTGACAACCAATTTTTTTATGAGAGGATTCTTTGTTGGTTTAGAAACTATACTTGCAACGAGATTTCATTTGTGAAATTCTTTACCAATCATAAATTTCTTCATCAAAATGGCGCCGTCGCCAGGGAATTGCAAACGTGTACCTTGTTATTGGTTATTGTATATATGTGAATATTGTGAATAGCTTGGTTTTTGGATTGCTTGTTTTAAAACTTTGTTTCATTGTTTCTTGTTAGCTTTTGTTTTTATTTTCTCTTTTCATTATGAACTCTCACTTTGGCTATGAGTTTGGTTCTAACTATGTTGTAGGAGATGAGAGTTACAATGAAGACATGCATCAAGGATGGAACAATCAATGGTGGGAAGAGCTATATGTATATGATCAATCCTCATGGCAACAACCTCCACCATTAGACTATGAACAAAAGCCATTCTATGATGCATACCAATCAAATGGCTATGGTGAATCTCCTTGTGAGTATCAAGAACCACCATCATATATCTATGAGCCATATCCTTGACATAGCCCTCAACCATGCTCACAAGCCCCTTTCCACCAAACACCTCCATATGACCCTAATGCATATCCATCATACCAACCACTTTTTGAGTCATATGAACCATATATGGAACCACCACGATATCAACACTTCCAAGAACCACCACTTCCATACTATTACCAAGATGAACCACTTCCAATGTACACAAATCTTCAACCACAATATGACTTTTACCTTCCACCACAACCCTCCATGGAAGAATATCCATGTCCATCAATCCAAGAGTAATATGATCCTACTTATGTTAACAATTTGGAACAAGAGCCAATGGATCGTCTCAAAGAAACAATGGACCGGCTTCAAGTAACCATCCATCAAAAGATAGACTCATGGGACAAGCAAAACATTTGCAAGGATGAGCCACCATGGAATATGGTGTGCAACAAGTGGAAAAATTGGAAAGTGTTGAACCGCCACATACCTATCAAGAAGAACCACTGACGGAGGCAAAAATTGACCGATTAAGAATTTAATGGAATAAATACGTTGCGAGTACAGTTCTTAACCAGTGAAAATCCGCTTATCAATTTAGAAGGGTTGTCACAAAATTAGAATAAAAATATTGGGAGTATGAATCCCAGGTCGTCTCCCAACGAGTTGACAAAAGAGTGCAGCTTATTGATAAGAGGTTTTCCAAGAAATTTTGAGTTTGAGAAACAGAAAAATAAATAAGAAAATTTATGATAAAGATCTTGACCGGGATAAGATTAATTGGAAGTTCTATCCTTGTTGGATTTTTCTCAAGATCAATTGATAATTGGTAGTTGTTTCCACTTAGTTATCCTTTACTGAATAAAGGAAGGTCAAGTAAGTTGGAAGTCAACTTCTATTCACAAGTTCTAATCCTCTCCCTTGGGAAGGATTAGCGTTAGTGACTAGAGATTCAACCAATAATAAACCCAATTACAATTTAACTCTTGAGTATTCCAACTCAAGGTTCTCCTTTTAATCAACTCCGAATCAAGTTGGGAAACTACTCTATTATCATAAATGTAGACTTCATAAAATTAAAAGGGAAAATAAATAAAGACATGATAAACAATAATAAAAAAGATCAATTAAAAATAAAAATAGTTCTTGTATTAATAAACTCTAAAAATAATCCAATTGTAACTCTGGGCAAATTAAGGATATGAAAGAGTAAGTGAAAAGTAAGAAAACAAACTAGAATGATGAAGTCTTGGCGGAGGTAAAAACTCTTCTCAATATCCAAATCCAAAAGCAAAATGAAAAATTTTAAGAATTATGAATGTGTAGTGTGAAAACCTAGAGGAGTGAAATCATATCTAAAAACTAAAAACTATCCTCATGAGAATCTCCTCGAGTCTCTGCATGTTCCCTGGCTTTAGTCTGTGTTTTTTGGGCCGAAAACTAGGTCAAAACGCGGCCCAAAATCACTCCCAGTGTGTTCTGTTAATTCTGCAGATCGCGCATGTCACGCGTACGCGTCGTCCACGCGTGCGCGTCATTCAGCGTTTTTCTCGCCACGCGTACGCGTCGTCCACGTGTTCACGTCATTCGTGCAGATTCCAATCCACGCGTTTGCATCAGGCACGCAAACGTGTCACTGCGATTTTCTCATTTCGCGCGGTCCGTGAGCCATGCGTCCGCGTCGGTGTTCGTTGGTCATCTCCTTGATTTCTTGTGTTCCTTCCATTTTTGCAAGCTTCCTCTTCATTCTCTAAGCCATTCCTGCCCTATGAAACCTGAAACACTTAACACATGGATCACGGCATCGAATGGTATAAAAGAGAATTAAAATACACAATAAAAATATCTTTAGGAAGTAAGTTTACAACCATAGAACAACTTTGGGAAGGAATTGTAATATCATGCTAATCATATGAATAAGTGGGTAAAGACTTGATAAAACCACTTAATTAAACACAATATAAATCATAAAATAATAGTTTATCAACCTCCCCACACTTAAACATTAGCATGTCCTCATGCTTTGTTCAAGGAGATAAAATAAATGAGTAGGGAAAATGTAAGACTCATGCAATGCAATACAACCATATATATGGATGCAACTATATGATTTTGTCTACTTGGTTAAAAACAAATAAGTTCTTTAAGACAGACATAAATCAAATTCCACTAATTCAAACTATACAGTAAAAACATGTAAATTTGTAAGAAGACAGCTCATAAAAGCAGGGAACATAGAATCAAGCATTGAACCCTCACTAATGGTGTATGTGCACTCTAATCTCTCTAGTGTATAGGGTAATCACTCTATCCTTCTCTAATATTGCTTTCTAAATTTTGTTCTTCTCCTAACCAATCAACAATATTCAATGTACTAATGCAAACATCATGAGGTCTTTTTAAGGTTGTAATGGGGCTAAGGTAAGGGTAAGGGTATATATATAAGGCTAAGTGAGCTAAAATATGAATCTTTGACTAACCTAAGCTCTCACCTAGTATACATACACTCTATATAATTCTAAAAATCACACCTAGCTACCCATAATTTCTCACTTTGCATTACATATTCATGTATCAAATTTTCTTTTAATTTTTATCACATATGCATAGATCTTTAATTAAACTTAGCATTGGGGTAATTTTGTCCCCTTATTTATTTATATATGTATTGAATATTTTTGGATTTTTTTTCTGGAAAGATAAAATAACATATCAATGCATATGGATTTTTTTTCTATTTTACATGAGTAGGTACCCAAATTCCCATTATTTTATCATGACACATTTCCTTATTAACCCTTGTTTCCACAGTTTTCCCATGCTTAATTAACACATAATTTCTATCTTAAGCTGACCAAAGATTCTATTTGGGATAATTAATTTGTTTTTCTGCTTAAAGCTAGTGATGTGGTAAAATATAGAACAATTGGAATTAAAAAGCTCAAAGTAGCTAACAAAGGTAATTTAAAGGTTAGGCTTATTTGGGATAAGTGAGCTAAACAAATAATGGCCTCAATCATATGCATGCATATAACACATTAAACATTGGACATATAGGATGAAACAAAATATAAATTACAATCATAGAGAAGTAAACACACAAGAATAAAATGTTTATGGTTAAAAAGTGTAACCATATAATTAAGCTCAAAATCTCACGGGTTGTGTGTTCTTTAGCTCAAAAACCATGTTCCAATTACAACTTCAAACAAATTTAACACAAAAAGTTTTGATTTAAATTAGTGAAAATTTTCAAGAATAGGGTCTTGAAAAGAAACTCATTATATTTCAACCAAATAGAATATGCATGCAAATAACCTATTATTAAACAATCTATCCTATCCTAATCAAAGGAAAAATAACTAAATATCCTACTTTATTGATGTTAGGGAAGAGAAGTTACCTCCGGAAGTCGGGTACTAACCGACCTCCCCAAACTTAAGGCTTTGCACCGTCCTTGGTGCCATCTATCAGGAACAAAGGGGGCTGGTAGCAGTATCTCCACAGTCGGGACCGTCATGGCTCCCTGTGCTGGTAAATGAAGTGGAGTCCGGAGTGTCAGGGTCTTTGTCAGGTCTGTGGTTTCCTGTTAGTAGCTCCTTGAGGTAAGTGAATCGGCACTGGTTACGGCGCTCTCTTAGCTTCGCTTTCTGTTCTTGTCGGTCCAACCTCTCCAGTATCTGATGGAGCAGCTGATTTGTTAAAGGTGCTTGTGGAGTGGAAGGAGAAATGTCTTTAGCCTGTTCTGCAGGTTGGCTAGTAGTGGCTGCTGGAGGTCTGATATATTTTCCATTAGGGACGTACTGATCACTCCGTAGAAGTATGGCTCTGGTGTCCCCAGTCCTGTAGGAGACTCCAGCTGCTGAGACGAGATCTGAGACCAAGGTATGAAAAGGTAAGTTGCCCGCAATTTGTACGTATCCCATGACATTCCGGATGTGTCTTGGTAGGTTTAGAGGCTAGTCTGTAATGATACACCAAAGTAAAACAGCCATATCTGCAGTGAAGGAGGACCCATGAGTGCTCAGAAAGATATTATGGGACATAATCTGCGCCCATACTCGAACTTCTAAGGTAAGTACGGAAGCCGATATCCTCTTAGGTCGGGAGCGATGGTATCCATAAATCCATCTGCTGCCAGGTTGTGCGATAACTCTAAGAATGGTGTCCCAGACAAATTGGTATGTCTGGCGCTTGAGTGCGGCTTCTTGAAATGCGTCCAGTCCTTTTGGAGCATGGGAAAGATCTAAAACTTTTTGAATGGCCTCTTCTGTGAAGGGGACATGCTTTTGACGGACATAGACAGACTATAGGCTTGGCAAGTAAAAGTTGGAGTAGAATTCAACTACCCATGATAGATTAACCTGTCGTGGCTGTCTCTGTAGGAATCCCCATTGTCTTTGCTCAATGCGGGGCTAAACAAATTCAGCAATTTGGGTTGGGAGGATGAGAAGGTGCTCATTGTTATAGTTCCTTTCCGCCAGAATGGGGAACATCTGCTCACAGTAGTGGTTAGTGAACCGCGCAGTGTCCTTTGCTGGAAAGGCCTTCTCTTTTTCATCAACCTTGATGATCCTCTTGATTTGTTTTGTTGAGGGTTTAACCGCTGTTGAAGATGGCTCTGTCACTAATGCTCGTTTCATTCCTCTCCTTGCCGGTAGTTTGGGAGTAGCTTTCTCTTTACCTTTCTTGGTGGCCATCCTGAAAGGGAAAGAGTAAGGACTTTAAAACTTCAAGGGTTAGAGCAAGGAAGAGAGCTGGATATGTGATAATCAATGCACGGTAAAGAAGGATGTCGTTAACACATGGTCATGACTACATGTGAAAGTTCATCAATGGAAATGCAAGACGTTTATTGGCATGCTGGCAAAGGCATGAGTATCATAGATTAAGCATTCAATGTGCAAGTTAGATTACCAAGTCTTTCAAACTAACAATATGTTTGTAATGGTAATTATATTTAATTAATAAAATATAAAAGGGGTTTTCGTGAAAAGCAAGCATTTAGAGTAGTAGAATAAAAGAATTCCAATAATAGTGCATAATGCCATACGGGATTTTTCACAAACACATAGCGTGCATGGTAAATATGTTATCGAAAGTATTAAATTGAACATGCAAGCAACCCTATAAAAAGTAATATAATTGTCAAACAATTTCTTAATAATTCACAAGCAAAATATAGAGAATAAAGACCCAAATAAATTTTCAACACCAATAAAAAAAGGTTTAAAAAGAAAAAAGAAAAAAGAAAACATAGATAATGAAAGGAAAAAGAAAAGAGAAGAAGAAAATAAATAAATGGAAAGGTAAAGAGAGAAGACGGAAAGAAAAGAACCTTGATGATGAGTGGGAAAAAGAAAGAGGGGGGAAAGTAAGTAAGAAGTGGGAAAGAATGAAGAGGGGAGGGAGTAAGAAGAAAGAAAGCAGAAGGAAAAAAAAGAAAAATTAGGATTTGGGGAAGAAAAGATATGATATTTGGCTGATCTGGATAAGCTATGCGGCGCAGGCGACGCAGACACGTGGGGCACGCAGTCACGCGGTTGGCGCGTTTTGAAGTGACGCGGATGTGTCGGTCACGCGAACGCGTGACGTGAATTACGCTAGTGGCGTCAGAGCAGCCTCGCGTATGCACAACTTTCTATTTAATTCGCATATTTGCCAAAATTTAGGGTGACACGTTTGCGTGGTTGACGCGATCGTGTGAAAGGCTATATTTTGAAAATGACGCGGACGCGTGGGTCACGCGTGCACATGGTAGGGCTTGTGCTTCTAGCATGGTTCTAGCCCCGCTCCATCACAACTTACTGGCATACACCCATTTACGTCGATTTTACAGGGCCACGCGTTCACGTGGGTGACGTGGACGCGTGGGGAGGCTATTTCGCAAACGATGCGAACGCGTTAGTGACGCGGTCACGTGGGCGTGTTTGTGCCAAAGGCACGCCTCCAGCCACATTATCGCGTGACTTTCTGTAAAATTCTTTTCTCTTCCCGAGGCACATATGACGCGGACGCATCGGTGACGCTGTCGTGTCACTTGCCATTTTGTGTGTGTGTGTGTGTGTGTGTGTGTGTAGAATGCAAATGCAAATGTGAATGCAGACTATATGCAGAGATTAAGAGAAGAGTCATTAACACCATAAAAATAGAATAAAGTAAATTAAAACTAAGACTAAAACGGAACGATCATACCATGGTGGGTTGTCTCCCACCCAGCACTTTGCTTTAACGTCCTTAAGTTGGACGCTCCACTAGCTCTGTCTCCTGCTATTGGTAGATCCTCTAAGAGGAAGATCTCTAGCTCCTTGTTCTTCTGTATCTTCTCACCATGATATAGCTTTAAGCGATGTCCATTGACCTTGATGAATTCAGAGCTTGAAGGATGACTCAAGTGGAAGACTCCGTATGGCTCAGCCTTCTCTACTCGATAGGGACCGTCCCATCTTGATCTCAACTTGCCTGGCATGAGCCTTAATCTGGAGTTGTAAAGGAGGACTAAGTCCCCAGGTTGGAACTATCTCCTCTTGATGTGCTTATCATGCACAGCCTTTACCTTCTCTTTATACAGCCTGGAGTTCTCATAAGCTTCTAGGCGAAGGTGTTCTAATTCTTGTAGTTGCAACTTCCTTTCAGCTCCAGCTTTCCCAAATTCCATATTGCATTCTTTTACCACCCAGAAGGCTTTGTGCTCTACCTCAACTGGGAGGTGACAGGTCTTTCCATAAACTAAGCGGAAGGGACTCATCCCGATTGGTGTCTTGCTGTCCGATATGCCCAAAGTGCATCTTGGAGCCTGGTGCTCCAATCCTTTCTATGAGGCTTGACTATCTTCTGTAATATATGCTTTATCTCTCTGTTAGACACCTCGGCTTGCCCATTGGTCTAGGGATGGTAGGCTGTTGATACTTTGTGAATTATCCCATGCTTCTTCAGTAATCCTGTTAGTCTCCTGTTATAAAAGTGAGTGCCTTGATCACTCACGATTGCTCGTGGTGATCCAAAGTAACAAATAATATGGTTTCTAACAAAGGAAACAACAGTGTTAGCATCATCAGTACGGGTAGGAATTGCTTCCACCCATTTAGAAACGTAATCTACAGCTAACAGTATATAAAGGTGACCATTAGAATTTGAAAATGGACCAATGAAGTCAATGCCCCAAACATAAAAAATTTCACAGAAAAGCATAATCTGT
Organism: Arachis hypogaea; assembly: GCF_003086295.3. NCBI lineage: Eukaryota > Viridiplantae > Streptophyta > Magnoliopsida > Fabales > Fabaceae > Arachis > Arachis hypogaea. Next base: position 71,626,282 of record NC_092042.1, read on the forward strand.
TGAGGCATCTCATCCCTCTTGGATATATTACCAAACCTTTGGCAAGGGGAACAAGATTTACAAAATTTAGCAACATCTTTAAAAAGAGTAGGCCACTAGAATCTACAGTCTAAAACTTTTCTAGTTGTTCTTTGAAGGCCAAAATGTCCTCCGCTCTCAGATGAGTGGCAGGCCCCTAATATGGACTGGAATTCTTATTGAGGCACACACCATCTAATTACCTGGTCAGTACCACACCTCCATAAATATGGATCATCCCATATATAATATTTGGACTCATTTTTCAGCTTGTCTCTTTGATGCTTAGTAAAATTTGGAGAAAAAGTGTGGCTAACTAGATAATTAGCTACAGGTGAATACCAAGGAACTACTTCAGATACTGCCTGTAAGCTATCAAATGGGAAAGTGTCATTGATATGAGTGGAGTCATTCTTAATGTGCTCAAGGCGACTCAAGTGGTCTGCCACTAAATTTTGATTACCACTCCTATCCTTAATTTCTAAATCAAATTCTTGCGGCAGTAGTATCCAACGTATTAGTCTTGGTTTAGACTCTTTTTTAGCTAATAAATATTTTAGAGCTGCATGGTATGAGTATACTACTACCTTAGTACCAAGTAAATAGGCTCGGAATTTATCCAGAGCAAAAACAATAGCTAGAAGCTCTTTTTCAGTAGTAGTATAATTAGACTGAGCAGCATCTAAATTCTTAGATGCATAAGCAATTACAAAAGGATCCTTACCTTCGCGTTGAGCCAGTGCTGCTCCTACTGCATGATTGGAGGCTTCATACATGATTTTAAATGGCTGGCTCTAGTTTGGGCCTTTCACAATCGGAGCTTGAGTCAGGGCGATCTTTAGCTTATCAAACGCTTGTATGCAATCCTCACTGAACTCGAACTCAATATCTTTCTGCATTAGTCTGGATAAAGGCAATGCAACCTTACTGAAGTCCTTAAGAAATCTCCTGTAAAAACTTGCGTGGCCAAGGAACGAACGGACTTCCCTCACAGAGGAGGGGTAAGGTACACTAGAAATAACATCTACCTTTGCTGGATCTACAGAGATACTAGTATTAGAAACAACGTGTCCCAGAACAATACCTTATTTGACCATAAAGTGACATTTTTCAAAATTTAAAGCAAGGTTTGAACTAACACACCTGTCTAAAACTCTAGATAAATTATCCAAGCAAAGGCTAAATGAATCACCATATATGCTAAAGTCATTCATAAAAACTTCCATACAGTTCTCTATGAGATCAAAGAAAAGACTCATCATACACCTTTGGAAAGTACATGGTGCATTGCATAGGCCAAAGGGCATTCTCTTATAAGCATAAGTTCCAAAAGGACATGTAAAAGTAGTCTTTTCCTGATCTTCAGGAGCTATATGGATTTGAAAGTAACATGTATAACCATCTAAAAAGCAATAATGAGATTTACCTGACAGGAGATCAAGCATCTGATCAATAAAAGGCAAGGGGTAGTGATCCTTGCGAGTGGCTTGGTTTAGACGCCTATAGTCAATGCAAACTCTCCATGAATTCTGCACTCTGGTTGTCAAAAGCTCTCCAGGCTCATTCTTCACTGTTGTGACTGTAGACTTCTTGGGCACCACTTGTATTAGACTGACCCATTCGCTATCTAAAATAGGGTAAATGATATCTGCTTCAAGTAGTCTGGTTACTTCTTTCTTGACAACTTCTAAGATGGTGGGATTCAATCTTCTTTGAGGCTGACAGACAGGCTTTGCTCCTTCTTCTAAGAATATTATGTGTTCACAAACTTGAGGGCTGATGCCTACTATATCCGCTAAACTCCATCCAATTGCTTTCTTATGCTTCCTCAACACACTAAGCAGTTGTTCTTCCTGTTGGGAAGTGAGCTCCCTTGCAATGATAACTGGAAACTTCTGCTTATCCTCAAGGTAAGCATACTTGAGGTGTGAAGGAAGGGGTTTTAATTCCAATTTCTACTTATGGCTAGGCTCTAGACCTTCTGGAACTAATGATAATGGTAAGGCATCCTCATTTTGTTCAGAGGATGTCCCTGCACTTGGACCTTGCTCCATGTGCTTCTCTTCTATTTCCTCCTGGTGAACTACAGCTACAATCTCATCAATAATGTCGCATTGGAATACTGAATGATCTTCCGGAGGATGCTTCATAGCTTCATTCAGATTGAAGCTAACTGCTCGGCCGTCTATCTCAAAGGAATAGGTTCCTGAAAAGGCATCCAGCTTGAACTTTGAAGTCTTCAAGAAGGGTCTTCCAAGTAGGATGGATGACGGCTTTCCTGAGTCATTTTGGGGCATCTCTAAGATATAGAAGTCAATGGGAAATGTGAGCCCCTTAATGCTCACCAATACATCTTCAGCAATTCCAGCCACTGTAATAATGCTCTTATCTGCTAACACAAAATGAGCTGCCGACCTTTTTAAGGGAGGGAGCCTCAAAGCATCATATACAGACAAAGGCATAATACTCACGCACGCTCCTAAATCACACATGCAATCAGAAAAAATTACACCTCCAATCGTACATTTAACCATACATGGACCTGGATCACTACATTTTTCAGGTATATTTCCCATTAAAGCAGATATAGAACTACCTAAAGGAATAGTTTCAAATTTATTAATTTTATCTTTATTTATGCACAAATCTTTTAGAAACTTTGCATATTTAAGTACCTGCTGAATAACATAAAAAAGGGGAACAGTTACCTCGACCTTTTTGAATATTTCTACCATTTTGGGATCAAGTTCCATCTGCTTTCTGGGCTTCCTTGCAAGTTGTGGGAAGGGAATAGGGAGGGCGTTGTTTGCAGCTTCTGCATCCTTTGGTGTTTCATTCTGTGGTTGAGCTGCTTCTTCTTCAACTATGTTCTATACATCCTCTTCCTCTTCAACATCTTCCACTTCCACTACATCCTCAGCTGGGACGTGTACTGTTGGGCTTGGCTCCTCCTGGTTCCTCTCCTGGAATATGGTTTCGGACCTCAGAGTGATGGCATTGATGCCACCCTTGGGGTTAGGTAGGGGTTGAGAAGGAATTCCACTGGAGCTTGAAGGTTGATTGGTGGAACTAGATGGTGAGTCTAACCGGGAAACAAGAGCTTGTAAAGTGGCAGTTAGACCATTTAAAGTAGAACTCAGCTGCGTGTGCATGTGTTGTTGTTCTTGTGCGAGAGAACGAAGCATCTCGTCATTTGATGAAGAGTTAGAATAAGTAATCTGAGGTACTTGTGGTTGGTTGTGCTGTGGTCCTTGAGATTGTCTTTGGTGAGGGGCTCTGTAAGGTTGGTTCTGATTCTGCTGTCTGTTGTTGTTATTGTTATTCCACCTCTGGTTTCCATTGTTATCTCTGCCTCTTCTGTTATACTTGTCCCTCAAACCATGGTTAGAATTTTCTCTCCAAACTTGGTTGGAATTGTCCTGCCATCCATAGTTATAGTTGCCACCTTGATTGTATCCTTGATTTGGGCGGTCATAGAAGTTGTGAGTGGCTGCCACAGTGTTGTCTTCCTGTTGGAGCTGCGGACATTCATTAGTATAATGACTATAATCAGCACAGATCTCGCATACTCTTTGTGGAACCAACTATTGGCTTTGTTGTGGCAGTGGAGGCTGAGCTTGTTGCGCTTGTTGTTGATTCAACTGCACCTGTTTCAGTAGGTTGGTCATTTCACATATACTCTGGGTCAGAGCAGTAGTCTCTTTGCTCGAAGAAACTTCAGCAACATCTTTTGAGTGGCTGTGCCTATGCCTGTGATTCCTAGTGGACTCAGCTAAGTCGCTGATTAATTGCCATGCTTCATCTTCGGTCTTGTACTTTTTCATAGAACCATTACTAGCACCTTCCAATGTGGTCTTATCCTGAGGCTTCATGCCTTGTGTGAAGTAGCTGATCAACACCATCTTGTTGATCTTGTGATGGGGGCATGCATCCAGGAGATTGTTGAAGCGCTCCCAATATTCGTAGAGAGTCTCGAATTCGCCTTGAATGATCATAGAAATTTCTTTTCTCAATCTATCAGTAACTTCAGCTGGAAAGTATTTCTCCAAAAATTCTCTTCTAAACGTATCCCAGTTAGTAACAGTCGCTTCAGGTTGGGTGTAGTACCATTCCCTCGCCTTTCTCTCAAGAGAAAATGAGAAGGCGGTTAACAGAATAGGAGTTTCATTCGCACCATGACGCCTAACAGTAAAACAGGCTGTCTGGAAATCCCTAAGGTGCTTAATAGGCTCTTGATCAGGTAGGCCATGAAACTTGGGCAGCAAGTTGATTAGTGCAGTTTTCAGTTCAAAATTTGCAGCTACCATTGGGTGATGCACTTGATACGGCTGCAGTGTAAAATCTGGGACTCCAGCTTCCTGGAGAGTAATCCTCCTAGGTTCTGCCATGTTACCTGCACATGAATCAACTGAATCAGTAGTAAATGAGCTTGTTTCGCTCTGAGATGGCGGTTCAGATTCGCCCTCAGATGAGATTGGTGAATCGATAACAATCACTTCACCACCCTCAGAGGCTAACCGACGTCGAGCTCGCCTAACACGTGAAAGAGTTCTTTCAATTTTAGGATCAAATGTGGCTAAGCTCGGATCAGGAAGTGAACGCGTCATTCAACGAGAGAAACATACAGCTCATGGCGATAAAACAAAATAAAATAAAATGCAAATAAATAAATTCTAACCAATAAATTAGCAAACTATTATAACTCCCTGGCAACGGTGCCAAAAATTGACGGAGGCGGAAATTGACCGATTAAGAATTTAATGGAATAAATACGTTGCGAGTACAGTTCTTAACCAGTGAAAATCTGCTATTCAATTTAAAAGGGTCGTCACAAAATTAGAATAAAAATACCGGGAGTATGAATCCCAGGTCGTCTCCCAACGAGTTGACAAAAGAGTGCAGCTTATTGATCAGAGGTTTTCAAAGAAATTTTGAGTTTGAGAAACAGAAAAATAAATAAGAGAATTTATGTAATTTAAATAAAGATCTTGACCGGGAGAAGATTAATTGGAAGTTCTATCCTTGTTGGATTTTTCTCAAGATCAATTGATAATTGGTAGTTGTTTCCACTTAGTTATCCTTTACTAAATAAAGGAAGGTCAAGTAATTTGGAAGTCAACTTCTATTCACAAGTTCTAATCCTCTCCCTTGGGAAGGATCAGCGTCAGTGACTAGAGATTCAACCAACAATAAATCCAATTACAATTTGACTCTTGAGTATTCCAACTCAAGGTTCTCCTTTTAATCAACTCCCAATCAAATTGGGAAACTACTCTATTATCATAAATGTAGACTTCATAAAATTAAAAGGGAAAATAAATAAAGCATGATAAACAATAATAAAAAAGATCAATTAAAAATAAAAATAGTTCTTATATTAATAAACTCTAAAAATAATCCAATTGTAACTCTGGACAAATTAAGGATATGAAATAGTAAGTGAAAAGTAAGAAAACAAACTAGAATGATGAAGTCTTGGCGGAGGTAACAACTCTTCTCAATATCCAAATCCAAAAGCAAAATGAAAAATTTTAAGAATTATGAATGTGTAGTGTGAAAACCTAGAGGAGGAGTGAAATCAGATCTAAAAACTAAAAACTATCCTCATGAGAATCTCCTCGAGTCTTTGCATGCTCCCCGGCTTTAGTCTGTGTTTCTGGGCCGAAAACTAGGTCAAAATGCGGCCCAAAATCGCTCCCAGCGTGTTCTGTTAATTCTGCAGATCACGCATGTCACGCATACACGTCGTCCATGCATGCGCGTCATTCAGCGTTTTTCCTTGCCACGTGTATGCGTCGTCCACGCGTTCACATCATTCGTGCAAATTCCAATCTACGCGTTCGCATCAGGCATGCAAACGCGTCACTGCGATTTTCTCATTTCACGCAGTCGCGTGAGCCATGCGTCCGCATCGGTGTTCGCTGGTCATCTCCTTGATTTCTTGTGTTCCTTCCATTTTTTGCAAGCTTCCTCTTTATTCTCTAAGCCATTCCTGCCCTATGAAACCTGAAACACTTAACACATGAATCACGGCATTGAATGGTATAAAAAAGAATTAAAATACACAATAAAAATATCTCTAGGAAGCAAGTTTACAACCATAGAACAACTTTGGGAAGGAATTGTAATATCATGCTAATCACATGAATAAGTTGGTAAAGACTTGATAAAACCACTCAATTAAACACAATATAAATCATAAAATAATGGTTTATCAACCACCTTCCTTTCATGAACCCTTTCTCCAAAATAATGAACCCTTCCATCCACCCCAAACTCCAATGGATGAGTATCTCACGTTGCTACGTCAAGGGAAAGAGGAGATGCAAAGGGAGTTACTAGGATTCACGGCCACCTTGGACGAAGTGGTAAATCAATTAACCTCCCAATGCTTGAATCCTCAAAGCACTCCCATGGCTACATGTGGAGCATCAAATGAAAAGCCTTACATGAAGAAGAGATTGGAAACTCCGGTGGAAAATGAGGAATGTTGCTTTGTATTGGAACAATTGGAGGAAGATCTAATTGTTGAAGAAAAGGAAGAAGTGGTTGAAGACTTAGGGGATACGGAACCTCCTTGGGAACATAGAGTGAAAGAAGACCCCTCTAAGAAGATCGAATTTGATTTTAAGGAGGAATGTGCACAACCTCTAAGGCATATTCCATATGAGAAATTGGATGGGATAGTGGAAGAATTGAGTTCCCTTGGCAATGAAGATCAAGCATCAAGTCTTAGTGGTGAAGAATCTTTTGAGCTTAAAGAACCTTCTCAAATTGATGATAAAAGGATTGAATTTGAAAATCTTGTGAAGAGGTGGAGGTCCTTAGAAAAAGAGAATGGGATACGCTTTGTCAAGATCCTTCGAAGCTCTTTCACCTAGGTTGTCATCTACTCCTACATTTGAGTTGGTGAAATTTATCTCTATTAGCTTTATTGTCCCACTCGAATATGGCTTGCTTGAAATGGATGGTCAACTTAGGGATCTTTTTAGGATGAAGCGTAAGAGAAGGATGTTTCATTGTTGGCGTTGTAAATCAAGGCTCATTTTGGTTGATACTTCAAAGGTTAAATACAAGGGTTGGACTAGTGCTCAATTAGGAGGGTCTAGAAGGATGTTTGGTCACTTCATTGAGAATTCATCTTGCTTGCCACCCGAATGGAATAATGATGATCAACTAAAAGATGGGTGTAGAAACAAGATATGGGATCCGGGAATACATGAGGATCACTTTTGGGAGCCCTTAGCTTGTGAAGAACTCCATCAAAGCTTGGAGGCATTGATTTTGAATGATGGAACCTATTGGAAGTCCAAGCATTGGTGGATGTTCAAGGATGGATTCAAGCACAAGCCACCTTGATGAGGAGCTCCCCATAAGTTCAACTTAAGGACAATAAACAAAAGTAATAGGTGGGAGACACCCCACCATGGAAAAATCTTTTCATTTTTCCTCTTATGTAAATATTGGTAAAATTAGCTTAATTTCATGTTTTGTTTGGTTGTTAAGCTTGTTTGGTAGTTTAGTAGGTTGAATAAGGTTTTATGGTGTTTTGGTAGCTATTGTAGGGTTGAAATGCTTAGTTTGGTGCAAGAACTTGAAAATTTTTGAAAACAGAGCACCAACCCACACGTACGCGTCATCTACACGAACGCATGCCCCAAGTATTTTCGACCATCCACGTGCACGCGTCTCCCACGCGTACGCGTGGATCCAGAAGTTTCACCTCCCACCCAAAAACCAGAGAGTTGATCCTACTTTGTGCGTGCTTTGTGCCTTTCGCACAAACCCACCCACGCGTAAGTGTGAAAGACGCGTACGTGTCGACTCTCTGATTTACCAGGCACGCGTACGCGTGACCCACGCGTACGCGCCACTGCCATTTCACCCACCCACGCGTTCGCGTCACTCCACGCGTACGCGTGGACAGCCTTCTTTCATTATCTTCTTTTCTTCTCTTCTTTTCATTTTCGTTCATGTTCTCTCTTCTTCTCTTTTCTTTCCACCTCTTATCCATCATCCAACTCTACCAAACACCATCCATAACCATTTCTTTTAGTTAGTTAGTCAGTTAGTAGTTGCTTAGTTAGTTTAATTTTCATCCAATTCTTTGTTTTTCATTATTGCTGGTAATCATTGTTGAGGTTATATTTTGTTACTTGGTTTTGAGTTTTCCTGTTGAAAATCTTTGAATACCAAGTGAATGAAAATTGTCCCCAAGTATCTTAACCCTTTTCGAATTGCATGTTGTAGCTAGCCACCATGTGATTTGAACCCCCCCTCTTTGATTAGGCAATCTCTTGATGAGTGATGTTGTGTATTTATCTTAATGCATTGTGTTTCTTGATTATACGCATCCATATGTTTTTGGCTTGAATGCTTTCATGCTTCTTTATTGCTTATTTGGTTGTCTACACTTACGAGTTTAGAGCATCCCAAGCACCCTAGGACGAGTGAAGTGCATGTTTTTTTGGTGACATAGCTTTTGATGCTAGTGTGTGTCCTAGACCGCATGCATCTTGGGACTCTCACACTTGTTTCATTAATGTCACACTAATTCACTCACTTCATTCTAGTGATTATCACCTCATTCCAACAATGTACGCTTCCTTGCTTTTACATTTACTTTTCTTACTATCCCACCTTCTAATTTCAGGATGAGTCATTATAAGCAAAAATGGAAGCTGGAGAAAGAACACGCAGCACCGGTTGATCTACCAGCTGAAGGTAGCAATCCGGAGAGTCGCCGTACCCCCTTGTTCATCTTTGAATGCACCGAGGACAGTGTAAACTTTTAAGTGTGGGGAGGTCGTCCGACCAGTCGGCATTTTTGGGTGACAAGTTTCTAATCCCAACACTTTTGCATTTCATTTTAGGTCTTTTAGGATTCTTTGTTGCATTTTCTTATTTTGCATCTATATACATAATAAGCTTAGTCAAGGTAATGAAAATTTTCAAGAATCTATCTATAGAGCACCGCAATTGATTTGAGTGAAAACTTTTTATTGAACTTGCTTGAAATATATACATTGTGGATTATGTTTTTGAGCGAAGAACACACAACCTTGTGAGTTTTGAGCCTAATGGTGTGGTTACATCTTATAACCACTTATTTTCCTTCTTATGTGCATTATTCTCTTTCTATGATTGTGATCCTTGATTTGTTTGAATCTATATGTCCATTATTCCTTGTATACATGCATATATATGATTGAGGCCATTGTTTCATGTATCTCACTTACCCAAATAGCATATATTTCATCAACCTTTGCTAGCCAATTTTGAGCTTATTTTAAAACCCATTTGTTCTTAATTTAGCACATTACAAGCCCTAAAGCGAAAAATAATAAATGTCCTTAATTTGGATCTTTGATTAGCTTAGACTAGTGAGTGTGTGTATCATTCAAGTGTGGGGAAACTTGGGACATTGGTTTGGAAAAGGTGTGTGTGTTGTAGTTTTGTTGAATATATTGGGAATTGGGTACATACTCATGCGTTAATTAAATGTAAAACCATATACATTAATGCTCTTGTATATATTTTAGTTTGAAAAAGAAAAAGAAAGAGAAAAAAATGAGAGAAACAAAAAGAAAAAAATGTATAAAAAGAAGAGAAAAATAGAAAAAGAAAAGTAATAAAAAGGGGACAAAATGCCCCAAAGTGAAGCTCAATAATAATCAATGCATATGAATTGTATTCAAAAGGAGAATGCATGAGTATGTGAAAAAGTGAAGAATGGGTAGTTAGGATAGCTTTGAAATTGTATAGGTTGTCATAGGTTAGGTGGGAAGTTTAAGTTGATCAAAGATTCAAATCTCGAGCTCACTTGACCATATGCATCCTACCTTGACCCTAGCCCCATTACAACCTATGAAAAGACCTCATGATATTCGTATGCATGCATTGAATAATTGTTGATTGTTAGATGAAAAACAAATCTTGGAAAGCATGATTAGGGAAGAATTGGGTGGATCGACCCTATACACTTGAGCGACTAGAGCAGATACACATCCGGTGAGGGTTTGATTGCTCAGTTACATGTTTTCACCTAGAATCACCACTTTTCTTGCAAGTTTGTAAAATTTTTAATAGCTCAATTCAATTGTAGTTTGGCTTGGTTGATTAATACCTTTAGCCCTTATGCTTATATTGGTTTTCTTGTGAGTTGATCTATTTTGACCAAGCAATTTCATGCATTTAGATAGTTTCATGTAGGTAGATTGCATCTAGTTAGTTTACATTGAATAAATGATAGTACGCTTTATTTCCTTCTTGGTTAAGCATGAGAACATGCTTGGTTTAAGTGTGGAGAGATTTGATGTGCCACTATTTCGTGGTATATTTTGTGCTTAATTTAGGTGGATTTTATCCACTTTTTCCACATTTATTCAATAAAATGGCATGGTTTCATGGTTGTCTCTCAATTTGGACTTAAGTGTGAAAACATTCTTTTTAGACTTTTAATTAGCTAAATTTAATTCACCTTTGATTCCACTAGATGCCTTGATATGTTTGTTAGTGAATTCAGATTGAAAAGGCTAGGAATGGATAAAAGGGATGAAGAGGAAAATCATGCAAGTGGAGAACTCATGGAAAAACAAGGATTTGGGATCCTGAGATTGACGCGCACGCGTACATGACGCGTACGCGTGGATGGAAAATGTCAAGCGACACGTACGCGTGACCCACGCGTATGCGTCGATGCTCGCACGTGACCTCATTAAAGTGAATCCGCTTGGGGCAATTTCTGGGCTTCCCAGGCCCAAATCCAACTCACTTCTGAGCCTATTTCATGCAGAAACTAAGAGGAGTCAAGGGGGAAGTTATAATTGAATTTTGGAGGGAATGCTTTAGTTAGTTTCTAAAGAGAGAAGCTCTCTCTTCTCTCTAGAATTAGGTTAGATCTAGATTAGGATTTCTTAGATCTAGGTTTAGTTCATGCTTTGATTTACTTTTCCTTTACAATTTCTTGTTCCTCTACCTTTCCTCTCTCTAGTTTAGCATTTGATTCTTGTAATTGTTTACTTTTATGTTGATAAACTCTTGTTCCTCTTATTTCCCTTTTAATGCAATTCATGTTTTGAGTTCTTTTATTGTTGATTTGCTTTATTATTGTTAATTCCTTGCAATTGGTAGTGTAGATATACTTTTCTTGCAATTTGATTTTACTTTCCTTTTATGCCTTCCAAGTGTTTGATAAAATGCTTGGAATGATGCTAGAATAGATTTTTCTCCTCTTAGTCTTCGTTGAGTAATTGGAGACTCTTGAGTTATCTAATACTTTTGTTGATTGACAATTAGAAGTTGCTAATTGATTTGAATTCCACTAAAGCTAGTCTTTCCTTAGGAGTTGACTAGGACTTGAGGAATCAAATTGATTATTTCCACTTGACTTTCCTTCATCATTAGAGGTTAACTAAGTGGAGCAATGGATAATTCTTGTCACAATTGATGAAGATAATGAGGATAGGACTTCCAATTCTCATTCCTTGCCAAGAGCTTTTCTAGTTGTTAGTTTACTTCTTTTGCCATTTACATTTCTTGTTTCTTTATTCAAAAACCCCAAATTATACTTCATAACGAGTAACAAGAACACTTCCCTGCAATTTCTTTGAGAGATGACCCGAGATTTGAATTCTTCGGTTTATTTTTATAGGGGTTTGTTACTTGTGACAACCAAATTTTTGTATGAGAGGATTCTTTGTTGGTTTAGAAACTACACTTGTAACGAGATTTCATTTGTGAAATTCTTTACCAATCAAAAATTTCTTCATCAGTCATCTGAAAACACTTCAAAAAATTTTCTCATAACCGGAATCTATTTTAAACTCTGCTCCTTGCCCTACACATTCGCAGCTAACAGCATAACACCTTGACATTCATATCCAGAATAGTTTACTACCACAAAGTTCAAATAGTATCCATTCGCCACAACCGGTCCTTCCAACCATTCCGACATAAAATGCAACAATCTTTCAGAACAGTCAAGCAGAATACGATTCTTAGATAACCAATCCAATTCCAAGATGATATCAAGACCAGTCATCGAAAAACTAATTAGATCATGAACAAAATCTCGCTGTTTAACTCAGAACGAAACTTGTGGACAGCCGAATCTAGTTACAATAGCTTCAGAAGTAGCATTATGCACTTTCAGATCATAAGTCAACACAACTATCTTTAATCCTAACTCACTAGCCTTCTCGAATGCTATGAATGAATGTGTCACTCCAGAATCAAATAAAGCATTTAAAATTTTACCATCTATTTCACAGCTACGTTTAATCAATGTATTGGATCCCTCGACACCTGCAATAGATGTAGTGAATACTCGCCCTGGTTGTTGTGCACTCTCGGCTTCATACTTCTTTTTTCTGGATAGTTCCAGGACTTATATCCGGCTCCTCCACAAAAGTAACACACTCTCAGTCCAGCTCTGCACGGAGTTTTAGGATGGTAACTCCCGCACCTCTGGCAAGTCATCTCATTCTGGAACTGCTTCCCAAACCTTTGCCCTTGATGATCATTGCTATAAGGCCTCCGAAAATTATTCTGACCCTGGTTCTATTGCAGAAAAAATCCTCCAAGCTTAAAGGTCCTACCCATTGGTGCAAAGTTCCTTTCTTGGTTCCTCTGAAAAGGCATCCTTTGACTCCCTTTCTCCACTGTTGCCTTCCTTACACATTCATCAGCGACTCGGCTCTTGTTCACAAGTTTAGAGAAAACCCTAATCTCCATCGGCCCAACCGAGCTCAAAATGTCACTTCGAGGTCCTCTCTTGTACTTTATAAATTTCCATTCTGCAAAGTCTTCCAGAGCACCTTGGCAGATTCGGAAAAACTGGCACATGTCTTCAAAATTATTTGTGTACTCAGAAATAGACATCTGACCCTGTTTTGACTACAGCAGCTCAAGCTCCTTAGCATTTCTAACTGAATTAGGGAAGTATTTTTTGTAGAACTCGTTCCAAAACACCTCCCAAGATATCACAGCACCGTTTGGTTGTAGAATACATCGCATTCACTGCCACTAGTATTGAGCTTCACCCTGTAACTGGTAGGTCGCAAACTCCACCCATTGTTCTTCAGGAACCTGCTGAGCTTGCAGAGCCCGCTCCATTATTTGGAGCCAGTTATTGGCCTCAGTAAGATTTGTGGTCCCTCTGAAGATCGGAGGATGCACCTTCAGAAAAGTAGTGTCATCGGCCCTTCCTCACCATTATTACCATTTCTGTTATTCACCTGATTCCCTAACGCTTCAGCTGTCGCCTGCAAAGCCGCAACCATGTTTTCCAGGGTTGACATAAAGTTTACAGGGTTATTCCCCGTCGATTCAGGTTTAGTGTTAGTAGTTTTGCCTCTCTCTCGACCACGACCACGTCCACGAGTCGATATCGGGTCCCCTTCACACCAAACAAGTGATATCAAGTTGATCAGTCTCAATATCACAAGTCTAATACTTCAAAGTCCCAAATGCATGCTCATGAACATTCATGCCACATATATCAGTAAGATAACCTAATTTAGCATGTATAGACACCGAGGGTATGCCCAAAAGCATAGTCAGTCCGCCTCTGAGGCTCTATAAGAATGAATTGCTCTAATACCATAATGTAACACCTTACCACACAGAGCTTTACATTTAAGCCGTAAAACAGAGGTGGTGTGGTATTATGACCTCTAAATTTTAAAAAATATATATAATAATAATATAATTGAAAGAATATAATATTCGAGGAGCCTTGAAGGTTGGTTAACCAAAAAAGTGAAAAATAAAAGTGCAATGCTCAAGATAACGATTACTTGCGTACAAAGAAAAGTAAAGATACATATAGATAATAGGAACATAGTGTCAAGGATACAAAACAATCAAGCTCTGGGATCAACCTACGAAGATAAGGCTGATCGGAAAATATTTACATAAGTAAATACAAAACCCAAGTTCCCAAAGTATTTAAAATAAACCCTAGTTCTCCAAAAGCCTCTAAGAGGAACAAAAGCGAAACATAATAAGAGAAGTCTATACATATAT